>NC_139663.1:21828966-21861670 GCF_951799395.1 Argentina silus
TCCGCCGTAGATTGAAGACCTCTTCAGGCTACATCTTAACGGTCCCTCCTAAAGACCTTTTCACCCCCACTACCCCCCTGTACTAACCCTAACCCTAGAGACCTCTTCACCCCCACTACCCCCCTGTACAAGTTTCTCTCCTGTTAATAAAAAAAAACAAAATCCTTCTTCTAGCATTGTGACTGCCAATGGCCCCCTGGTCTGAGCATTGATTACTTTATATTATGATGACTGATGGACAGATGATTCACTTACTTAAACAAATGTATTTCGCTTGTAAGTCTCTTTGGATAAAGGCATCTGCTAAATGCCATAAATGTCAATGAGAGAGAGACTGATGATACGTTCCCTACTGAGACAGTGTTATTGTCTCAATCTGAGTGGAGTGGAGGGAGTATCTCTACACTTATTCTCTGGCATTGATAGACTAGAACAGTTGTGATGCCTTTTCTCTGTGTTCTCAGGGGAGGGTATGCAGGTGGTCTGGCATGCTCTGCTGTGGTCACTGTTTGTTCTGCTGGCTCTCTACAGCCTGATAGTGCTGGTCCTGATCTTCTTTAAGAAGGTAGGTTACTCTGAGTGTTTCATTTAAACATGGATTGAAAGTATGTTTCTTCAACAGTTGTTTAACACGTTTGACCCATGCAATAACAATCACACTACTATCATCATCATCATCATCAAACACCAACTGTATTAAGTTTGGAGCCATACTTGTTCTTTATGACATAGACCAGCATAACAAATTGTGAGAACACGTTTGGTCTCCCTGTAATAGATGGTTTTACTACTTATACTGGATATTCTAACCTTCTCACTCTCCACCAGACAGGACAGCCGGTAAACATTTGCAGAGGAACATGGAAGACAGGAAAAAAGGTGAGGTCTCATATTTTGTACAGTCATGCTAACGTAAAAAAGGCTTGAATTGTGGCCTGGGGTGGTCCAGCGGTCCAGCACCGCGGCCTGGGGTGGTCCAGTGATCTAGCACCATGGCCTGGGGTGGTTCAGTGGTCTAGCACCGTGGCCTGGGGTGGTCCAGTGATCTAGCACCATGGCCTGGGGTGGTTCAGTGGTCTAGCACCGTGGCCTGGGGTGGTTCAGTGGTCTAGCACCACGACCTCTTGTTTTTCTCCACTATCTCTATCTCAGTGTACCACACTCCAAAAATAAGACTTGAATGTTCACTTTAACAAAGCTGGGAAACCCCATGCACTGAAAATGAGGAAGAACTGCAGTTCCTGTACCACTGGTTAACAAACTAGGGTATTTTGCAGTAAATTACCAGTGTTTACAAACATCCAGTCTCACAACATTGCAATTAAAAAAATTTCCACTGCAGAAAGGCAACATGGGAAAAATCTCTGTCTCCGTTTTTTTACGTTTACAGGATATTGTAACAAATGTATGAACTGTTGTCCTTTCTCTTGCAGAATAACTCAACCAAAAGAGAAGATTTCCGCGCTGTTGTGCAAGAGCTGTACGGCAAGAGGAAGTTACGAAGTAACCAGAAGAAAACCAACCACAGTGGCTCCTCTCAAAACAAGGTACAAGACCAGTACCACGGTCACATGGCATCTAGCTGTAAGAGAGGCTGTAGCTGTAAAGAGAGGCTGTAGCTGTAAAGAGAGGCTGTAGCTGTAAAGAGAGGCTGTAGCTGTAAAGAGAGGCTGTAGCTGTAAAGAGAGGCTGTAGCTGTAAAGAGAGGCTGTAGCTGTAAAGAGAGGCTGTAGCTGTAAGAGAGAGGCTGTAGCTGTAAAGAGAGGCTGTAGCTGTAAGAGAGGCCGGGACTGGATTCAAAAAGCATTTCACAGGGCGTTCAGTGGCGTAGCACACTAAGGCGTTGTTAGGGGCGTTCAGTGGCGTAGCACACTAAGGCGCATACCATATCATCACAAGGTCCCTGGTTTCGATTCCGGCCATCGACATATCCTGCATGTCATCCCTCCTCTCTCTCACCCATCCTTCCTGTCAATCTCTGCTATCTCTATCCCAATAAAAGCAGAAATGCCCTAAAACATATATATATATATATATTTTAAAAGCATTTCACTGCATCACTTGCAGCTGTATGTGATGTACGTGACCGATACGATTTGATTGCAAAATACTTGTTCATGTGTTGTGATGTCTTTTTTTCCATCCAACCCTGTTAGATACCCTTGGGTCAGCCATATCATTCAGTTTACCGATTTACATTTACATTTTTTGGCATTTAGCAGACGCCTTTATCCAAAGCGACTTACAACAAATACATTTGTTTAAGTAAGTGAATCATCTATCCATCAGTCATCATAAGATAAAGTAATCAATTCTCAGACCAGGGGCCATAGGCAGTCACAATGCTAGAAGGATTTTTTTTTCTTGTCTTTTTTTTATTAACAGGACAGCAACTTGTACAGGGGGGTAGTGGGGGTGAAGAGGTCTTTAGGAGGGACTCTAATCGACTCAATGCAACCCTCTTGCAGGTTGAAAGTCCCCACTCCGATCATCCGAATGACGACATCTATCAAAATCTGTGACGTGTCAATCGAAGGAGGGACTTGAAAGGACGACTTCCCCAAACAGAAGGGCTACGATGTTAGGCCATTCTAACCTATAAAACATGATAATGTGGACTGGAGAGAGCTGAGAAAAGCAGCCACGTGCCTAAACAGGAGGGACATGTTTTTAGGCCGTTCTAAGATGTAAACCGTGTTATGTGAACCGAGAAAGAGAGAGCTGAGAGGGAGGAGTTGTGTGCTGATAGGCTCGCCTGAGTTCAAACTGTGGTCTTAGTTTGAACAATACCTCTGTTGAAGAGGGGCAAGGGGTGGGACTCAAAACAGTGGACCATCTCTACGATGGTGGTTTATGCTTAGCAGTGTTGCTTAGCAGAGGCCCTATCCAGAAACAGCTAACTAACCCTAACCCCCTAACCCTAACCCCCTAACCCTAACCTCTACGTACTCCCACAGGTTCCATGTACAACTTTCACCATAATGCTTGTACAGTGCCTATAATTTCTTATTCAATCTTTTCAGATTGAGATACCTGTACCTAAATGGGCCTGTCATTCAAGTTATTCAAGAGATCAATAAGAATGTTGCTTTGTCCAAAAACAACCCCTAGCCCTGAAGGCCTAGGAGTGCAGGAATCTAGAAGGCAACAGTCTTGTTACTCTTGAATAAGTTAAATGACTGGCCCATTTGGGTACAGGTATCTCAGGTATATCCGTCAAAGGCTTTTCTGTCATTTACAAAAGGGGCATGTTTTTGTATGTAGACTTGTTTAATTCAAATAAACAGTGTAAAAAAAGACTCATAGAAAACATTCCCCATCACACATCACAAGAATTTGATCCCAAAATGTAATTGCACATCACTTCAAAGGACATGTATTAAGACAAAGGCACAATGGTCCAATGATATAAGCATGGTGTGTGTATACTGCATATAATTCAAAGAAAAATAAGAAAATCTCAATATTTTACATTCATTTTGTTTGGAGAACTCCAAGCCTGGGAGATTTTGCACTGCAACCTCATATGATTGGTCAGACTTGTGTTAAGAAAGCCTAGTACTGTTTCACGGTAACTAACATCATCTTGTACAGTGCATCGAGTAATAATCCTGTCTTCTTTTTTATCTTCTCCTTCACATTTAAACATTCCTTTTACCTCACAGTTGTTCCAGTCAAAATATTTCCTCTGCAGCGTGTCTATCAGACCTACACATTGTCAAATTCCACAAATCAGAAACACCACAAAAGCAGTCTTGAGATTATAATCACGTCCTTTCATACCCACCAGAGATAAATCCACTCACACATAAAAACAGACAGAAGGAGTGTTTTCTTTCCCAGGTTAGGGCCAACATTGACTGGCCCACTTTCCAGCGCAACTTCAGCTTATCAAGTCTAAAGTGACAACTTTTGAGACAGAGAGATGTTGAGTAAATTAGCCGTCGATGTACTTTGTATCCACGGTGTGGCTGTCACGTATTGAGAATGGCCTCCAGGCCAGGATTTGCACAATGGAAACACACATGGGCACCACACACACCAGGTAAAACATGGCACAGCGGAGGCTGTCCAGGGCACTGGTGGGAAAGAAAGGGATATTGTTAAAAGTGTCAAAAGTTATACTTAAAATATATATATATATAATAATAATAATTCAAATGTTACTTTTAGGGAAAAAAATTATAATAAAGTGTCCAAAGTTGGCAAAGTTGACTCATAACTTGAGAAGTTGACTCAAAACACTGGAGAAACTAGAGTAAAATAATAACATCTAATGGCACTATGCTATATGTACAAAATGTGACTTATAATTCATAAAATATGTTTAATTGTTGTCTATCTATCTATCCATCAGCAGCTCCAATATGTTGACATGTGGGTTCCTTTACCACTAGGGGGAGCATGTGTTCCATTAGCATCACAAATAAACTCAATAAGCATCATGATGGCGTTTACGTCAGGATTAAACTACTCTACATTAATAAACTCTACCATTGAAACCTCGAGCTAAATCATTTCAGTAAGTATAGCCTCTATCCCCTCTCTGGGCTGAACCCAACCCAGACTACCTGAACCCAACCCAGTGGACAGTAACTGTGAGAGAGCAAACGTTAATTTGCATACCGGCAGAGCAAACCTAGATTACAGGTAACTTTTGGAAGAAAGTAGATCTGGCATGACTTTACCTGGAGTCCATGTCCCTCTCTGCGTCCTTTAGACCCTCATAGCCAAACTGGTTGAGGATGGTGACAGTCAGCATGGGGGCCAGCGACTGGGCCGGCTTAGTGAACAGAGCGTTGGTCCCAAACACCATGGATGACAGCGGAGAGCTATACAGGAGAAACAGAGGGAAGGACATGAAACAGACGTTACGTTGTTCAACCTGCTCCGGCCGAGCCTCCAACTCGCGACCTCTGACTTGCCAACACACGTGACCGTGTCTCCTCAAATACCCTAGCAGTCCGATAGCACGGGTGGTGGTATTTCAACGTGAGGAGTGAGTTTACCATCTCAACTCCTGTACCGTCACAGATACACACGACGTTAAGAAATGTCCCGCTCACTTGACTCGATAACTACATAGTAATACACTGTCGCCGAACACTTTATTAGGAACACTATACTAATACTGGGTAGGGTTTATTTATGTTAAATGTCATTGTGCTGTATGCGACTTCAGAATAGACTCGTTCATTGTGACCTTTAGCAATGTAAGTGGAAGTACGTTGCCTCAGGTAGTTTTGGTAGGTTAATATCAATGCATGCTCGATGCACCCGACAAAGTACGCCCTCAGCTACTTGTTTAATGTTGGGTGCCCTTGCAAAGGAGCGAGACTAACGGAAGCCTGTCCAATCGCAGAGTCACAGAGCACTCCTGAGGGAGTAGTGGTCTATTCCTGTCTGTGATAGATCGCTTGACTAGAGGTCACCGAGCACTGATCTACCGGAGCGCGAGGAGAACAGCGACGTCAGCCAAGACGCAGTGAGGGAGGAGACCTGCGCTTACCTGCGCTTGTGATTCTGCAGGTCTGAGTCGATGATGTCAGCCAGAGGCAAGTTAAAGAGACTGAAGGCCGCCTGGATTATGATCCTGTAAAAAAAAAAAAAAAAAATACTACTACTAATAATAATAATAATAAATGTGAAAACAAAAAACGTGACGATGATTTTTGATTAACTGTGTTTTTGTGATGAAGCTACACAGACTTCTACTCTACCTGACAATCTTTGACGGGACTGTTTAATTAATACTTAATTCAATTACATCAATATTGTGGACAGGGTACACCTGCAAAAGAGGCCTTGGTCTCAGTGTGTATAAATAAAGGTTAAATAAAATAAAATAAAATAAAATGCCAGTGAAAGTGCCTGTTACTCCGTACATGTTGGCAGTGAGGAAGAAAGCCAGGAGGTAGTAGTGGTGAGGCCCCAATAGTAGCATAACGACAGCCATGCCCGCCTCCACGTAGAACGTCAGGAGGATCAGCTGGTAGTAGCCCACGCTGACGAGCAATCTCTGACTACTCAACACCAGCAACTGAGGGAGATGTCAAACAGGAACAGATGAACAGAAAGATACACTGTTGCAGTCTCAGACAGAGATATAGGAATGAGGTCATTTTAGTAGTCGAAATAAATACCAAAAAATACACTGTTGCAACCTTCAAGTCCAACAAAGGTGTGTGGAACGAAGAGCAAACTGGATCAGAAAAGGGTCGTCGGTCGCTGCCTACGTTGGTTGAAATATCGTGACGATGAAACTCTGGAAGCTTGTAAACAGTGTGTGGCTATTCTCCTTTCACACATATCAGGGCTAATCTGCATTACCTCATGGTGTGTTGGTAGAGCATGGCGCTAACAACGCTTAGTTTGGGGGTTCGATTCCCGCTGGGACCATATATACTGAAAAATGTATGCACTCACTGCAATGTAAGTCGCTTTGGGTAAAAGCATCAGCTAAATGGCGTATGTTATATTATTTATTATGTCGCTCTTCATTGATTTAGAAGGTCAAATCTCTGCCTATAACCCGGCTTGTTGGCTGTATAACAGTACCTGTGGACAGATGAATCCAGCCCCATACATGAAGCTTTTAGCCAGTGACGACAGCATGTCTGGGGGTATCAGATGCTCGGTGAAGATCATGGTGAAGTTGTTACAGAAGGCCACCAGGAAGACCTGGAAGAAGTTCATGAGCACAAACGACTGGAAGTCCCTATTGGTCAGAATCTGCCAGGTCATAGAGGTCACTGCGGAGAAGGAGAGAGCTGATTCGCCAGGAAGACCCGAGTTGGTGGACTCGGGCGACCCGGGCGCCGAGCCTTTGTCGTCGAAGCGGCTCTCGCTGTGGAAGCCGGTGTAGAACATGCAGCCGCAGGCTACGATGGCTACCAGCACGGTGAAGCCCTGGAAGGCAGGAAAGTTGTCCATGTTTTGAGACAGGAGGCCACAGAAGAGCACGCTGGAGGAGCCGATGAGAGACGCTATCTGGGGAGAGGAGGGGAGGAGGAGAGAAGGAGTGGAGGGGAGGAGAGGAGGGGAGGAGGAAGGGAGAAGAGGAGAGGAGGGGAGGAGGAGAGGAGAAGAAGAGGGAAGGAGGGGAGGAGGAGAGGAGAGGAGAAGAAGAATAGAGGAGGGGAGGAGAGGAGAGGAGGGAAGAAGGAGAGGAGAAGAGGGTCATGCTCAAATACTTTCAAATGTATAATTTATTCCTCCTTTCCTTCTTGTGGGCTGATCACTGATATGACAATGAATGGATTTATTGTGTAAGATCTACAGTGTTAGATCAATGACCAGTGGACATTCGAACGGGGCCAAGACCTAATTATTGTCTATCTACCAACCGAGACCTGCAGTAATTATTGTCTATCTACCAACCGAGACCTGCAGTAGTTATTGTCTATCTACCAGCCGAGACCTGCAGTAATTATTGTCTATCTACCAACCGAGACCTGCAGTAGTTATTGTCTATCTACCAGCCGAGACCTGCAGTAATTATTGTCTATTTCCAAGACAAACAACTATTATCTATACTCTCTCCCATCATCACAGACACATCCCACTCCCACCTGGCTGTACTTGATTAGCCTCAGGCGGCTCTGGTGGTGGCCAGAGATCTCGGCGAAGAGGGCGCACTGGGCCAGGAGGACGAAGGTCAGCATGCCGTCGAACGCACACAGCGCCACCACCAGGTGAAGGCCGCTCAGCCAGTCGCCCGGGTAATAAGATCGCCACGGGAACCAGGCCAGCAGGAAGGCCAGGGCGTAGAATGGGGCGCCATAGAGGATGGACAGGCGGCGGCGAGAACAGCAGGCCACGCGGGAGTTGTCCTGGAGGTAGCCGAACAGAGGGTCGTTCACCGCGTTCCACACCATGTACACCACCTGCGAGGATGATGAAGATGATGAGGATGATGATGGTGACATTAGATCATACTTCAGTGGACACACACAAAAAAAAAACACATACAAAATAAATACAACTGCTCAAAATACAATACACTACTGTATCTGTGGTGTGGTCCATTCATAAACGTAAACATAAATTTGGGAAATAGAACCACTGGGCGTTTGTCCTCTCCTCTCCTCTCCCTTGAGCATACAGTATATTTGCAAGTGTCAGTCTGGTAGGAACTGGCATCCGTCATAGGCGGAAGATACAGAGTACTCACTTGTGACTGATGGAAAGCTCCCTCGGATATCTTGTACTTGTTCAGGAAGAGCTTCACATAATAGAAGTTGAATATGCTGTTCATCATCCCAGCTCCGAGGGTGGTCATAGAATACGCCACCGCAGCGGGATGGGCATTCAGACGAGCCAGGAGCCTCATCATGTTCAGGCCGATCAAAGTGCACTCACCTGAGTTTCTTTTTACAGGAAGTTGCACACAACCTGCTGTATTGAATGGCACCTGAATGTGCAGGCGGTTAATGCATGGTAAGGTTCAACTGTCGATTGCAATGAATTCAGCGTGATAACAAAACACGACACGCAATGCGAATAATGCAAATAAAGAGATCCTCAAAATTCATATCTGTCCTGATATGCCATGCAAAACTACTAACTCGGTTGGACGCTCTGGAGAGAAGTCCATCAACTCCCGCTGTGTCCAACTCGTTTTCTGTGTTTGCGGAAATAGGCGGGGACAACGAACCATAACAAACAAGCATTGGATGAAGTGGCGCTTGGACTCCACCTACTTCATAGTCATTGGCCGATTAAACTGTCATTATATCGCGCGTCATAGGGGTTGAGGTGGTGTTCACCTCTTGCACAGTGTGCCACGTTGCCGCAGATACCGGACTACGCCACCGGAGGATGTTGAGTACTGCACACACACACATACACACACACACACACACACTCCTCCACTCCTCCCTTGGTCACTCACAGGCAGGCGAGTCACCGCACGGAAAGGACACCGGTGTTTTAGGATTCTGCCCGGTCGTAGTCGTAATTGTGCCGGTCGTAAGACAAACAAAGTGCGGAGGAAAATGCTCACGGATATGGTCGTGGAGGAAGAGTTTGAGCTGAAGGATGAGCAGCCTTGGTACGACAAACAGGACCTGGAACATGGTGAGTGGGGCGCTGCAGAGCGGACGGTCGCACCCTTAACACCCGCTGCTCACTCAAGCAGCTTGAGGCGCATTTTAGTTCAGGAGGACTGCCTCTCTGCATTATTACACTGGAATACCGCTATAGAATAGGGCTGTTATATCACCAATTTCCATTTTGTTTGGACTGTCCAAGATTGATATTGTGGATTAATGTCAGTGCACCAGGCTGATGAAATGTGTGTGTAATGCATGTTTTGCCAGCAGGACAGTCCCACCACAAACCTCAAATTACAGACTGTATCCCACCCACATCTATCCTCTTTAAAACTGCCGTTTTTGTTTGTTATTTTTGCTTTTTCATAGGATTTATTTGCTGAAAACATGTTTTTGTGCATTTTCTTTATACAGTGTAGGCTTATGCTATGATTTGACTGCTACACATATCTCATTGTACGGGATATTCTTGTGACACTTTGTCATCGGCCACAGTCATGGGTTGTTCAGCCTGGGAGTTCTGGAGAGCCTTCTGTTGCCAGGATGTCCTGAGGCTGACACTTCCCCTGTGTTCATTATTGTGTACCGTTAAGTGTATGTATTCAGTGATTAAATGAACAGTGTGTGTGAGAGAGAGTGTTAGTGTGTGTATTCAGTGAATAAATTAACAGAGAGAGAGAGAGAGAGAGAGTGTGTGTATTCAGTGAATAAATGAAGTGTGTGTATTTAATACATGTGTGTTTACAGATCTCCATTTGGCAGCTGAGTTGGGCAAGACCCTGCTGGACAGGAACCATGAGCTGGAGCAGGGACTGCAGCAGATGTACTCCACCAACCAGGAGCAGCTACAGGAGATAGAGGTGAATATTCCATCCAGCGTTTCCTCCATTTACATTTACATTTACGGCATTTAGCAGACGTCTTTATCCAAAGCGACTTACAACAAATACATTTGTCTAAGTAAGTGAATCATCTATCCACCAGTCACCATAAGATAAAGTAATCAATGCTCAGACCAGGGGTCATTGGCTCACAATGCTAGAAGAAGAATGTGAAGTACAAACAGCAGCAAAGAATTACAAACAAGAAGACCAGCACAGGCGAAACGCCTGAGGGCCAATCAGAATCAGAATCAGAATCAGAATCAGAATTAGGTAAGACGCTTTGGATAAAGGCGTCTGCTAAATGTCATAAATGTAAATGTAAATATTATTTTGGACGAAGTGCTGCTATCAGCTGTGCTCCCTGTAAAAAAAACAACAGCATATCAATTAACATATTAGACCCACTGGCGGTGGGACACGTCTTCACCTGGCCTTGATGAAGGCCACAGGTTTCTTGTTAATAAATGATCAGTGACTTGCATCAAGTCCATTCACCCGGTCGTCCTGGTTTTAACCTCTGCTTTGAACAAAGGCAAGACTTCAGGTTTGCAAAAGTTGATCTCTCTTTAGAAGTTTCACACCTGACAGAAGGTGACCTCCCACTGGGAGATCACCTGGCATCACCTCATTGGGAGTCAGTACCAAGCACAGATGATGCAAGTCCACAATGGGAGTCGAAAGTTCCATGTTGAAGAAACTCCCAAATCCCTTTATTTCATGCCCTGCCGTTGGTGTTGCACCGTGAGACCATCTCCTTGTGTCGAATAGGATCAAGTGAGAGTTTGTCTTGGCCAGTCCGTGACTTAATGAGTCTTTGGCATAGTGCATCGTATGGCCTGATGTTTATTAATCTCTTGGATAAACAAATGGCCAACTTTCACCACTAGCCTCTGTCCTTTCACCTTCTCTGTGTGAGGAGAGCAGTTGTCAGCAGCTTACGCTCCATTCATCATCAGCCAAGGTCTTAGGTAAGCTAGTTAGCCTTCACAGTTAATGCCCTGTTCATAGACTTAGACATGCGCACCACACACAGGCTCTCTCTCTCTCACTCTCTCTCTCTATCTCTCTCTATCTCTATCTCTCTCTGTCCCTCTCTCTCTCTCTCTCTCTCTCTCTCTCTCACACACACACACACACATACACACACACACACACAGGCCCCCTGTTAGGCTTCCATCCTGCCATGTGTTTTGGCGGGAAAACCATTTTAGGTAATTTTGGGGTTGCTTGACACCCTCACAGGAGTACATCCTGGCCTCTCACCTCCTCAGCATAATGGATGTGTCCTGCTTAGCAGCCCCACGTTCCCAGTTAGGACACACAGATAACATGAGATTTCCCAATAAGCTTGTTTGTCCTGCCTCTCCTGACCCGATCTGGCCATTGATGACCTCCCCGGTATTAGATATCCGCTTGTTCAAGAGGGACGGCCTTAAGTTGCTGATCTGTAAGCTGTCGGTGCTGACTGGTAAACCTCTTCATTTCCAAAGAACTTAGCATGAACTGATCCACGTTATATACAGATTTGCGTATTTGTGCAGCCCCCCAGGTGAAGGCCAATCCTGGTGAACAAGCAGCACAGTATGTATTCAAGTGAATAGCCTCAATGTGTTTTCAGTCAGCACATATTGCATAAGAACCACAGGGGGCTTTTCAGAACCCCCAACGCCACGAAGTTGGACTGTACCATGCTATTTGAGTTGCAGGGGAAGTTGGACTGTACCATGCTATTTGGGTAGCAGAGGATGCCATCTAATTGACAGCAGGTCAACAAAGATAATAGACTTAAATTGTTGACAGGGCTGTCCACGGGCCAGTGGCTGGGAGGGCTTATTGGGTTTGACGTTGTAATCCCGTGTATCTGACTGTCTCACTACAGTGTCTCTGCCTGGTCTTGCGCTTTCCTCATGGAAAAAAACACAAGTACGTGAAGCGCTATTTGCAGGATACGTTCAAGTTCTCGGTCTTCCTGTTATTTCTATAACAGACATGACTAATAGTGCTTCTTTTTTTACTTTGGACCCTTCTTCATTGAAATGAATGAAATGTTCCTTCCATCGGAAGCTCCTCTGTCTCTGAAGTAGGTCTGTGCAGGACGTGTGATGAGGCTTTATCTGTAAGCCCTTTCTGACCGTCATCGTTAATATCAATAGCTAATGCTCTGTGTGAGTCATGATACAGTAGTTAAGCCTCCAAACAAAAGGACACACAGCAGCATGACTTGGGAGTCCTTTGACAAGTGGCGGCGAACCGTCCCTGATAATGCCTACTTCATGGTGCATGAACAAGCCCTGTGCAAATACCGCTCACACACACACACACACACACACACACACACAATCATGCAAATACCCCTCACACACACACACTCATGCAATTACCCCTCACATTTAGCACACGCCTTTATCCAAAGTGTGTGTGTGTGTGTGAGTGTCGTGCAAATACCCCTCTCACACACACTCATGCAAAGACCATTCCTGTCACGAAGCCAAAGTGTTTTTTGCCGGCCCTTAATTGGTTGTTCAGTGCTGGTCTACTTCAGTTGGAGGGGATCAGCGCTGGAACAGATCCGCAGTTTCATAATAGGAGATCATTGTTCTGCGCAGAGAAATGTACAGAACAGTCAACTCAGCCTCTAAACACAGTTCTAAATGTACTGTATGTCCAGTTTGGAGTTGAAAATTGCAAGTTACAGTATGTTCATGTACATTTTTTCACCCAACAAAGTCACTTCCTTGAGTCTCGTACAGTATTACATAAGCGACCAAAGAACTGTCCCTGACCTCTGACCTCCTCTCTCTCTCTCTCTCTCTCTCTGTCCCTGACCTTTTTGACCTCCTTTCTCTCTCTCTCTGTCCCTGACCTTTTTGACCTCCTCTCTCTCTCTCTCTCTCTCTCTGTCCCTGACCTTTTTGACCTCCTCTCTCTCTCTCTCTGACCTTTGACCTTTTTGACCTCCTCTCTCTGACCTTTGACCTTTTTGACCTCCTCTCTCTCTGTCCTTTGACCTTTTTGACCTCCTCTCTCTCTCTCTCTCTCTGTCCCTGACCTCTGACCTCCTCTCTCTCTCTCTGACCCTGACCTCTGACCTCCCCTCGTCCAGTACCTGACCAAGCAGGTGGACCTCCTGCGGCAGATGAACGACCAGCATGCCAAGGTGTACGAGCAGCTGGACCTGGCGGCCCGGGACCTGGAGCAGGGCAACCACCGGCTGATGCAGGACGGCCGCGCCGCCCAGAACAAGATCCACAGGTCAGGCTCAGGGCTCAGACCAACGCTGTTCACCGCAGTTCATTACCGTGTTCCTCAGCTCTTGGTTGTTTTAACCCCGCCACACTGTCTAACCACTGTCAAGGTTGCTGACCTTGCGCTGTTTGCAATATTTGTGTATATTTGAATGTTTAATACATACAGTACCAGTCAAAGGTTTGGACCCACCTTGCCAAGAGTGTGCAAAGCTGTCATCAAAGCAAAAGGTGGCTACTTTGAAGAATCTAAAATATAAAACATATTCTGGTTTGTTTAACACTTTTTTGTTTACCCCATAATTCCATATGTGTTCCTTCATAGTTTTGATGTCTTCAGTATTAATCTACAATGTAGAAAATAATTTAAAAAATAAAGAAAAACCATTGAATGAGAAGGTGTGTCCAAACTTTTGACTGGTACTGTATTTTCATGCAAGTGTCCCGTTGACATCAATCGCAGACAATGCACAACAGTTGTGCAAATCGTAAGTTAATATTCCACTCAGTGAGCGTCTCATGTCTGATGTCTCTGTCCTCCCCTCCACCCTGTAGCCTGACGGAGACCATCGACGCCCTGCAGGCCCAGATGGAGGACCTGCAGACTCAGGTGGAGGAGCTGAAGGACGCCCAGGCGGACCGCTGCAAGAGAGACCTGGCCGAGCAGAGACGCAACCTGGGGGCACAGAGCGTGTCCTGCCTCAAGGAGCTGTACGACCTGCAGCAGGAAAAGTGGGTGTGGGTGTGGGTGGGTGTGTGTGTGTGTGTGTGTGTGTGTGTGTGTGTGTGTGTGTGTGGGTGTGTGGGTGTGTGGGTGTGTGTGTGGGTGTGTGTGCATTTGCGTATGCGCATGTTAAAGAGAGAGTGCACTGTTGTGTGTGTGTGTGTGTGTGCGTGCGTGCGTGCGTGCACATGACTTTGCAGCAGTTCAAGTGACTTTGCAGCAGTTCAAGTGACTTTGCAGCCAATAGTGTGTATGTGTTTTTTATTTGGCCTGCAGCTGTACTGTATAAGTCAGCAGCCAAGCAGAAGACCAGCTGCTGTTATTGTAACTCTCAAACAAGTCCGTCTGCCAGTAAAACACACACAGGATGTGTTCTGCAGTTCAAATGAATGCTGCTCATTTCCATGTACCTCCACTCTGCTGCACGCCTCGAACTCCCCAAGTAAGCAGAGGGGGAGCATTGTTTATTTGTTTGTTTAGGATTTACACACACACACACACACACACACACACACACAAAAGAACACACATACACTTATACTGATAAACACGGTAACAAATGAAAGGCAAAATGAAAAGAAAAGACAAATTGTGCAGGGGAGGTTAAGAAACCCAGCAGGCTGGCGAGAAGCCACTCCTAAAAAGACAGAATAATAAGAACAAATTAAAATGGAAAATGTATATAATATTAATAATAAAAATTAAACAAAACGTCATGTCGAAAATGTGCATTGTCTACCAGCTTGCCGACCTTGCACCATAGCCAACATAGCAGTGGTGTGACCTTGGTGTGTCACACAAGGCTTGTTTATTCGACATTTTTCCACTGTTATTAAAAAAGCGGACCAGGTGGAAGCAAGCCAAGGCCCAGAGAGGAAATTGCACGGCACACGAAACACAATAACCCAAGATAAACAAAGGAAGTTACCTTGAAAGGTTTTCGAAGGTAAGGAGAATGTGCTTTGAGAGAGGAACGTTTCTCTCCCCCCAGCCTCAGCCTGGCTGAAGGAGGAAAAAGGAGAGAAAGCCATTCACCAATTAACCCTGCGGTCTATTGCCTGACCTGTCCGGTACCTGAGCTCTTCGCCTTGCTCCTCTGGTACATGAGTACCCGTGTGCTGACTGGTTGTTTCCAGGTCACACAGACGCAGACGACTTAATCTGGTCCAGGGCTTTTCGGACATAATCCCCAGCAGATATTTCAGTCGGAGGGGGTTAATGCTTAATGCTAATGCTGTTGCAAAGCACCTTGTTTGTTCAACCAGTCTGTAAACAGATTGTCTGTTAATAGAGAAACTTTCTGACAAAAGAAAAGACCAATAGAAAGGCACACCACTTACTACACAATAATAATAATAATAATAATATATGCCATATAGCTGACGCTTTTATCCAAAGCGACTTGCATTGCAGTGAGTGCATACATTTCAGTATATATGGTCCCAGCGGGAATCGAACCCACAACCTAAGCGTTGTTAGCGCCATGCTCTACCAACTGAGCCACAGATGATATTCAAATGAAGTGAAACGGTAGTCTTTGGCGACTTTGATCAGACTTCTCAACAGGGACATTGTTTTCCATGATTGAATGGGCTTATTAGATATTGTCCTTGTTTCCTTTTAGTAGACAAACCACCTGGTCCAAACGCCCTCCTCTCTGTCACAGGTACCTCGCCTACGAGAGCCTGCGCATGGACCGTCCCTGGACGGCGCACGGGTCCGTCTACGACCGGGACCGGGACCGCGAACGCGACCGGGACCCTGAGGAGGAGCACGCTGCCCTGCAGCGGTCCGTCCAGACCCTGCAGGCCCAGCTGGCCTCTGAGCGGGGGCGCCGGGAGGTGGCGGAGCAGGAGACGGTGCTGATGGCCACGGAGAACGGCACCCTGGAGCAACGTCTGGCCGTGCTGGAGGGCTGCCGGGCCAGGCAGAGGGAGCTGGAGGCCGAGGTGGAGGAGCTCAGGCAGCTCTGGCGCGCCGACTACGCCACCAGGTTAGATATGAGCCTGAGAGCTAGACCACTACACCACCACCCTGAGAACTAGACCACTACACCACCACCCTGAGATCTAGACCACTACACCACCCTGAGAACTAGACCACTACACCACCCTGAGAACTAGACTACTACACCACCACCCTGAGAACTAGACTACTACACCACCACCCTGAGAACTAGACCACTACACCACCACCCTGAGAACTAGACCACTACACCACCCTGAGAACTAGACCACTACACCACCAGGCTGAGAACTAGACCACTACACCAACCTGAGAACTAGACCACTACACCACCACCCTGAGAACTAGACCACTACACCACCACCCTGAGAACTAGACCACTACACCACCCTGAGAACTAGACCACTACACCACCAGGTTAGATATGAGCCTGAGAACTAGACTAAGTAAAAGTCTAGAAGTTCAATTGAATTGAATTGGAATTGACTTCCTGAATTGATTCTATAGAATAAGAATGTACACATTGCCGACTGTATATACGCTGCAAAGCAAACATCCCCTTGATCATGAGTCTCAACTCCACCCCACCAGCGCCAGCAGGAGGCCTGACCGCATGCTGCTGCCCGACACGGTCTTCTTCCCCCCGGAGGAGAAGCCTGGGCTAGGTCAGGCCGAGGAGGGGGAGAGGGTGGAGAAGGACGTGAAGGAGCAGGGGAGGCGCAGCCTGCAGAGGTGCAGCAGCGAGAGCGTGTTGAGGGGGGCCAACGCGGAGGACATCCAGCGAGGTCACGAGCGGACGTGCGTCAGGCGGTCGGAGGCGGTGAAACAGAGGGGCATCTCCCTGCTCAACGAGGTGGACGCTCAGTACAGCGCCCTGCAGGTATTAAGTGTGCTGATTTAACTGGGCGTCTGTGGCTCAGTTGGTAGAGCATGGTGCTAACAACGCTAAGGTTGTGGGTTCGATTCCCACTGGGACCATCTATACTGGAATGTATGAACTCACTGCAATGTAAGTCGCTTTGGATAATAGCGTCAGCTAAATGGCATTTATTATTATTATTATTATTATTATTATTAACTGTAAACAGCAATTGTTCATTGGTTTTGCCCAAATAAACCTAAGAAAAGAAACATTCCAAAAAGAGACGACTTAAAAGCTATTTCAATATCCCTGAAGATATCCCCAATTAACAGGAAAGTCTGAATAAATGTTTTTTTATTATTTATTTTTTTAATAGACAACAAATAATTAGAAAATGAATGTATGCAGTGTGTAACCCAGCATGTAGAAACAGTGGGTAACAGAATCTTTGCGTTCCTGCAGGTTAAATACGAGGAGCTTCTGCTGCGCTGCCAGCAGGGGGCACAAGGGCTCAGCCACAAGGCCGTGCAGACGCCTCACAGCCCCCAAGTCGGCAACCGCCCCCGAAGACGGCGGTCCAGCTGCGTGTCCTCCTCCTCCTCCGACCTCGCCAGCGTTCCCGAAGACGGGCTGCAGCCGGAGTACAAGGTGCTCTTCCAGGAGATCTTCACCCGCATTCAGAAGACCAAAGAGGACCTGAGTGAGAACAGGAAGCCGAACCAGGGACATTGACTCATTGGCGCTGGCTTTCAGGACAGTGACGACAGTATTGTTTCGTTTTTCTGCCCCGTTGATGGGGTTTGCACTCATTTTTTTTGGGGGGGGGGGGCTCAGTGAGCAACTGAGATCCTAAAGGGTGGTGTGTGTTTGTGTGTGTATGCGTGCGTCCGTGCGTGTGTGTATGCATGAGTGCGTGCGTGTATGCGTGCGTGGGTGTGTTCGCTCGCACTGTAACATCTGTGCCTCTTAAACAACATGAACCTCCACCCGTCGTCTCCGCCCCTCCCCCAACACCCCTCCCCCAACACCCCTCCCCCAACACGCTCCCACGGTTCCCTCAACCAGCACTTTTCTTTCCTCATCTGCTTGATTACTTCCTGTCCGTATCGAAGAGCTTGGCTCTGAATCATGACCCAGCCAGCCAGTCAGCGAAATGGTGGGTTGTTAAACGGTTTGTTGTTGCATCCTGTTGCTACCCACCTGTCAGCCTACGACGGTCCATATGCTCAGTTAGATTTGGTCCTCTGTGGCTCAGTTGGAAGAGCATGGCGCAAACAATGCTTAGGTTGTGGGTTTGCTTCCCACTGGGACCGTATATACTGAAATGTATGCACTCACTGCAATGTAAGTCGCTTTGGATAAAAGCGTCAGCTAAATGGCAGATATTATTATTATTATTGTTATAGATTTCCACCTCCACACATGAGAAGTCAATGTGTGTAATGATGTTGACAACTCAGGGCTTTTTCCTCAGGTGTAGATCAGTGGAGGCTGGTGGAGGTAGAAATCGGAGGATGGGTTCATTGTAATGCGTGGAACGGAATGAGGAAATGGTATCAAACGCCTGTGACTTCTACCTCCACCAGCCTCCCCCGGTGTGGGTGCAGAGCGCTGAGGATCAGTGGAATTGACTTCCAGGAGTCGGAGAGAGTCGAATCATACGTGCGGCTCGTCTCTCGGCATACAGTGTGATGAATACTACAGTTTACTGCAGACAGTGCAGTAAAACAGTATGTCTTACAACCGATAAGACGTGACCATGTCACCATTTGCAGCTTACTCAGACTGTCTAGAAGTGTTCTGGACAATCCTATTGGCTTAGTGTTAAATCTGCGGTGGCTAGATTGCTTGGTGCTTGGTTTTGGGAGAAAAGCCATATATTTTGTGCATACCGTGCACATACAGCTAGAATGTGCAGTAAGTCCCTTTTTGTGTATTATGCAGACTGAACCGTTGAACTGGATGGAATGCTTTGTTGTCTGTTCGAGCCTGAAGTACAATGTGTTGAGTGACGTCAACGACTTCAGAGAGACGCAGGTTTGTGGTCGTTAATGTTGTACGATCATAGATGACTTATAAGCCTGTAAAATATTTGAGAAGCATCAGGATTGGACACAAGAAAAGGCCCTGTGTGTGTGTGTGTGTGTGTGTGTGTGTGTGTGTGTGTGTGTGATTTGTGTCTCAATGTTTATGCAAACGGGTCATATCGCTGCTTTCCACTTTTGAAAGACCTACAGTCCTTTTTTTTGTTTTTTATTTATTTTTTTGACAATTATTAGACTTATTAAGATGAGATGCTATTTATTTTCATATGCAAAAATGTCACTGTATCCATATCCATAATGTGATTGTTCATGTAGCTAAAGCTGATTCGCAGACATTCAATGGTTTGAATTTTACTGAAACTAATATTTGAATCAATGAATCGATGTATTTGGTGCTTCTTTATAGGAAAGAAAAATGAGGAGGAAATGAAAGTGTAAAGCAACTGAAAAGAGGGGGGGGGGGAATCTGATAAGGCTGCAGGTATCCCATGGCAATGGAGTCATTTTTAAACTTAAGGACCCCTTTGAAAAGAAAAAGAAAAAAGTCCATGCCTAACCTTACAATTTCTTCATTTGCTCTCCTTGACATCGCAATTTCCCTGCCCTCTGGACCAACACATGAGGTATTCATTCCTCTTAAACTCAGTCACACTGCCTCCTGCTGTGTGCTACAACACCGAGAGGGTCAGAGCAGTCAGAACACACATCAGTGTGTTTCCCACACCACATCCAAGGCTCCTCAGTGTGTTTCCCACACCACATCCAAGGCTCCTCGGTGTCTGTGGTTTGGCGGCTGCTGTCTCGTTCTTTGCGGTGAACTGAAACAGAAACACTTTCAGACGCAGAACAGAAGCTTTCTTCCTTTCAAACTACAGTATCTCAGTACAGACGAAAGGAAGAAATTGACTCGGGTTTGAATAAGGAAGGGATGTATATACAGTATGACATCTAGCCAATAAATGATTGATCAATCAGTCAAATGCCAGGGAGATATAACCAGCAGGACTGCGGCCCTTTGGGCCTGGAGTTGTGTATCTGATTCACCAAAGGGTCTCCTCCTGGTAGAGAAGGGGGGACCGGCCATACTTTGTCATTCACTCTTGGCTCAAACTGAAGCTGCTTACCAGTCCGACCATCCAGATGAATCATCAACATCCTGATGAACCTCCATCCATCCGCTCCTCGCTCTCCGACCAGGGTCCATTGCATCATTTCCTTGTCTTGGACCAAGACCAGTGACACAACATCCTTTTCTTTTTTTTCATCATCAAGACGAATGATATTGTTTTCCAAACGTATTTATTGATGTTATACTTGATATGATGAAGTACTAGAAGTATTAGAAATTGTAATAATTTGAGTAATGTAATAGAAAGTGAGTATGGAGATGCTTTCTAGTGTCAGAGCACCCATCTCCAACATAAAGAGCTGAAGGTGAGTGTATCAGCAGAAGTGTCCTCCATGATGACTAACACATGCTTTTGCTTGCAACTGACTATTAAAAGTACTTGCGCAAGAGGTTTTCTGAGTCTTTTCCTGAGTCCTGTACTAGAACACTAAAGAGACCTTTCAATGTAAGACCGGGATTAAGGACAGAGTGCTTGCTTGTTGGTTGAAGAAGGCCCCTTCCCTCCCTCCCTCCCTCTCTCTCTCCCCTTCCCTCCCTCTCTCTCTCTCTCCCTCTCTCTCTCCCCTTCCCTCCCTCTCTCTCTCTCTCCCCCTCCCTCTCTCTCTCTCCCCCTCCCACCCTCTCTCTCCCCTTCCCTCCCTCTCTTCCCCCCCACATTCCCTCTCTCTCTCTCTCTCTCTCCCCCTCCCACTCTCTCTCTTCCCCTCCCTCCCTCCCTCCCTCTCTCTCTCTCTTAAAGAAGGCTTGATGGAGTGATAGCATCGCGTCTTTGCACAGTTTACTTTGAGGGCTGTATCTCGGCCTGTCCTCCTCCATCCTTGAGTTAAATCTCACCCCACAACCCCGCCACACACACACACAATTCTAAATGAGCACCTCCATCCCCAAATGTCCTGCCTGATCCCGTCTCCAGCCAATAGTAGGGCTTTGTCTTCCCAACCCCTCGCTAATGGCGTTTCCATAACGGCTGGTTTCCTGCCCTGCTCCCAGCGACCCCCAAATCCACTAACTCTCCACAAAAGGGGATTACATGCGAATTAAGCGAGGGCATCAAAGGCCTGTCTCAGAAAGGCTCTGACCAGTGCACTCTGGACCCTACAAACAAACCAAGTACGGAAATGTGTGAGGCAATAATACCACATTCGATTGGGAGGTTGGTTGCTTATAGCAACTGGAAAGTGAATGGATTTGTGGTATAATGGCAATGCATTGACCTATATATATATATAATAATTGACTTATATATATAATAATTGACCTATATATATTGTTAGGTTTTAGGTATGATGAGCGGACCCAGGTGCGGTGCATGTAAAGGAGCCAGACGAGTAGGCTGCGATACCAAACAAAAGGATTTGTATTAGAAAGTAGAGTAGCAACGCAAACAGCATCATCGTAGACATACGAAGGCTACGGACTTGACTCGAAAATAACAGAGAGAGAACAACGTCTCGTAAACAGGATCGTAAATGTTTCAATGGCTTCCTTCTCTCAGGGGGAGTGAAGGGAAGTGAGGGGACATAAAGCATCAGTGACAACACAGGTACAGGTGATGAGTCCATGAAGAGAGAGTGAGTGAGTGAGTGAGACACCTAGGGACCGCACTGGGAAGTGCGCCCCCATCCGTAACAATATATATACTGTATAATAATTGACCTATATATATATAATAATGTTCCCCCTACTATCAACAAAACAATTCAAAATGTAACCAGGGATGTATTTTCCCAGCAGGTTTCTAACAACCTCGATATACATCATTCAACAACACATGAAGAAGAGCCAGAGGCCTATCATTGGATCCCCAATGAAACCTTTTCACTCTAGAACGCAACTTGATGCCCATAGTCTCAATTCAAATATTTTGGCTTCAATGCTTTCCTAAAGGGGCGGTGGGGGGGGGGGGGGGGGGGAGGGGGGGGCATGGGGGGGGGGGGCAATTGGAATGTTATGCACGCCCTCATTCTTCTGTCCCAAATGCTGTGTGTCTCCGTTGAGTGCCTAAACCTCCACACTGCATTCCTCAGCAATGGCCGCCCTGGACAGAGAGTAGGCCTATGCCAGGAGTTACGCCTATCAGACGGTCTTGTCCTCAAGACACGAGTCCAGTCCAGGGTAACATTCCAAGAACGAGGTTGTGAATCTGAACACTTATTAGCAGGGACGGACTGGGACAACAGGGCCCCCGGGCTTTCACCCGACCCGGCCCGGGGGCAGGGGGAGGTGGAGCAGGGCTGGGGGAGGTGGAGCAGGGCAGGGGGAGGTGGAGCAGGGCTGGGGGAGGTGGAGCAGGGCTGGGGGAGGTGGAGCAGTGGACTACATTGCGTATTTACTCTTTTTTCTTTTAAAAATTTGACCCATATCTTTCTTTACCACCGGCCCCGCAGCCCACAGATCGACCGTCCCACCGGGACTTCTCCCGGTGCTCCAGATGACCCGTCTGCTGCTGCTTATTGGGAAAATACATCTTACACTGTGCTTAACCTGACCATTGTGACCCTGCTGTGTTCATATTGGTATTGATCCATGGGTAATCTAATCTTGTAGGCCCCCACTGTCCATCCATTTCTTCTAACATTGCTCACAAATAACGACCGAGGCAGTCAAACATCTGACACTTCATGTCACTACTTTCATGAAATATATGTTCATAATAGTGACAAAACAACTGACTATACTCCCCCCCCCCGCCCCCCTCCTCCTCAGTGGCACTCTACTACATTGATGTTGCACTCTTACACTGCTGCTATAATAATCCTGGGTTAGGGTTAGGGTTAGATTTATATTTTATTTCGTTATTTTTTTTTACTGTTTTCTATCCTTGTTACATTCTCTTGTTGATGTTGACTGGTGTTGTAGAGCTGCTCTGCCTCGGGTTTACTCTGGTATTCACTGTATTTACTGTAAGTAACCGGGACGTGGGTCGCCTCGCGGGCAGACCCGGGCACGCAGACCACACGCACGTGCGAGCGAGCCAGCCTCCTCACAGGTAAACAACGAGTATGAGGACGGGTTTTAATGTCGAACATACTGACATTATTTTAACGTTATTGAAAAATGCATTCAGTCTTTCACTTGAGTAGTTTCGTAGTACACACACGAGTCGTTTTACAGTAATCGAACAGTAATTGGAGACGTTTCGGGTCTTCGATGAGGGCTATGCACATGGTGGTAGCTAAGCCTAGCTAGCTAGGAGGACACAACGCAGATTTTAGACTTGTGGCCAATTCGGTGTAATTTGGGAAAACAGCAGTAAAACGTGCTTATACAGTAAACATCTAAAATATCCGTTCTTATTACATATATCTTATTATTTGTGCCCCTGCATGCATGGAGGTAGCGTGGCCGAGTGGTCTAAGGCGCTGGATTTAGGCTCCAGTCATTTCGATGGCGTGGGTTCGAATCCCACCGCTGCCACAACTTTTTCACGACTTATGAATTTACTTCGATATAACTGTATTTTGGAGTGATATGCGTACGATATACAGACTATCTGAGCTCAGTGGCAATTTGCAGTTAATCTTTTGTGTTACCAGATGAAAATCATTGTCCTCTATTCAATTGCACCCCCTTCTGGTTCATTTGTCTAAATGCAAGCCTTATTCAAACAGGTACATACACGTTTCTGCAAGCGTCTTGAGACTCAGACTCTCTATGTAAGTAAGCGGTCGAATTATATGTTGTATATATATATATATATCTTTTTAACTTCATTTATTAATGCCCCAGTAGTAGTGAATTATTAGACAAATAAGGAGAAATAGTTTACAGTATTTTTTATTGTAATATCACATTTAGAGTAAAGGAAAAATGGAAGAACAAATGAACAATCTTCAGACACGCAGTGAGCACAGCAACTATGTAGTGTGCTTTCTCTTAATACAAAATAGTCATTGGCATTGAATGAGTGATTTAGCAAGGTTTTCTCTTTCAAAAGGTTTACAAAATGACTGTGACTGACTGATTCAATCCGACAGAATAAAGAGGTATATCACAACAAATCCCTCCGAAAAGAAAATGAGGGGGGAGCATGCGTTAGTTACAAACAAACGTGTTTTTAAAATCTTAATAAAGTATAAAAAGGAATAATGAACTCACACCCAAGGCGAGGTGTGGAATAACGGAAGCCAACATTTCATGAGAATGAAGGTCACTTTCATTGGCCGTAACGTTGGTGGCCTGAATAAAGGTCACAGCAATGAGAGGTGATGATTTTCATTCAGTTCTAAATCTTCATAACATTCATATGAATCCTTTATGTAAATGTCATTTTTCCTTTCAGTTCCGTCTAACTTTAATTTCTAATTTCACAGAAAGTTATATAACACTATAGAACATTTAAGTAATACATTTGAGCAGTCTAGTGTCACATGTTTGCACTCAGACTCCCTCTCTCTCTCACACACACACACACACACACACACAGACACACACACACACACACACCCACAGAGTTGTTATGGAACTAGAGACATTTGAAGAAGGTCAGCAGGTGTTTGACTAATGGCTATACTTAATGTGATTCATAACTTCAGTTTAAGAACCATTTTCTCAGAGAAATAAATTCACCCAGTTAAAGACATTGGGCTCTGTACGAAGCACCACACCGTTTTAGACATTATTTATTTATTACACTTTACCGTCTGCCTTCCTTCAGTGTCAAGACAATGTCATGTAATTATAACAGCATTTAGTGGTTAAAAAAAATATCTAAATTGCATTACAGTGAGAAAGTTCATATCATAACATGCTGGTATCATTTTAGTGTGACCCTGTGCAGACTGTCTATCAGTGTCTGGGTCTAACGTGGGTCACGCTTTTGAGTCGGCTAGCTAGTTAGCGCTCCCAGAGAGAGGTGCAGAGAAGGAGGAGGACAGCCAGGCCGAACCCCACCACCAGGAGCAGGAGGTGGGGGAGGGTAGTGGCGAGGGAGGTGCCCAGGAGAGATGGCCTGGAGCGGAGGGGTCGGGACCGCAGGTACTGGTCCACTGAGTCGGCCAGGCTGTAATGTTTGGGGCAGAAGCCCAGGTCACGACGGGCCTTCTCGATCCGGAAGGTATGGCTCACAGCAATGTTTCTCACCTAGGAGAGTGGGGAGTGGATTTTGATGCTGCAAGAACTTGGAACGTGTGTGTTTTTGCATTCAACAATGCTAGAATGATTGTGTTCTTACACAAGACACTATTGGTTTTACACGATGGCTACTGGTATGGGCACGTATTCTCAAATTCACCACTATTCCTCCGGCAGTTACTATGTTACTACTTCCTTATTCTGTCAACCTCCATTAACATTATTTTCAGTTGGATGGTGGATGGCTCACAGTGTCGGAGACTACCGCCCGCAGAACACTTCACCAGCAGAACTAAAGAGGCCACACTGCAAGGTGTAAACCACTAGTTGGCATCAGATACCAGAAGGCCAGATTAGAGTTTGCTAAAAGTACCTAAAAGACCCTGCAGTTCTGGAAAAAGGTCTTGTGGACAGATGAGACAAAGATTAACCTGTACCAGAGTGATGGCCAGTGTGAAGTGTGGAGAAAAATAGGAACTGCCCTAAAATATACGGCATAACATCTCATCTGTGTAATGTGGTGGTGGTGGTGGGGAGGGGGGGAGGGGGTGGTGGTGGGGAGGGGGGGAGGGGGTTAATGCTGAAGCGTGCTTCAGAATCAGAATCAGAATCCTTTTTATTTGGCCACGTATATTTGCACATACAGGAAATTGATTTGGTGAGGTTGGTGCATGGGACATAAAACAACAATGTGTAAGGAAAATATTAACAACAACATTTACAAAAGAGCAAAATATTAATAAAATAGCAAACAAAATAGAACAATAAATTATGTTTGGCTTCCACTGGAACTGGCTCACTTGTCTTCGTTGATGATGTAACCGCTGAACGCAGCACTTCAGAATGTATTCTGAAGTGTACAGAAACATCTTGTCTGCTGAAATACGAGTAAATGCTTCCAATCTCTTTGGACAACACTTCATCATACAGCAAGACAATGACTCCAGACATACTGCCATAGCAACTAGGGAGTTTTTCACTTAACTTCTAGAGGCCAAGTCAATTTAAATAAAATTGAACATGCATTTAATTTGCCGAAGAGGGAACTTCAGCCAAAAACACCTCAAAACAAACAACAACTGAAGATGGCTGCAGTCCAGGCCTGGCAGAGCATCACCAGAGAAGATACACAGCGTCTGGTGGGGTCAATGGGTCGCAGACTTCAGGCAGTTATTGCATGTAAAGTATTGTCGACCAAACACTAAAGTTTTGGAGGAAGTATGCTTAAAAAAATTTTTTACTTTCTAAATAGTGAGCTCAATCTGATTAAAAAAACATTAAAGCTGAGAATCTCTACTTTGACCCCATAGTAGTTGATTTCAACTGTTGGACTATAGAGCTTTCCAGTACTTATGTAGGACACTATCATTAGCGGTTAGGGTTAACGGTATTGTCCACCCGGAACTCACTCAGCACTGCCTGGGGAGTCTGGGGGGGCCTGGGGGGCCTGGGCCGAGCTGTAGGAGCTGCTGGAGGCCATACTCTTGGCTAATGGCTTTGATTAACCTCCATTTGCCGAGCCCTGTTCTACATTCTGCCACCCAGGCCTGATTGATTGACGTCCCTGGTACCTGTATCTCCTTACTGCCGGGAGGATAGGGTGTCAACATGGAAGATATCAGTAGTGAGAGAAGCCTTCAGCCCGCCCAGGTGGTTGGTTCAGCTCACCTGGTGTAAGGCTTAGACTCAAGCAGGTACGTCTTTAAGAAAAACCTTGGCTGTGGCTTTGCCTACGCACTGGAATATGGGCAAATGGAAAGTTGGATGCTTGCGACAACCCAGATTGACATCACCAGCCCGTTGAAGTTAATATTTAAATGGTTGGAGTTAGGTAAGGGTCAGGGTTTAGGGTAGGAGACCCCAGAGACCCCATTTAGCATCTACCCTGGAATATGTGTACTTGTTTTGGTCACCTTCATGTTGTTGGTACAATTATTATTATTATTATTTTTTAATATATATATTTAGTCATTTAGCAGATGCTTTTTTCCAAAGCAGCTTACAATGAGAACATTTGTCTAAGTAAATGAATCAACTCTACATTAGTCATCGTAAGTAAAACCTTCGATAAGAACAAGTGCCATCGGCAATCACAGTGCTGGAGAAAGGAAGGAAAAAGTAGTTTTTTTCTTCCAAGTTGTGGTAATGTAGGATGTTAGGGGGTGGAGAGGTCTGAGGAGGAGGAGCCCACGTGTACCCTCAAGAGACGGGTCTTTAGTCTACGCCGGAAGATAGGAAGAGACTGCCGTCTTGACAGTGGTGGGAAGCTCATTCCACCACTGGGGCGGCAAGACAGAGGAGAGGTGTGATGGAGCAGAGCGACCACGTAAAGATGGCGGTCACCCTCCGGCAACATCTACCAGATTGACCACCGCAACTATGGATTTATAATCACAGACACGCATCGTCATGGCAGTCAGACCTTCCTGTGCCCCCTCATTTAACCTTCTGCCCCTCAACCTCCAGAAGCACGCAGGCTTATGTTTTATTCACAGGACAATCATCGATCTCCCGGCCAGCCACAGCAACCGTCTGACAGAATCAGATCCTGGTCCAAGCCTGTGGGCGCGTCTTTGGTTTCGGCCTCATTATGCATTGATGAAGGACTTCTTGAGCATGCTGGCAGCCCGTAAAAACAGCCCCCTGAAGACCTTCCTTACTGCCAGGGCGCATGGCTGCATGACTGCATGACTGCATGACTGCATGACTGCATGACTGCCCTTAGCTACTACTGCCACCATGTTCCATTTAGTGCTACCTGCCTTGGACAGATCTGCACGAGGAGAGGTGGCATAATCACTACCCTCTCCTTGCCTATACCTTTCATTGAATCCAATGCAGTTAACAGAACATCTTCAGTGGCAACCCAAGGTAAAGCTCGCATAGTTAAATGAAGACGCCCAGCCAGATAGAACACCACACGTGCTTGCGGCCTACAGAGGTTTTTAACGGCGTCAAAATATTCGATACGGCCAAACGGTGTCTAGGCAGACACTGGAGCGTTAAATCAACAAACAGAAAATCCAATCCAGTTCCATCAACCCGCATCCACTTTCAGTCTACCAACAACAGCCCAAAGCTGTGAATTCATTTAATGGCTCGTTTTGATGAGCTGTGATCAATTATATATACATGAGGGATTAGATGAGCCAGAGGAACGGGGGTACGATAGGAAAATACTTCCCCTAATGAAGTCTGTCTGCAGCTCTGCCAGTGGGCTCTCTATGAGACTTCAACAAAGATCTGATCAGGAAGCAGGTAACTCAAGCCCCCCCACCACAAACACACACGCACACACACAAACACACACACACGTACACACACACGCACACACACACACACACACACTGGCTGTGCGTTGCAGCGGGAAAGTGGGGTTCTGACACTGCCTATAATGTCACCGTGCCCCAGAATGCTTTGCTTTAGAACAGTGAAACTCGGCCCGGCAGACAGTGAGTAATTGCCAGTATCTGTGTGTGTTTGCTCTTTGCCTTAAGGGAAGAGTTTACTTTATTCAGACTTCGAATCACTGAATAAACATGACACTGGTGAGAGTAAAGAAAATGCCTTATTTTCTCTGGAGAACGGTTGCTCCTGCTTGTGTCTGGGCAGGTTGTGTCTGGGCAGCTTGTGTCTGGGCAGGTTGTGTCTGGGCAGGTTGTGTCTGGGCAGGTTGTGTCTGGGCAGGTTGTGTCTGGGCAGGTTGTGTCTGGGCTGGGCTGCAAGGTAAAAGTGCCCTCTCCCAAGTGTCCTACGCAATCAAGTGAGAGAGGGTGGAGGAAGAGGAAACGGCCAAGATGAGAAGTCAGCGCCTATCTTCCGCCACGGACTGAAGACCCATCTGTCCTCTTCAGACCTCCTATCACCTCCAACATACCCCACTTGTGTTGAACCAGCACTTCTACCAAGAACACACAAACAAAACACAAACACTCCTTTTCTTCCCTTTCTCTGACACTTCTACTGCTTCTGGCGCTTTTTCTTACCCCCGATGATTGTGATGTACAGCTATTTCACTTAGTTTGGCGAATGTGCTAATCGTAAGTCGCTCTGGATAAGAGCGTCTGCTAAATGACTAAACTGTCAAATGTAGAAGAAAAATAAGGGGAGGTGGAAGGTGGAGGAAGCGGGAGGAAGAGAATGTGTGCGTGTGTATGTGTTTGTGTATGTGTGTGTGTGTGTGTGTGTGTGTGTGTGCGTGCTTGTGTGGTGTGTGTGCGGGAGGGAGAGAGAGATGGATAGAGGCCGTGTTTACCTCATTTCGTGTGAAGAGCAGAGGGAATTCCACTACTGGTCTCAAAGCCACATGTAAGCACTCCATCAGAATGGCAGCTAAGTAGACCAGTGAGACAGGTAGGTGTATCAGTGGTTGACTATACCCCAACTTCTCAAACTGTGGAGTAGGAGGAGGAGAAAACGCTAGTTTTTAAAAGACAAGAGATGAAGACAGTGATGTGTGTTACTTTCGTACATTGAAAAGTAGACCGCCAGAGGCTAAATTAATCAAATTTGAAAGGCCACAAGCTGTTGCAGCCTCTTTTGTGGTGAAGAGAGTGACTCACCAATGGTGTTAACCACTCGAACAGGTTCACAGATTCCCCGTCGTTGATGAAATAGGCCTGTCCACTCTGGAGCAGAAAGAGAGTGGGCTGATTTGACTATTGTAGAGGGACGTAGCGCATAATACCCTCAACCACTCACACACACACACACACACACACACTCACACACACACACACACACACACACACACACACACACACACACACACACACACACACACACACAGTACAATAACTCCATTACAGATATACTGTAGGACTGTATCACTCAGAAGTAACAAGTGATCTAAAGATAGACAGACAGACAGACAGACAGACAGACAGACAGACAGACAGACAGACAGACAGACAGACAGACAGACAGACAGACAGATAGACAGATAGATAGATAGATAGATAGATAGATAGATAGATAGATAGATAGATAGATAGACAGACAGGTAGGCAGACAGACAGACAGACAGACAGACAGACAGACAGACAGACAGACAGATAGATAGATAGATAGATAGATAGATAGATAGATAGATAGATAGATAGATAGATAGATAGATAGATAGATAGATAGATAAATAGATAGGTAATTTATTGATCCCCAAGGGGAAATTAAGGTGTTACAGCAGCTCACATCACAAACAACAACAACAAAATAAAGTGACAATAGAATAATATCATAAAATAGACATCTGGAACATTCTATACAGTAAGAACAGGCGAGTGTGATTTAACATCCCCCAGCCCGACTCTGATCATCCCCATCGAGCCAGCCGGAGGAGGAGTTGTACAGTCTTATTGCGGCAGGCAGAAAAGATCTCCTATAGCGCTCCTTAGTGCAACATGGTTGTAATAATCTGTTGCTAAAGGAGCTTCTCTGGAGGAGTTTGGTCCTCATCCTCCTATTGGCCACCTCCTCCACCGTGTCCAGGGTGACACCGAGGACAGAACCAGCTTTCCTAATAAGCTTGTTCAGCCTCTTGGTGTCACCTTCCTTGATGCTGCCCCCCCAGCATACCACGGCACACAGCACTGCACTGGCCACCACTGACACAGCCTCTACAGGGTGTAATTAAAGCCCTTTGTAAGGCCTTGCTTGAGTACTCTGATGAATTGCAGACAGCTTGATGGTGCTGAAACTATCTTTCGTATCCATGGAGACTGTTACAGCTTATTTATACGGTACTTATTCGACTGCAAACTGGGCTATGACAAAATCAGCACTGAATGAATTTGGACAGGATCAGGTTAGGACCGTGGTGATCGACTAATAAATGGTTAAGTTTGATTTGACCTTTTAGGTTGTGTTGTTTGTTGCTTCTATGTATGACGAAGGCAAATGGCCATAATGAAGTACCATACTCACAGCCACACAGTTCCTCTCAGGGGTGAGGCTCTCGGCAGCCAGTGTGTGGGCCAGCACCAGGTTATCTACATGCACCCAGTTCATCCTGGCCTGGGGGTTCCCAAAGCTGAAGCTGAACAACCGGCGTTCCACATTCACCTGGAGGGACAGAAGGAGTTCAGACGATAGCCCAGTCAGTGGTGCAATTGTGTGTATGTGTGTGTGTGTGTGTGTGCGTGTGTGCGTGTGTGTGTGCGTGCGTGTGTGCGTGCATGCGTGTGTGTGTGTGTGTGAGGGAGTCTGAGTGCAAACATGTCACACTAGACTCCTCAAAAGTATTACTAAATGCTACATACCATATAACCTTCTGTGAAATTAGGAGTGTGTGTGTGTGTGTGTGTGTGTGTTTATGTACTGTAAGCCAGCATGTTTGGGCACATGCTTGTCTAGTGATCTGAGTGAGTGGACGGTTCAATTGAATTAAGTTAAGTTAAGATGCAAGTGTCCATCCAAGGAGAGCTTCTTGGCAGCTTGTCCCTTAGTAAACCCAGAACCCAAGCTACCCAGCCCAGCCTTAGCCCTCCACCACCCTCCACCACCCTTCACCACCCTTCACCACCCTCCACCTCCCTCCACCACCCTTCACCACCCTCCACCACCCTCCACCACCCTCCACCGCCCTCCACCACCCTCCACCGCCCTCCACCACCCTCCCCAGAGTCCCTTGCCTTGTGTCTCCCCGTCCCCAGTCAAAAAGGAGGGGTGAAACAGGACACCCTGACAGGACATTAATAATGTAACCCGCCAGGTACACACGCTGTCAAATAAAGTTCAAGCGCTGGGCTGTCATGTGTTAGCGCCACCGTGTTGGGTGGACCTGAAAAAGGCACGTGGAATGTAGAACTGCGTCTGTTCTACTCGCTCTATTTCTTTTTTCCAATATGTTTTTTAGGGCCATTTCTGCTTTTTTTTTTCCTTTTTTGATTTGCATAGAGACGGAAGAGGTTGACAGGAAGGGCAGGTGACAGAGGGGAGGTATGACACGCAGGATATGTCGAGGGTCAGAATCGGACCAGGAACCTTGCGGTTACGTGGTATGCTCGTTAGCGATATTCTACTTGCTCTGTTTCTATGGTAACCAGACACTCACCATCACCCTGTGTAGGTGCCGACGCTCCTCCGGGCCGTAGATGCCTGAGGTCGTAGGACACAGGTCCGCAACAGGCCCCCTCCTTTCAGAGGCAGGGAGAACACAATTACCCCGGTTAGCAAACACTTCACATGAGTACTCCCGTATAACAACCCTGCACTCTAAGCGAAAATAATGCTGTATATTTTATCTTATTATATTTACTGTTTATTACCGTTACTGTTTATATTTACTGTTTATTACTGTTACTGTTTATATTTACCGTTACTGTTTAGATTTGTTGCCATTTCGTCACATTGTACAGTAGAAGCAGCTCATAGTCTATGTGCCTCTGTGTTAACCGGTGCCAGTTAATGTGTTTAACTACATCCTCACTGAATACATGCGTGAATTCTAGGGTAGTGTGTATAATGACACGGCTCTGAGCTCTAAGCTTAATTGAATATATAAGTAAGTGGTCATTGATATGGTCTGCGGTTACACCCAAGGAGGGAAGGAAGGCTTTGCACCTGTTCATCCAAGAGCCAAGTGGAGTTGCACTTATGCAGTAAGATAATTCCTATTCACTGTGTGCGTGCGTGCGCGTGTGTGTGTTTATCAGTATAAGTCAATGTGTGTTATTTTGTGTGTGTGTGTGTGTGTGTGTGTGTGTGTGTGTGGGTGGGTGGGTGGG
>NC_139663.1:21861870-21871870 GCF_951799395.1 Argentina silus
GAGAGAGGGAGAGAAGGAGAGAGGGAGAGAAGGAGAGGGGGAGAGAGGGAGAGAGGGAGAGAGGGAGAGAAGGAGAGAGGGAGAGAAGGAGAGGGGGAGAGAAGGAGAGAGGGAGAGAGGGAGAGAAGGAGAGAAGGAGAGGGGAGAGAAGGAGAGAGGGAGAGAAGGAGAGGGGAGAGAAGGAGAGAGGGAGAGAAGGAGAGAAGGAGGACCACACTCTTGGTCTAGTCTATTGTCTTATTTTTAACCGATAGTTTTGGCGTAGTCTGATTATTAAACCATTACGTTACAGTTTCCACGTCCATCTACCCTCATATGGGCCTTACAATGACAAGCAACATGAAAGTGGATTACATGTCTGTCTATCTTAGTGTGATTCGTGTTTCCTACCTCTGAGTGAACGTCCGTTGGCTGCGAGGACCATCTGGTCAGCAATGGCTTTAGTTCTGGAATAGTGGTCTATGTGCTAGGACAGGAAAAAGCATAATGTACATGATCATAATCACAATGATGTTTGAAATGTAGGGGAGACAAACACCCACACACACACTCACACACCCACACACACACTCACACACACACACACACACACACACACACACACTCACTCACTCTCTTTCTCTCTCTCACACACACACACACACACACACTCACTCACTCACTCACTCACTCACTCACTCACTCTCTTTCTCTCTCTCTCTCACACACACACACACACACACACACACACACACACACACAAATTGCTGCTCTGTCCCAATATTACAGGCAGGGGTATGTAATCCATCTGAGAGTGAAAGCTCTCTCTCCTTCCTCTATTCATGAGGGAGATGTACAGCGCGGTACAGCCATGTAAGCTGGACTCAGCTCTGAGGGAAGATGTCAACAATGGCTATTGTCAGCAGAAATGTGATATCATCATCACTACTAATCAACCAGCTGCATTTAGTTATTTACACCAAGGCTCTTCCCGCCACAGAAAACAAATTACGCTGTACACGGCTACAGACAAAAAACATGTTTCTGATTATATTATATAACTTATAATTATAACATTACAGTAGGAATGTGACCAAGCAAGTGTGTGGCTAGTGTGGTAAATAGTGCTGTGAAACAAAGAGAGAGGTTTTGACCGCTAGATAAGATTTGGAAGAAGCGGGTTACTGCGCTTGTAGTGATGCACATATCTGGAGTTTTCTAAGTACTTTTACATGACTATTTTCTGTCAGGGAACATTGTCACGCTTTTCTCCAGATATCATTGTATCGATCATATATGCCATTCATGCCATTTCACTGAGGCTTTTGTCCAAAGCGACTTACATTGCAGTGAGTTCGTACATTTCAGTATATATGGTCCCAGCAGGAATCAAACACACAACCTAAGCGTTGTTAGCGCCATGCTCTACCAACTGAGCCACAGAGGACCACGTCATGTCTCATATCGGCCCAACCCTGGTTCTCACCATGTCCAGGGGCACACAGGACACTGAGTCCTCATCACCGTCCTCGATGGGTTTGCCGGCAAAAGCCACGTTGACCGTACTGGTGTAGACCAGCCTGGGAATGCCACGCTCCACACACACTGCAAACAACAGGCAAAGACAGGTTCTATATAGAATATATATGCAAACAGCAGGCAAAGACAGGGTCTATATATAGAATATATATGCAAACAACAGACAAAGACAGGTTCTATATACAGTACCAGTCACTTGCCAAGAGTGTGCAAAGCTGTCATCAAAGCAAAAGGTGGCTACTTTGAAGAATCTAAAATATAAAACATATTCTGGTTTGTTTAACACTTTTTTGTTTACTACATAATTCCATATGTGTTCCTTCATAGTTTTGATGTCTTCAATATTAATCTACAATCTAGAAAATAATTAAAAAAATAAAGAAAAACCATTGAATGAGAAGGTGTGTCCAAACTTTTCACTGGTACTGTATATAATATATAAAGACAAGTTCTATATATATCATATAAATGCAAAGACAGGTTATATATATAGAATCCATTGTGTTTGTGTTTAAACACGTGTCTCAAATGCCGTCATTGCGTTCTTTTACGTACAGATGAATTCATAAGTAGTTGTAACTGTGTGTGTGTGTTATGTATGGCTGTAAACTGCGTGTTGCAGGGCTCCTTTGTAAAACAGACCTTGGTCTCAATAGATAATATGTATACAATGATATAATATATGTCATTTAGCTGACGCCTTCATCCACACTTACATTGCAGTGAGTGCATACATTTCAGTATATATGGTCCCAGCGGGAATCGAACCCACAACCTAAGCGTTGTTAGCACCATGCTCTACCACCTGAGCCACAGAGGACCTTTCTGATGCTAGTAAAGACACGGTGCGGAGCACTGGTCCAAACGTACTGGGAGGAAATGCATTGTACCAGTATAATACCAGTCTATCAGGGCTGAGTTTCCCTTAAGCTTGGAAGCACCAAGATCAGATTTTGTCTATTCAATCGACTTCGATCTTACAAGAGTTTGGGAAACTCACCCCTGATGTTTTAAACTGGTCAGGCAGTATACATTGCTACTGTAAGGACAGGTTGCTCCAAAACAGACTGACACATTGTGTTCTCTTAAAGGGGCAATCTGGGATTGGTACATGAATGTTTTGACTTAATGTTTTGAATTAATGATATATGGCCATTACTACTTTTACTACTAGAATATGACTTATGAATGCCTTGTGTTTAGTTTACGTCTTACCCCATCATAACCATCATAACCGAACATATACGCTTGTTTTACTACATTGTTTGTAAACAATGTAATTGTAAACAAACACTGTGTAGCTTCATTACATGGTTAAAACTATCATTTTGATAGTCAACATGTCAGTCCTTGCATCCACAGCTCCGTCTATGAATTTGAGAGTGGTTACATTTCTCCATCCCTCAGCTGTTCACCCAAAAAAGTTGCGGGGAGACCCCTTTGTTATAAAAATATAAATTTAAATCCCAGATTGGCGCTTTAAGGCATCTACACATAGCCGAATCAGTTGTATTTACCACAGGCGAAGCTGTAGAACAATCTGTAGGCATTTCAACCTCAACTACTTCCACACAGCTGCTGAATGTACTGTATACAGACTAAAGGGTGGATGAGCCAATCGACCAATCATTCTTCACCCCCTCGAACGCCTTCCACCTGAGGCCATAACGATGTAAAGCACAATGCTCGCTCATGTCGTCGAAAAACGACAAAGGAACGTATGTAATCCAAAGAATGATCTAAATGTCTGTGCAGGGCCTGGCGTTGAGCGGGACGCATTGTGATGCAATGGTTCCATACCGTTGATGACATTGTTGGTGCCTCCGACGTTGACAGACACCACCTGCTCCTTCCTCAGCTGGGGGACACAGAAGGGTGTAGTATCGGTCGTTCGGAGTTGGTGATCGATTGCTCATGCCTGACTGACTACAGTAATGTAACTTGACTTATTACTAGATATGGTAAGTATGGTATTATGTTGAATGTTATTTTATATGAGGGAATGGGGGGGTAAAAGAGGACTGATCAAAATAATTACATTTTTAACGGAATTTAATAAAGATCATTTTAAATTGCAGGGGGGAAAAAAAAAACACATTACATCAGAAAGACCTAGAGATGATGCAAACAGCCCTATCAAAATGTCACGACTTTGGAAATGATCGTACAAGCTGATCTATTAATAAAAACATGTCTCCAATGGTTAGGTGGGGAACAGGAGGCTTGAAGACAAGCGAAACCCGTCTGTTCACATCGGTGATGACCTTTATGGCGATACTGTCTTTATCTCTGTCTCCCCGGCTCTTCATTCCCTCCGCCTGAGGTGACTGCGGTTAAGGTACAGTAGGAGTTGATAACACAACACAACCCAGAGGGCTTGACTGAGGGCTGGGGGTGAAAGAGAGGCCTGGGGGCTGTAGTGTGTTAGCAGATTTACTGAGCTGCTTCTTCTGTGGAGTAGATGGTAAGCAATTAGCGTAGCATGGCGAGGCCATAGGGAGTATTGCTGAGTAAGTCCATTGTGAATATGTAAAAAGAAGGGAATTAGGCTAATGATGCATCCATGTTCTATGTGGTTAGTGTGTCAGGGATAAAACAAGGCACACAGCCAGTTAAAGGCGCAATCTGGAAATTGTACATAATTAGTTTTACTTTGAAATGAATGATATGTTGAATGATGTATAGCCATTGATTCTTAGAAGAATATAATCTATAAATGCCTTATGACTTTAGTTCCACTGTCTTACTCCGATGGTTGAAGCTATCATGTTGATCTCATGGATGGTCAGTCCTTGCATCCATAGCTCCATCTATGAATTTGAGAGTGGTTACATTTGTCCAGCCCCGTCCCTCAGCTGTTTACCAAAAAAAGTGGGAGGTTGCCCGCTTTGTTGTTGTTGTTTGAATCCCAGATTGCCCCTTTAAAGAGCAGTCTCGGTTTTCTCAACAACATTCTTCAGATTGCACCGTGTCACACAGGCTTATGTAAAACATGCACGTGTCTTTCTTTACATCGAGGGCATTTCCCCTTCCCTCTTGTCAACATTCCAGAGTGCCACGGGTGACTTTATTCACCGAAAATCCATACATTATGATGCTTCATTTTATAGCCAATCAGAGTGTTGTTGCTAGGTAAAACACCACATAGAACACTTGGCACTCTAGGTGGTGAGTCCGGAATTCTTTGGCAGCTGGTGATTTAAATGCTTACACTGAAATAATAGAGACCAGAGAAACAACAGGTTGAACTGAGAAACGGCAGGGCCCAACAGTTTGTCCTCCGCCCCACCTCAGTAAAGAGCCTGGATGTTACCTCACCTGTTCTGGGCCCGACATGCCATAGGACGCAGTGTGGAATACACAGTCGACGCCCTCACAGACTTTATGCAGGGAGTCATAGTCTCGAATGTCGCTCTGTAAGAAATGAAAATCAGCCAAAAGACAATAGGCAGGGTTTTCCCCTATCCAGCTGAACTCACTGTGCTGTAGGGTGACATTCAACACAGCGTGATTGATGACTGGACAGAAACAAGCTCAACAAGGGAGGGTAGCGTCTGAAAAAACGATATGTTGATTGACTGATGACAATGACACGGTGAAGAAATCATTTTTGTCAGCTTGAGCATAAAGTACGATGTGTGCTCACATTGTGATTAAACCCTGATGGGTAAACACAATTAAGGTACGGGTGTCAGACACCTGAATACGGCCCCGCCTCCTTAGGCCTGGTCAACACCTGGTGTTCTCAGGTAGATCGCTCCCTTGTGTCTGTGTCTGTGTCCAGCCACCGCACACAACCACAAGAGCAAGGTACAATTTGATCTAACTATACTATACTATACTATACTATACTATACTATACTATACAATACTGTCGAAAATGTTGTCTTTTTTTACACTAACAATAAAATCACTGAACACTGACAGGGGGCTGTCAAGTTTGTGTCTTTACTTTTGTATTTAACAGTAACCGAGTGAGAGGATTTTCAAGCCAATTAATTTAATGATTTAAGTAAATTAGAGAGGGGGAAAAACCCTACACTAGTGACTTCCAACAAGTACATTTGTTTAAGTAAGTGAATCATCTACGCATCAGTCATCATAAGATAAACATCTATGCTAGGACCAGGGGCCGTTGGCAGTCACCATGCTGGAAGAAGGAAGGATTATTATAAAAGTTATTAAATTATTATTAACAGTAGAGGAACTGTACAGAGGGGTAGTGGGGGGTGAAGAGGTCTTTAGGAGGGACAGTCAAGATGTAGCCTGAAGAGACGGGTCTTCAGTCTACAGCGGAAGATTGGTAATATAATATATGATATTTAGCCAATACTTTTATCAGACATTTTTCAGTATATATGGTCCCAGCAGGAATCAAACCCACAACCTAAGCGTTGTTAGCACCATGCTCTACCAACTGAGCCACAGAGGACCACAGAGGACAGCAGGTGCTCATCCAGTCATCCTAATATCTACCTGATGGAACACTGCTCCTTCTGGAGGTTCCCGCGGTGGCTTGTGCAGGTCCAGCAGGATCACAGACAACCCCTGGCTGGCCAGCGCTCGCCCCAGCCTGAAGCCGAGGTACCCCCCTCCCCCCGTGACCAGCACCCTCCCTGCCCCTCTCCGGTTCCCCAGGTCCCCCCCGTCATCTAGCCTGGAGGCAGCACACTCTGCTGGGCTGCTGCACCGGGCCCCCACTGCCCCATTGGTCCTGTGTCTGGTGGCAGGGGCAGGGGTTGGAGCTGGGGCTGGGGCAGAGGCTGGGGCTGGGGCTGGGGCAGGGGTTGGGGCTAGGGCTGGGGCTAGGGCTGGGGCTAGGGTTAGGGCAGAGGCTGGGGCTGGGGCAGGGGCAGGGGCAGGGGCAGGCGCTGGGGCAGAGGCTGGGGCTGGGGCTGGGGCTGGGGCTGGGGCTGGGGCTGGGGCTGGGGCTGGGGCAGGCGCTGGGGCAGAGGCTGGGGATAGGGCTGGGGCTGGGGCTGGGCCAGGGCCATTCAACCAGGGCTGGTGGTTGAGGTGGTGGTTGTGGTGCCGGTTGGCATGCAGGCGGCACAGCCCCATGCCTGGGTCGGGTAGGGGGACGCTGGGGCGGGGCAGCTGCTCCACCTGACACACAGCCCCTCCGCTTTCCTTCATACTGGAGCCACACAGCTCCATACAACGGCCTCTTCCAGTGGAATCCTGTGAGGGGGTTGAGGGGAACCGCATTGGGGAGACTGAGAGGACACAGGCTGTATTGTAGGTAGTGTGTTTGCTTTTTAACCACTGGGTTTCTCATTATGGTGATTCTCTCTCTCTCCACACCCTACACAGAAGCTCTCTCTATCTGGACGTCTGAACTTTACAGTAATAAATGGTAGACAAAATAAACAAATAATTTACGTGAATGTCTGCACGACGATTTTTTTTGTCATCCCCACAACATGTATATAATCCTCAAGAGCCTGAGTTACGTTGATATTAGACAGCGTAAATTATTGGGAGATTCTGCATTAAATGCGACCGATTTTACCCCTTTGACAGCGCTTCCAAATCGCTACGGAGTGTGTAGGTGTAGGAGTAAGCCACCTGTGAAATGTTCAGTGTTTTCGAGTGACATTTAAATTCAAATACAATTTGATCAAAATATTTTGTTCTACACTTGATTTAAGGGGGTTTTCAATAATACAATTTGGTTAGCCTACACAAGATGTAGTTAGATTTACGCGCAGCCGATACATGATGAACCGCGTAGCCCACACGAACAGACGTCTCATGAATGCAACTAGACCGGTCTATACTGCTTAACTCACAAAGTTTGTAAAACAATATCATTCAGCTCTCTGTTAACCTGATGAATAAAACAAGATACCCATTGATGCCGGGACCCGTTTGCCATTACTTTCCATTGCACATGTCCTACCTGTTTTAGGCTACTAAAAACAAACTTGACTGATACTCTACCTTCAAACTTCTGTCATAAAGCCACGCTTACGTCCATTTAGTTGGTAGAATGAAAGATACTCGTCCTTATTCCAGGACCCCTCTCTCAGGTCCCGGTCCTCCCCGACCCCTCCTCACCTGTCGGGTACATACCTGAGATGCCTCTACCGTACATTCTGGAGGAAACGCGCACGCTATATTGGGCATTACACCTCCACAGCGGTGGAAAAGGCCTACGGCTGAAAGTGACACTTGGTCCAGTATTTAAAACTCGTGATACAGATTGGAAAATAGGTAATAAAAAAGAATGCAACACAATTTAGCCTCGACATAGACATTTAATGGCTGTTTGGTTTTAGTTATTGATGAATAAAATGTGTAAAACACAACATTGTCAGTCACAGTAACATATAATTCACACCCATGTTTTCTTATCCAGATCAAACTCCTGCTAACTGATTGATACGCCTCTAACAACCAACTTCTTTGCATAATGCGTAATTCATTTACTAATTTGATCATAACATAAATTGAAACGTTATGATGTGTACTTCATCCGAAATCAGTAGGGCTTTGTTCACATTTCAATATATTAGTAAAAATGCAAGTGTACAGCAAACATTTACAAATCAAAATTCTTGTACAAAAATGTAGTCAGCATTGTTCATTGCCATGGATCTGGACTTTGACTAAGTCGTCTCCGGATTCTTCTTCTCCAAAATTATTTCTCTGTCAAAGAAGGTAAGAATGCCAGTCATTCAAAAAGTATTTAAAATCAACATTCGTCTTTTGTAATATTCAGCACGAAAGTATCATCAAACTATGAGGCTGTGTTTCAGTTTCTGAGGGGAGATCAGGAGACTGGCTGCTACGAACCTGAAGACCTGGGCCTCTCTCCGGAAACGTCTCAATTTGTCAATTTCCTGAGCCAGTCTTCTCAAGTCATCCCCTTCAAAAGCCTGGAGGACTGGTTGCTGTTGGAATGACACACACAATCTACAGTATTTCACAGCGTAAACCTCTCAAACCTGCTCTCTCAGTATGGTGGCAGAGCAGTGCCAGAACCCCGGGCTACAATACCCACCGCACACAGGCTTAGTAACCACGCTTAGTAACCACGCTCAGGATAGAAATGACTGGTATGAAACAGGGAAAGCTGGTTCAGCATTTTGACTAATAGGTTATGGCATAGGGGTGTGTGCGTGTGTGTGTGTGCGCACGTGCATGCGTGCGTGTGTGCGTGCGTGTGGGTGGGTGGGTGTGTGTGAGAGCATGTGTGTGTGTGTGTATGTGTGTGTGTGAGCGGGTGTGTGTGTGTGTGTGTGTGTGAGCGTGTGTGTGTGTGGCGTTAATGAGTCATTTTCGCTCCCTGTCTACTCACATCTCCATCGCCGAACCCCGATGCCAACATCCCACCGATGAGCGCATCGGTGTCGTCGTGACAACGGTGGAAACGACCCCCCGTTTGGTGGGCCAGTTTCTTCAGGAAGTCATTGGCCACGCTGTCAGGATCAGAACCAATGAAAACCCATTCAGCATGTGGTGTAGTGCAGCATGTATTCTGGTTCTGGTAAACTATAACCTTTTCTGTTCTATTCTAATCCCATTCCTATGATATCATACCCTAAATCAAATTGTATTTGTCACATGCACAATATACTGTACTAGATACAGTGCAATGAAATACTTTAGGGCAAGCAACTCCTCAACAATGCAACAATCAACAATTAACAATAATAATAATAATAATAATAATAATAATAATAGACAAAGACAAAGACAATAACATAAGGTGCTATCCCATCCTATCCCATCCTATCCCATTCTATATCCTAACCTGACCTCAATCAATCAATCAAGCTTTATTTATATAGCGCCTTTCATACAAAATTGCAATACAAGGTGCTTAGCAGTAAAATTGAAAACACATAAGTACAGAACATACAAGCATACATACATACATACATACATACATACATACAAACATACATACATACATACATACATACATACATACATACATAAATACATATATACATACATATATACATACATACATACATACATACATACATACATACATACATATATACAAGCATACATACATACATACATACATACATACATACATACATACATATGTATGTATACATACATACATACATACATACATACATACATACATACATACATACATACATACATACAAGCATACATACATACATACATACATACATACATACATACATATATACAAGCATACATACATACATACATACATACATACATATGTATGTATACATACATACATACATACAAGCATACATACATACATACATACATACATACATACATACATACATACATATATACAAACATACATACATACATACATACATACATACATACAAGCATACATACATACATACATACATACATACATATGTATGTATACATACATACATACATACATACATATACATACATATATATATATACATAGAGAATAGAATAGACATAGAAATAATAATGGATTAAGAGTAAATAATGGTAAATAAAA
>NC_139663.1:21876870-21881870 GCF_951799395.1 Argentina silus
ATTCTTCAAGAATCAATGGCTATTCATAATTTAGAAGTCCAAAAATGGATGTACCAATCCCAGATTGCCCCTTTATTAGATCCTTCCCTACCATATATCATGAATATATTTTAAGTTCATTGTAAGATATGTAGTTAATAGGAGAAATCCTTCCATAGACCCCTCAATCAGCAGTTCTCCTGGCCGCGGCCTGGGGCGGTGCAGTGGTCCAGCACCACGGCCTACAGTGCACATATACCCGTGTCGGCATGGGTTCCAATCCAGGCCCAAGCCCTGCTGACATACCCTCTCCTCCTTACTTTCCTGTCTCTCTATCCAATAATGAAAAATATATGAGTGGGACTGGCCCACTTAAAAAAATAACCTTAAAAAAAATAACCATAAAAAAAGTTTATTAAATTGAACTGACTGACCAGGGGGGATGGCAGCGCTGGCACTGCCGGGGCGCCAGGAGAGGGCCCTCTGGGAGGAGCGCTCCTCCGCTCGGCTCTGCTTCATTTGCTGGAATTAAATAACAAAGACTTATCAACAACTTACAGCAACGGTACAACAAGCAATCTCTTCACGCTTCACACTCTTCGTCGTCTTAAAACGGTCTTTGTTTGTCCGGGAGAGTTTAGAGAGACGAGGGTAATCTCGTTCCCAGACACTTTTGCCCCACTGTGGGCAACAGCCTGGGGGACGGGGTTAAAAATGTCATTTGAGATGGGGGGAAGAGGGAGGGGAGGAAGAGGAAGAATGAAAGAGAATGAAACATATTAATTTTAATTTCATATTAGAGGAGAATAGGAACCAGGGAGAGAAGGGAGAGTCATAAAGGGTCAGAGAGAGGAGCTTCTTCATGCGGGAGGGAGGGAGGTGTGTATCATGTTACTAATAGTGTCCTCTCTGACCAGCCTAGCGAGGGTGAGGGCAGTGGGCCGTGGAGGGGGCAGGGGTCCCTCCCTGCGCCTCCAGGCCAGGGGCCTCTGGGCTGGAATACTACCCCCAGGTGGGAGCTCCTCCCCTGGGCACCTACAGCCAGCCTTCTGGGTCAGGGACTCCACCAACACGGAGCACTGGAGACAGGTGGAGGCAGACAAACGTGAAAGACTGGTTGTACAGTCATTGTCATTCTTTGTCTGGGTGTTTCGCTAGATAGAAGGATGTAGTGTATATCTATTAATGTATTTCTACTATTTCAGCATTTCTACTGTACTGTCTATCTATGAAGGTATTTCTATCTACGCAATGCCAATCAATTTAAGAAAAAAAACAACTAAAAAAGATTTATAGATCACGATAATGATAATGACAAAACTACTTTTTAACGTCAAACATTGATCAATATCACTAGACATATCCATATGAATCTCGGATCAATAATTCTTAATGTGCACTGTTTGAGCAGTTTCAGAACACTTGCAGAGTTCTAGAGTAACTGTTGTTCCGTGTTCTTCCTGTTCCGTGTTCCGTGTTCCAGTCTCACCTTCTGCCAGTAATCAGCAGCCCTCTCCATCTCTCCAATCAGAGCGCTGATGTCATCACTCTCCAGGACGCCTGCAGGGGGAGAGGACACGGCTCACAGTTTCCACCCAGCTGCATCAGTACTGCTAACACACCCCAAATCAATACACACACACACACACACACACACACACACACACGCACATGCACACATGGGCGCGACTGCACACACCCACACACCCACACACCCACACACCCACACACACGCACACACGCACACATGGGCGCGACTACACACACCCACACACACACGCACACACACACACACCCACACACACAGACACAGGCGTAGGCGCACGTACGCACACACCCACACACACACACATGGGCGTAAGCGCACACACACACACACACACACACACACACACACACACACACAAGCGCACGTCTGCATACATGCACGCAGGAATGCACACACACACACACACACACACATGGGTGCAACCGTGCGCGCACACACACACACACACACACACACAGACACACACACACACACACACACACACACACACACACACAATACACCACATATGCTCAACACATGGGATGCCTCTCTATCTCCACTGATGGAGGGGAATCCCATGTCATCGTACATCATCATGTGTAGCTTGTTATTGAGTTGTTCTCCTCCACCCTAAATGTTCTGTTATTGTTAACCAGATGAAAATGACCTCTCACCTCTACAGCAACTCAATCATGTTTACCGTGTCTGGCAGGGGAGGCTGGCGGAGGTAGAAATCGGAGGACGGGCTCATTGTAATGCACGGAACGGAATGAGGAACGGGATCAAAACACGTCCGATTTCTACCCCCACCAGCCTCCCCTGACGTCTGGGCATGTTAGCTCTTCAACGTTTGTTCACTGAGAGAGTATTCTACCAGGCTGGCCTCCTCTAAACTGTTAGGACTACAAACCAACTCTTCACTGTTGTTGTGAACAACGCGTGATAATTATAATCAGCATGATTGTTGGCTAAATTAGATAAAAAATAAACAAACAAACAATCCTAATCATAAACATTTGGTGTGACAACTACATCAATAGGCGTTTAGTTTGGCAGCTCAGACAGATCCAGCGGACACGCTTAGTATTCTACAGTTGTGTTTGAATCCTCCGCCAGGGTTCCAGAGCCTTTCTCATCGTCCTTCACAAAAATCGTTTCCTCTGGACGTTTTCTTTTCTTTCTTTTTTTGCCTTCCCTCCCTTCCCTCCCTTCTCTCCCTTCCCTCCCTTCCCTTCCCTCCCTTCCCTCCCTCCCCTCCCTTCTCTCCCTCCCCTCCCTTCCCTCCCTCCCCTCCCTTCCCTCCCTCCCCTCCCTCCCCTCCCTTCCCTCCCTTCCCTCCCTTCTCTCCCTCCCCTCCCTTCTCTCCCTCCCTCCCTTCCCTCCCTCCCCTCCCTTCCCTCCCTTCTCTCCCTCAGGTATTTCCACATTCAGCCGGTCTCCTCAACAATCAGGGGGTTGGGATCAGCTCCTCTCTGATTAGGATGCTGTGTCACGCACAGCATCCACTTACAACAGGAAGTAATCACCTCTGTCCACCCCCTCACAGCGGTGGATAAGTGCTGCTGTGGTAATGATGGACCTCTCTGGTTTAACACAGTGCTAGCTCACTAACACACACACAAACACACACACACACACACACACACACACACACACACACACACACACACACACACACACAGCACCACAGTAACATCCATCAGTGTGACTTCTCTACGGTGATACAGTGGTGCTGCTGCGTTTGTTGTTTTCCCACGACTCTCCTCTCTCTCTCATACCCTGCTTGAAACAAGGGAGGCCGGTGGAGGTAGAAATCGGAGGACGGGCCCCTTGTAATGCATGGAATGGAATGGATTGGAATGGAATGAGGAATGGTGTGTTTGATACCCTTCCTCACTCCATTTCGTGCATCACAATGAGCCCGTCCTTCCATTTCTGCCGCCACCAGCCTCCCCTGGATTGAAAGTACCTTGGTTGGTGTGGAGGAGGTGACCTAGTTGTGCTAATTGTTTCATGCTGCCATGGTGCCTCGTTAACTCTGGGGATGAAAAGATGGTTTCTAGCTGCAGGAGAGCGTTCTGCTGCAGCACCGTGTGAGTGCTGTCTGGAGTGATATATTCAATCAGAGAGCAGGTCTGATGTGTGTGTACATTATGCATGTGTGTGTGTGTGTGTGTGTGTGTACATTATGTGAGTGTGTGTGTGTGTTTGTGTGTTTGTGTATGTGTGTGTGTGTGTGTGTGTGTATGTGTGTGTACATTATCTGAGTGTGTGTGTGTGTGTGTGTGTGTGTGTGTGTGTGTGTGGGTGGGCGTGCGCGTGCACGTGTGTGTGTCTTTGTGTGTGTGTGTGCGAGCGAGCGTGCGTGTGTGCGTGTGTGTGTGTGTGTGTGTGTGTCTTTGTGTGTGTTTGTGTGTGTGTGTGTGTGTGTGTGTATGTCTTTGTGTGCGTGTGTGTGTGTGTGTGTGTGTGTGTGTGTGTGTGTGTGTGTGTGTGTTTTCAGTGATACCTGTCTGACTGATCCAGTGGAAGCGTCCGCCGCCAGCCTGTGCCAGCTCTCTCAGCGCCCCTGCGGTCTCGTCTCTGGTGGCGTAGCGAGGCGGGGGGCAGCCGGCCGTCTGTGTGTCCACCTCCTCCCCAGTGAACAGACAGACGTGGAGCCGCAGGGAGCCGCCAACGCAGGACTCTGACACGTACGAACACACTGTCGCCTGGGAACAGAGGTACGACACAGGGACCAAACATTACACACACACACACCTCAGTACTGGAGCTAAAGACTTCAAAATGTGGGTTTTGTATTTATTTATTTATTTATTTATTTAATCTGTACAAGTTGGTAGTCACAGTGAGATTAAACATCTCTTTTACAAGAGAGGTCTGTTACAGAGAGCAGCCAACCAAAAGGGTTGAACAAGTGTCCGGTTTTTTTCGAATGTTCAGTTACTGCTCTTGGCTTCGTTTCCCAAAAGCTACATTCATCGATAGAGGTTAGAGGTCAGAGGTGACATCGCTAGAGTGTTGGTTTTCGTTATAAATACGTTATGACCGTGCAGAATCTGTAGTTCCGTCTCTGTACTCAGCAGCACAGGGAGCATTGAGCGATTTCCAGCACCAGGGGGCACCAGAGGGTGGCTTGGCTTTGTTCTATAGGTGTTGGGAGTAGTGGAGGCTGGTGGAGGTAGAAATCGGAGGACGGGCTCATTGTATGGAACGCATGGAATGGAATGAGAAATGGTATCAAACACACGTGCATTTCATGCATCACAATGAGTGATCCTCCAATTTCTACCTCCACCAGCCTTCTCCTGAGGTGGAGAGGCCAACAGTTGGCTGACTCAGATACAGAGAGAGCTGATCTACAATCGGTTGTTAGGGTCAGAAAATAACCAGTACCCCACATTTCATTCTAGAAAGCTGGTCCCTTGTGATACATCACCATTAACCCCTTCATGATTCTGATAGGTGGAAGCACTATGGTTGACACTAG
>NC_139663.1:21886870-21914370 GCF_951799395.1 Argentina silus
AGGAGAGAAGAGAGAAAGGGCGAGAGAGAAAGGAGGAATAGATGGTGAGAGGAGATAGAAGGAGAGAAAAGGAGAGAAAGGTCAGAAGGATAGAGGGAGAAGGACAGAAAGATGCTCATACCTCTTGGAGAAAGGAGAGAGAGAGAGAGAGAGAGAGAGAGAGAGAGAGAGAGAGAGAGAGAGAGTGAGAAGGGGGGGAGAAAGGGAGCGAAGGAGACAGAAGAAAAGAGGCTTGTACCTTCTGTGGAAAAGATACCGAAAGGAGAGAATACATGCAGGTGAGAAAAAGATGAAGAAATGTCTTTCTTGTACCTCATGATGAGGGGAGAAAGAAGGGCAGAAAAGGGGAGAAGAAGATAGAGCGAGGGAGGGGGGAGAGAGGGAGGGAGGGAGGGAGTGGGTGATGGAGGGGTGGGGGGTAGGGTGAGAGAGGAGAGAAGAAGATAGAGAGAGAGGGAGGGGGGAGAGAGGGAGGGAGGGAGGGAGTGGGTGATGGAGGGGTGGGGGGTAGGGTGAGAGAGGAGAGAAGAAGATAGAGAGAGAGGGAGGGAAAGACAGACGCTTCTACTGTACCTCGTGTATGGTTGAGCTGACTGTCTTGTTGAGGACGGGTACAAAGCCCTCCAACAGAGAGTAGGCGTTGGGAGACAGGACCTGGTACAACCCCAGGCGCTTAGCTGCAGGGATGAGGAGGGATAAAGAGAGACAGGAGAGAGAGATCAAGAGAGAGAGGAGAGAGAGATCAAGAGAGAGAGGAGAGAGAGATCAAGAGAGAGAGGAGAGAGAGATCATATCAGTGCTTCAATCCGGTCCTTGAAGTCTCGAAGATGGAAGGTAGAGCTTCTCATTAGAAGTATTTTTTTTTACCTCCTCTACTTCAAAATGTTTTCTCCTATTTTGTGCCTCATGGTCACAACACTGGTTTCCAGTTTCTCCCGAGAGCTTAATTGAAGTACTGGCGAGTACTTGGCTCGAAATCTATCTATCCAAAATCTTTATCCAAAAAAAGTAAGGTAGGAAGAGAGTTGACTGCAGCCAGAGAAGACTAGATTTGAGCAAAATGTTTGACTAATAAAGTTTTTGCTCTGAGTCTATTTTTGTCATGGCCAAGGGCTTTTGGAATCAATACTTGGTTGCTGCAGTTACCTTTCAAGCCGTGGTTCCTGAGCCAATCAGAGGAGGAGGTGGGCTGGACCCCTGAGGGCTTGATGCAGAGGGGAGCGTCGTGATTGGGCGGTTTGGGGATGGAGGGAGAGAGGGCCAGACTGTCTACTTCTGTGGAAATCTGGAGCGGGTACAGAAAAGCGAGTGACGATAAAACATCCATGCTTTACATTTAGGATTACGTTGCGTTTTATTCCTCTTAACATAAAATCCTATTAATCTGTTATTAGTCATCTGTTATTTAGCATTCTCAGGGCTCAGACTGTTTCATTTTGTCACGTTTCAAGTTGATTTGGATTAAAGTGCCTTTTACGCCGTGTCACAACACGTTTTACAGAAGGACAGGAACATTCACGGCCGCTGGACTCCGAGGTCTCCGTCAGCCCACCTCGTCAGGTGAGGATCACGGTGGGGGACAATTCCTTTTCAATTCCATCACTTCAGGAAGTGTTTTGAAACGCCAAGTCGCCAAAGCTTTTTTATTTTCAATGGAGAGTAGAATTTAAAAACACACACAGATGAGTTGCTGTTTTTGAGACTACTGGAACATACAGTATACCTAGATACTGATTTGTTCCATGTATTGAAAAGTGGCCTTGGGTGGTCCAGTGGTCTAGCACCATGGCCTGGGGTGGTCCAGTGGTCCAGTGGTCTAGCACCATGGCCTGGGGTGGTCCAGTGGTCCAGTGGTCCAGCACCACGGCCTACAGTGCACACATATGCCCGTGTCAGCATGGGTTAGAATCCGGCCCCTGCCCTGCTGACATACCCTCTCCTCCTTACTTCCTGTCTTTCTCCACTGTCTCGACCCAATGACAAAAATACAAGAGTAGGACTGCCCCGTTTGAAGATGAACGCCCCTTTTTTCAACTTCGGGATTTGATGGAATTGAAACTGAATTAGCCCCAAACTCTGGTCACAACCAAAGAAGCTGTTGTCACCTGTTCATCCAGCAGGGTGACGGTCGCGACCCCCAGTCGACCCAGCAGGGTGAGGGTCGCGTCCCCCAGTCGGCCCAGACGTAGAGCCTCGGTGAGCCTCAGCAGCTCTCTGGAGGCTTTGATCTCCCTCCACAGGAGCTCCACATCTGTACTGCTGTCCACTACACCCTGAGACACGCACGCACACACACACACACACACACACACACACACACACACACACACACACACACACACACACACACACACACACACTCACACACACACACACACACACACACACACACACACGCATGAACATATGGCACACAATACTGGACGCACGCACAATTACAATTACCTTGCATGCACGCACACAGAAAGACAGACAGACAAACAGAGACGCGCACACACACACACACACACACACACACACACACACACACACACACACACGCACACATTCACACACACACACAAACACACGCAAACTCCATCTTTGAGAAGTCTTATGGAGCGTGAAGTTTGAAAAAGAGAGAGCTCTTCTGACTAAAGCAGCATATGTACAGCGATGCTCCACAGCAGTCACAGAAAGACACGCACACACACACACACACACACACACACACAAGCCCGCGCACACACACACACACACACACACACAAGCCCGCGCACACACACACACACACACACACACGCCCGCGCACACACACACACGCGCGCGCAAACTCCGACTCTCAAAAGTCTTATGGAGCGTGAAGTTTGAAGCAGAGTAGAGGAGCACATGTGCAGCTCCACTCCACGGCGGTGTTTCTGCCGGCCTACCAGAGAGGCAGAGCAGACGTGGTGTCGTCCTCCGGTCACCTCCGCCAGTCCCTTCACCGCGGCCTGTTCACGGTCACACGGTCACAGACACGGTCAGTCAGTCAGAGCAACATGCTAAACATCTCTATTTACCTCCAGACGACAACCGTGTTTGGTGTTTGGGTTTGGCTCACCACGGCAACGGGGCTGACGCTGCGATAGGCCACCGCGTGGACCGACGACGCCCTCCCCAGCATGCACTGCTCCACGTAATCAAGGAGCGCATCTGATGTTTGGTCAGGGCTAGAGGGGGGAGGGGGGGGGAGGAGGGGAGAGGGGGGAGGAGGAGGGGAGATGAGGAGGGAGATAAGAGGAGAGGCAGAGAGGAGGAGGGGAGAAAGGAGAGGGAGGGAGGGAGGAGGAGAGAGGTAGAAAGGAGGAAGAGAGAGGAAGAGAGGTGTCATTAAATAACAAATATCAGGATTCAGTGGCAGCATCATGTTAAGGGATATAAGCTGAATGCAAAGGATGGGAAAAAGTTACATCGACAATATGAATCACCAGGTCATCACCACATATACATACACATGAATAAATACAGCAATGTATTGATTTTAAGTCCACTGGTTCACCTGGAGCTCAGGACTATGACCAGGGAGTGGAGCTGAGTGCAGCCCGGGCCCAGGCCTCTCTTCAGGGCTTGGAGGAGGTTACAGCCTCCTGACGGCCTCAGCTGACTCACCCAGCCACGAGCCTCCTGCAACCTGGGGAGACATTTATAAAAGACATCTTAAATATCCCTTTTTTATGCCTTGCTTTTAGTTCAGGGTGCTTTCAGTCTTTAAAGTCTTTTTTTTTAATGTTCTTTTAACTCATTGTTTTTATAATTGCATGGGAACTACTTTTATTGTTGACCATGGATGAGTCTCTACAGCTCCCTACGGTCCTCACCTTCTTTTTGCTTTTACTGTTTGAACACCCATGGCTACAGTTTAATACTTTTATAATCCTCTTATGTTTTTGTCTCATTTTTCTCTCTGTTTATATATATATATACACACTCACCAAACACTTTATTAGGAACACCTGTACACCTTCTCATGGTGGAGGTGGTGTAATGGTGTGGGGAATGTTTTCTTGGCACACTTTGGGCCCGTTAATACCAATCAATCATCGCTTGAATGCCACAGCCTTTTTGAGTATTGTTGCTGACCATGTGCATCCCTTCATGGCCACAATTTACCCATCTTCTAATGGCTATTTCCAGCATGATAATGCACCATGTCACAAAGCAAAAGTTGTCTCAAACTGGTTTCATGAACATGACAATGAGTTCAGTGTTCTTCAGTGGCCTTCCCAGTCACCGGATCTGAATCCAATAGAACACGTTTGGGTTGTGGTAGAACAAGAGATTCACAGCTTGAAAGTGCACCTGAAAAATCTGCAGGAATTGCGTGATGCAAACATGTCATCATGGACCAGAATCTCAAAGGAATGTTTCCAACATCTTGTGGAATCAATGCCACAAAGAGTCAAGCCATAGAGAGACAGGTGAGACTATAGAGAGACAGGTAAGGCCATAGAGAGACAGGTAAGGCCATAGAGAGACAGGTAAGGCCATAGAGAGACAGGTAAGGCCATAGAGAGACAGGTGAGGCTACAGGGGTCAGGTGAGGCTACAGGGGTCAGGTGAGGCCATAGAGAGACAGGTGAGGCTACAGGGGTCAGGTGAGGCTACAGGGGTCAGGTGAGGCCATAGAGAGACAGGTGAGGCTACAGGGGTCAGGTAAGGCCATAGAGAGACAGGTGAGACTACAGGGGTCAGGTGAGGCCATAGAGAGACAGGTGAGGCCATAGAGAGACAGGTGAGGCCATAGAGAGACAGGTGAGACTATAGAGAGACAGGTGAGACCATAGAGAGACAGGTGAGACCATAGAGAGACAGGTGAGGCTACAGGGGTCAGGTGAGGCCATAGAGAGACAGGTGAGACCATAGAGAGACAGGTGAGACTATAGAGAGACAGGTGAGACCATAGAGAGACAGGTGAGGCTACAGGGGTCAGGTGAGGCCATAGAGAGACAGGTGAGGCCATAGAGAGACAGGTGAGGCCATAGAGAGACAGGTGAGGCCATAGAGAGACAGGTGAGGCCATAGAGAGACAGTCTAACTGCAGGGTGTTGTCAGGCTAAGAGACATTCTGTCGGCTTTAATACGTCGTCAACAGAGATCCTTTTAGTCTGGATACAGAGATGCATACAACATAGCGTGGAGCATGATAAATAATTTAGCTTAGCCTGGGGCTAGCCTTTATTGTACATTCACACAGTACCCTCACACTTCCAGAAAAGCTCCCCCGGGCTATAAGGTTCAAGCATGGACAAGATATCCAAAACCTTCATAACAGACTACTCATAACAGACTACTCATAACAGACTACTCATAAAAGACTACTCATAAAAGACTACTCATAAAAGACTACTCATAAAAGACTACTCATAACAGACTACTCATAACAGACTACTCATAACAGACTACTGGAACACGAGCAGGAGTATTAGTAGTCTACCTTGGAGTACTTGGGCAAGTGTTATTTTAATTCACTTTGAGGGTGACTCTTCAGGGATCTAATGAAATCAAATACAAGGGAAGAATCTGAGCTTTTAAATGATGTATTACATCTCTGGAGACTCAGGGGGGACAACGATCCCCAAACTCAACCCTAGATCAGGATGTTGACCTGGGGGCCCTGTTTGGGGCTAGCATGGTGGTGGTCCTCTAGACCACCTCTGTAATGACTCATCTTTGCCTTTTTCTTCTAGTAAATGGTGCTCTATCATCGTTATCTGTGACTGGTAGTGGAAATCGACAGCATTCAGCTGGTGATTTTTCAGACTAATGACTAATGGAAGTTTTGTAATGATGTTGGAGACTGAATGATCATTAGCATCAATCAAACAGTCCCACTGATGTGTGATTTACACCCACAGACACGGTAACTGGTCCCCAGTATGAGAAACAGAGACGGTGTAACTCTGTTTTGTATTCCTTGGACGGCAGACAGAGGAGGGCCTATTCTCACTGAGCACTGCACAGTAGCCCTCACTCTCCGCTGTGTGTTTTACTGTGTGTGTGTGTGTGTGTGTGTGTGTGTGTGTGTGTGTGTGTGTGTGTGTGTGTCTACTCTGTGTGTGTGTGTGTGTGTCTACTCTGTGTGTGTGTGTGTGTGTGTGTGTGTGTGTCTACTCTGTGTGTGTGTGTGTGTGTGTGTGTGTGTGTGTGTGTGTGTGTGTGTGTGTGTGTGTGTGTGTGTCTTCTCTGTGTGTACCCCCCCCTCTCCGAGCGCAGGCACAGACTGTTCTCACATGTACGGTACCCACGCGATCCCAAATGACTCATCTAAAAAAACACAAGAGGCACATTAAAATAGACATTAATACCCTAATAAAAACAAACGAGGGAGAGAGCAGAAATAAACACGGGGTCCGCCGCGCCGCGCCGGCCTCGGGCCGTGAGACTGCAGCCTCGGAGGCCTCCCCTCTCCTCCCCAGCCCCACACGGCTAGAACAACATTCAACCCCCGCTGACTTCAACACGGAGCTTGAGATAAAGTGACTCAACAGTTCTTAAGAATACCAAAGCAACGGTTTATGGATAATAGGGGCTTTCATCCTACCAAAACACTTGAGGGACACGTGTCAGCTAGAATATCCCCCCCAAGATAAATAAGACGAAATTCTAGAGCTGTTTTTGCGGTCAGACAGGGCTCGGGCGAACTCTGTCAACCTGGCGTCGTTTTAAAGCTCTTTGATGTGTTGATGAAAAAAAAATCATTGTCATCGTTTTCTCATTAAGACCAAGTCGTTGTTTTTCCATGACGGTTTCTCCACGTGACCTTTGACCCCAGTTTGACCTTTTCGACGGTGGCCCTGTGGCTGTCTCTCACCTGAAGGGGTTGACGTCTCTGGGGCCGTCCCATAGACTGCTGCTCTCCGTGCCGAATGACATCAGGAACAGCTGCCTCTTGGAGCTGAGCTGTTCCTCCAGCAGAGACTGAGAGGGATCAGGAAGTTCACACACACGTTAAACACACACACAGACACACACACACACACACACACACACATTAAACACACACACACACACACGTTAAACACACACACACACACACAGACACACACACGTTTAACACACATACACACACGTTAAACACACACACAGACACAGACACAGACACACACACACACACACACACACACACACACACACACACACACACGTTAAACACACACACAGGTTCTTACCAAGAGGTTCCTCTGTAGCCCTGCCAGTCTCTCCTCTGTGCAGTTAGCATCAGAGGTGTCAACAAGGAGTCCCACTCTGGACCCCTCCACCTGGCCAAACACCTGCCACACACACACACACCGTACACACACCGTACACACACCGTACACACACTCTCAACAAATCGCCAACAAGCTGATCATAAAACCTTTACTGTGGTAATACGTTACGTTACTCTTGTTTATTTCTCAGAGTTAGGCCTATCTAAATACATTTAATTGTATTCATGTATCCTTTCTTTAATCATTATTTATTCAATCTTTTTCAGAAGAGTCGGACGTGTTTATTTCTGTGTTGTGGTGTCAGTGTGGTGCTACGGTAGGGACACGGTATCTCCTGTACCTTCATGCTCCCCTGGTTAAGCCACCTTATCCTGCTGTGGTACAGCTCCATAGCCCTGTAGACAGGACAAACAACAACACACCTTATCCTGCTGTGGTACAGCTCAACAGCCCTGTAGACAGGACAAACAACAACACACCTTATCCTGCTGTGGTACAGCTCAATAGCCCTGTAGACAGGACAAACAACAACACACCTATCAGCAGAATGGGAGTTGATGCAGTCAGAGTGGTAGGCACTGGTACAGCTGTGTGTGTGTGTGTGTGTGTGTGTGTGTGTGTGTGTGTGTGTGTGTGTGTGTGTGTCTGTGTGTGTGTGTCTGTGTGTGTGTTTAACGTGTGTGTGTGTGTGTGTGTGTGTGTGTGTGTGTGTGTCTGTGTGTGTGTTTAACGTGTGTGTGTGAGTTTGCGGTTGTGCACATGTGTGTATGTGTGTGTGTGTGTGGTTGTGCCCATGTGTGTGTGTGTGTGTGTGTGTGGTTGCGCCCATGTGTGCGTGTGTATGTGCGTGTGTGTGTGTGTGTGTGTGTGCGTGCGTGCGTGCATGCCTGCGTGTGTGTGTGTGCGGGACAACACATGTGTGTGTGTGTGTGTGTGTGTGTGTGTGTGTGTGTGTGTGTGTGACAGCACATGCTGTGTGTGTGTGGGTGTGTGTGCACGCTTATATTGTGTGTGTGACAGAACATGTCTGTGTGTTTATCCATGTGTGGAAGCAGTCAGCCCTGGCCTGTGTAAATATGCACTTAGCGCGAGCACTTAGGACTCACTGTGAGACGCGGAAGTCAAACTCTGTGACTGCTGCAGCATTGATCTCCAGCTGTCGGTGAAGGCCTCCGTCCTCCCCAGCTCTGCACACAACATAGGGAGGGGTCAGGGGTCAGGGGTCAGGGGGTCAGGGGGTCAGGGGTCAGGGCCAGGTGGTGACACACCGTTTTCACTCATTAATATTATCCTACTCGACCTGACGGTGCCACTTGTAAACAAATGACCCCTTATTACTTTGATCTGAGCAGATCCACACACAACTTCAAGGTGTCACCTATCAAATGGCACCCTGCTTTTGCATCTGATCATCATATTTCTAATGTTATCAACAATTTGTTTTGGGTCTGGTTTTTAGTCAAATCGGGCATTCAGCATAAGAGGTTAAGCATCATGGAGCCTTCATAAACCCTTTATAGATGTTCAGCAAGTGTAGGTTATACAACATCAAAGGGTGTCACTACAGGTCCGTAGATCTGACGCTTCATCAATGTGGTTTAACTGTAATGTACAGAATACAGAAAACAGAATACAGAAAACAGCAGAATACAGAATACAGCAATTTGTGGTAATTTGTTAAGAGTGGGATCTACTGGACTAGTTACTAATTAACATTTCCATAAACCATATTGTGTTACACACACACACACACACACACGCACACACACACACACACACACACACACACACACACACACACACACACACACACACACACACACACACACTCACATGGTCTTGGTGCTTCCCTGTGAGAAGAGTCGAGACAGGGAGAGGCCAGAGCTTTGGAGACTGTGGGTCTGGAGCCAATCAGAGGAACTGTTCCACTCCTCCTGACCCCGTGACCTCTGCAGCCTCTGGGTTTCAGACAGCACAGACAAGAATGTAAACATCACAGAGATTCATATATACGGAAATACAGGCTGGAATATAGACAGTGACCATAAAATCTCTAACTCACATCGTCATCAGATATGAGTAATGGAAACACTAGGACTGTATATACTGTGTGTGTGTGTGTGTGTGTGTGTGTGTGTGTGTGTGTGTGCGTTTGTGAGAGAGCCCGCGTGCGCGTCTGTGTGTATGTGTGTGTGCGTGTGATAGAAATGAAATGTGTCAAATACAACCTTGTTAAAGACTCTAAACTTAAAGACTCTAAAAGTCTTGTAAACAAGAACGTTGCAGTGACAGAAAACACACAGCGAACCAGACTAAAAACTATCCGATGACAACATGCGCCACAAACTCATTAGGCAACAGACTACTCTGACTAAGAGCTAAGAGACACAGACCGCAAACACAGAAAACACACAACCCAGATTCACCCCGTTGCACTGATGGTTTGGCATCTGAATGAAGCATTAAACAAACAAGACAAACATAACAACAGTTAATTCAGTCCTACTGTTCTGTGAGGAACAATAAAGATAGTTTAGCTTTTTGTTTGATGACAGTAAAAGAGTTTTCATCTTGTTATGGTCTGTGGTGTCTTCTCTGTGTCCTAATGATGTTATCTAAAGTACACAGCTCATGTGACGGATGCCAGAGGTGAGTTTCCATGCAACCCTAAATGGGACAATGACGTTTTGTAACTTGAATAGATTGAACCACCTCACCAGTAAGTCTTGTGTGTGGTTAACATGGGTGACCAGGAGACTGTCGTCCGTCTGAGCAGCAGGCCTGGACACGGACGGCTCTGCCCAGGGAGGGCTCCCATCATGGAGGTTTCTTAACGGAGTAGAGGCTGGTTCCATCCCACACGGGCTGAACAAGGTAACACAGAGGCATAAAACCAGACACATAGTACATCTCTTCAGGCTCCATCTCAACGGTCCCTCCTGAAGCCCTCTTCACCCCCACTACCCCCCTGTACAAGTTTCTCTCCTGTTAATAAAAAAAAATAATAATAATAATAATAATTCCTTCTTCTAGCATTGTGACTGCCTATGGCCCCTGGTCCGAGCATTGATTACTTTATCTTATGATGACTGATGGATAGATGATTCACTTACTTAGACAAATGTATTTGTTGTAAGTCGCTTTGGATAAAGGCGTCTGCTAAATGCTGTAAATGTAAATGTAAATGTAAATGTCATATATGTTCCATCAAGGCTTCATTCAAAATGTGTGTGCGTTTCTGTGTGCGCGTGCGCGCGTGTGTGTGCCTGTGTGCGTGCATGCGTGTGTGTGTGTGCATGTGTGTGTGTGTGTACACGTGCGTGCATGCGTGTGTGTGTGTGTGTGTGAGTGACAAACGTATTGTGCGGTACTCTACGTAGCCTGACTAAACCGGTCTTGACAATATCGTGACGTAGGGTGACTAGCTAGCTAGAGAAGCAGGAAATAAAACTCCAAATGTCTGTCATCAATAACGTCTGATGTGACGCACCATACGACACAGTGCCACACTAATTGGCTCCCTCTGAGAATCAGCCTCAAGCCCAGGCCACAGCAATGGCATCTGTAAACTAATATAACTGCAGAACTAATTCCTCCCCGGGTCTGTTTAACACAGTTTGACCCATTCAGTCAGGGCTGGTTACTCACAGGTTAAGCAGGCAAGGTGAGAAACTTCAGGAGCCTTGTGGACTGGGAGAAGAAACACACAGCAGTCTAGCACTTAGTCACCGACTGATTGTAGCCACTGTGGGATCAATATGTCATCGATTGTTAACCTGAGTGGTCTCAGCCATAGGTACTTCAGTCAGAGGCCTGTGGCTGGCCTTCAGAAGAGAGAGAGAGGGATGGAGAGAATAAGGAATGATGGAGAGATGGAGAGGGAGGGAGGGAGGGAGGGAGGGAGGGCAATAGGAAGGGTGTATGTCAGGGGAATCAATCACAGGTGAATGAGACAACTCATTCTGTCTCACATTGTTTGCAGGGATGGAGTCTCTGACAAATCCTACAATCCTGCAAAAGCCTTTTAGGTAAAGATTGGCCGGCTGCCAGCAAAGCAGAGTGACCTCAGGTTTCGATCTAAAACCGGGATTTTGTAAGTGGACGTGTCAGCAAAAGTAATAGCTTTTTCAAGACAGCATGTTCAGCTCCCGCTCTACCATCGCTGTGCAGTATGCTGTCTCTCAAATCCTACACGGTGAATCTGACGTTCTTGAAGCCTAATCCTTATCATAATCCCACGAGGGCCCTTTTTTTAACCAAGTAGGTGGTATTAGCATTGACAATGACATATTGCCTGTGGGTTGACTCTACCGACCATAACATTGGAAACAGGCGAATATGCTGTTGCACAGTTTCCAAATGACGTACATTGTAACAATTTAACCAGCGCGTCCGTGGTTCTACCTTTGCTTGCACGTCAGTGGCCGACCACTGTCCATCCAAAAGCCACTCTCTGGGAGGTCGCCAAAGACGAGGAATCGGACGGTCTGTGTTATGCGTCGCTGCAGTTGATGCAGTCAATAAATCAAGGTATCATCAGTCGCATGCATGGTGTGTTTTTCTAATTAAATGAACGCGTTGAGGAAAGAGAACACCGTTCAACTGCTGCTCCTCTTTTTCAATGTTTCCCATCTCCAAGGAGACCGGGCCGTGGACGAGAAATGCGCACGGGGGCGCAACGGCGCACAGTGGAGGAGAGAGATTGACTGGGAGACACAGCGGGCTACGGTAGGCAGGTCTGGAAGGCAATGACTGTACTTGGAGTGGAAAACAAGGCAATAAATGATCTTGCTGTCGATCAATTCTCCGTCGTCATAATTGCACACAAACCGTGACCCCGACCGCCGACGTGAGCCGAATATGGTTTATTTTATTTTCACCTCAGTATATATACATATTACACCTATTAAGTATCTGTCTTGAATAATAAAAAAATCGAAAAAGGCACATTTCATCAAGAGCAGTAGTCCATACTACAGGGGTTGGGATGCACGTATATCATATTATGCGGGCCCCTTCGTCCCTTCTACTGTGCTCAACTCAGCTAGACGTGTAGCCTAAAGGACTAGGCCGACTGCAGCCTGGTCTATAGACAATCTGCTCAGGTGGAATAAATGCTGGAACACCAGTAGCCGAGCAGATGGGAGCCATATCTCCATGGAAGTGCACTTGGCATTGCACTTGGCAGTGCACTGACACAATAATCTATTTTACCAGCAGGCCTAAACAAGTGTGAAAACCACTAATACGGAAACCTATAAAACAGGAAGATTCGTTAAATTGCGGTTTTGTGTATGCAATAGGCCCAATCTGTGTAAGCAATATTTCCTGTGAGAATTCTCTTCCGACACTGCACCCACGTAACGTATGTCGCCTTACCTACCACCTGTCAGTCCGTGCACGTTTAGCTGATAATAGCATGTCTCTGTGTTTAGCTGCTGCGTCTAATGTAAAAACTCACAGATGTAGAGCAATTCCTAGAAGACCATCTCAAATGTGTGAATACATTTGCCAAAAAAACAATTAGATTTTCAGTAGGATTTATATGGAGCTGAAATAGGTTGCTTTATCTGCGGAAACTTGATATAGTCATAAAACATGCAGAAAAATAAAACATGGGAGGTTAATTTCATCCTTTAGCAGAGGATTTATTTTGGTAAATTTGCTCAATAACATAAGTTACAAGTGATGAAAAGGGTTTATCTTTTTTTTTTTTTTTTAAAGCAAAATAAATAAAAAATCCGAAAGTTTAAATGCATAAATACATTAACAATATAGTCTCTGATACTGTATCTCGCAGACTACGCCAAAAACAAAACCATACATTGTGATTACAATAACTTCCCAGACATTTCTGGAAAGAAATGCCAAATAATGTACAAAATGAATGGACATCTTTTGAATAAGTCCCCATTTCAATCGAGCAAATGGAATACCTTGCAGAGTGCTTTGTCATGAAACAAACGTCCTTTGTGTATCCTATAGACGGGTCAAACCAGTTGTCCAATCATGAACCTATGAGTGAAAACCTTATGTGTGTCTCAGTGTTCAAACAAAAGTATACAGACTTATAGATGCAGGTCTTGGTCATTTCCCAACATAAGCCACCATTTTACCAGATAAACCGTGTGTGTGTGTGTGTGTGTGTGTGTGTGTGTGTGTGTGTGTGTGTGTGTTAGTAAGGACAACAAAACAATGTGATTGCAGATGTTTAATAGATATAGCTCTGAGAACAGCATTAGCTCATCAGCCCTAGAAGCTGGATTTCCATAGTGCTGTTAGCTCTATAAATGATCTAAAAGTGATCCAAGAATTGGTGACTGGATGGTATACTCAACTTATAGGTTTTAATAAATTGATAAGTTGAAAGTTTGAAACATCCCTCTATGGACGATGTAAAAAGGCCAATTATTGTACACATGGTGAGGCATTGGGCCGATCTGATTACTGAGTTTAAATATATCCCGGTTTCAACGACCTCACAATTAATCAAGCTTAATTGAGCTCTGAATTGCGATTGATTGGTCAATTTAAAATGAAGTTACTCCATTACCTCATGGCCGTGATGTCTTTACTCAAGCTTGAAACCAATTAATCTTAAATCAAAATTAACCTGAACTACAACCGAATCTTATTAATTGAGAGCACTTCACTGGCGTCCCGAGAACGGTTGAAACAACGAAATCGGTTTCTGCTCGGGCGCAGGAAGAAAAACAAAACAAACCTGTGTCGGCGTGAATAAAATGTTCTTGTTTTCAGTGACTCATTTGTCTAGTCCTAAAGAGGTGAAGAATGGATGGATTGGTTAGTCACAGGCGAGATGTGGCATTAGAAGAAGCCTCTCTCTCCCCGTCTGGATGCAGAGCTGTTTTCAGAGCTGTCACAGATGATCAGTCCTCCGCTAACTCTCAGTTAGGCAGCCAAGGCCTCCAGGGAAGCTTGGGTAATTCAAGTTGAACACGCTCATCTGTGAATCCTCAGACCTAACTTCCTGACTTGTCAACCATATAGACACAGACACACACACACACAGACACACACATACACACACACACGCACACACACACACACACACACACACACAGCCATGTGAAGAAGACTTTGAGCTGTTATTTAGCGAAAAAACAAGTGTGAAAAAATAAAGAAAGGTGTTCAAAATAGTCCCATCAGTAGCTGAGTAGGAGAACACCAACACAAAGACAGGGACAGGACCCTTAGATGAAATGGTAAGGGTGGGAGTGTGTGTGTGTGTGTGTGTGTGTGTGTGTGTGTGTGTGTGTGTGTGTGTGTGTGTGTGTGTGTGTGTGTGTGTGTGTGTGTGTGTGTGGTTGACAATTCAGCAGTGTGTGTGTTTGTGTGTGTGTGTGTGTGTGTGTGTGGTTGACAATTCAGCAAACTTTAGAAAAGGCAAATACTGTAGACCAGTGATTCGTGATTCACCGTCAGGAGAGTTCAACATGGTGAAGAACAGACAACAGACACAGCGGTTGTTCAAGGACAGTGTAAAAATATCAAAAACATGCAGGAGCACTTTTGTGATGGCAATACAAGGTGAAATGACAAATAATGGATTGCATTTACTATAGGGAATTGTCTGATTATTAGTAATCGTCTGACAATTCTAGTGTTGTGGTGGTCTCATTGGCACAGTAAATGTTGCATCCCTAAGTATTCCATGGACAGAGATAGTCAGGGGAAAGAACTTCATTTCCCATAATGCAATGTTATGACTGTGTCAACAAACAGTGCTGAGTACAGAACAAGGTTTAGTGTAATACTGTCATCATGGAGGAGGGACGTATGCATGTCAAAGCTGCTCGGCAACACAATAAACACCCAAACAAAGCAACAACAGGTCACTCAATATAACACCGTAAATCTGGCTGTCGAATTCCTTTTCAGTGATGCAACATTAGGCTTGATCTCTTTATCCAAAGAGCCAGATTTAGGACATTCCTTATTTTTACAATCACGTTGTTATCAGACTGTGTTTAGCACCTGTTGTTTCCCAAGGAGAATAAACCTCTCTGGCCAATACCGCTGCCAACGTTGACAGGGGGATAACAACAGGGTGATCGCTGCTTCGACCAGGGTGTGTTCGGTTACTCGACTCCTCACCCACAAGTTTCCATTCGGGAACTTCCCTTCACGCATTTAGAATGATTGGATTGGCGCACACATGGATGGAGAGAGGTTTCCTACATTATTCCTTATACCAGTCCATCAATTTTAAACCCATGAGGGGGGGGTGCTCCAGTACACACTTATCGTATATGCCATTTAACTGACGCTTTTATCTAAAACGACTTACATCGCAGTGAGTGCATACATTTTTCAGTATATATGGTCCCAGCGGGAAGGTCTCAACACTTCAGGAGAAGGGTGGAGACTCTGAACGCAACGCTGGTTTAACGCGTTTTTACAGCTCATCCCCGCTGTCAACGTTGGCACCACTCGGTCCCACAAGTGTTACTAAAGGCGGTTTCACGGTTTAACTTTGTTTTCAGACTCTCCCTCCCCTTCCAATGAAATAACAGGTGCAAACTTGGCCCCGCTCATTGCGAAACGCAAACAATTGTCCCTTCATTTGGAGCGAGTTGAATTTCGTCAACGGACGGAGAACCTTGGTTTCAACATGTCTTCAACACAACAGAGTAGCATGGATGTGTATATGGAGCCGTTGTGAGTGTGATGGTAGAACTCTTTATTTGCATTGCAGTCTTGTGGTTGCATAGTCTGAGCCTGCTGATTCCCTAGAGAGTAGGGTGGAGTTCCTGTGTCTATCGAATGAGGAACCGCTCCCTTGCAAATAAATAACACTTACTTTAACCAGTAAGCCTGCGATGGTGTGATGTCAACCTAAATCGGGCGATCAATCGTTGTGTGTATATTTCTAACGGTTCCCTTTTTGCATCATACTTCCCTTTTTTAAACCGTTTTAGTCTTTTGCAATGTCGTGGTGGAAAGACGAAATTGGCTGCAATCTTGAAGTTTTGAAAATATTGTCTGTTTTATGTAGGCTGGACACATACATGAACAGCAGGTGGGATGGCACACATACCCAAGGGGACACACACGGACACATGGAAACAAATGCAACAGAAACAAGAGTGAAAGGTCACCGTTTCATGGGTTTGACAGTACAAGGTTAACTGGAGATGTGGAGCGTGTCAACACAAAAGTAAACCACTGTCAAGACCACTAAGAAACACAAGGTGGATGAGCGTTTATACAGTCGAGGATGGGAGGGTTAAATTGTATTCTCATCCAACTCCGGGACTCGTTTCCGTGTAAACTAAAGCATCCACACGCAAACTGAACACGTGTAGCCCTTCAGTGTCCTGATTGTGTTGGCTGAGTTGGTTTATGTCTGTGAACACTGGAATCAAAAAAGTGCAAATGTAAAATGTCGTAAAAGGTTCATAAACCACAAAAGGGGAATGTCGTTATTAGAGGAGACACATCCTTCTACAGATTGTTCGATAAAAGAAAGAAACGAGAAATTGAAACGTAACTTTAACAATCGTTGAGGGTAAAGCGATCTATATGAAACGTATTTCACGTATTTCATATAGAACACCACCATATCGGTCATTTTCAAAAGCCACTGAAAAATAAACAGATGGCTCCTGATCTTTTATAGAGTCTTCGACAGGTTCAAGAGATGCTACAGGATGTTTGTCGCTAATTCTTTACATCAAATTTCGGCTTAAGTGTTGACTGTATGGTTCATGAATGTTAATGATTAATCTCATTAGACGACACAGTAATTCCTTTTTAAGCCAACAAACTTTTGCGAAACAAGCTTTAGCTCACGGTAGTAGGGAGGTGTGCCCCTCTCTGTCCAATCAGGTCATTTCCTCACAAATATTTTTCTATTTCGGAGACCCGTTTTTGGGTTGTGAGCGCTCATTTTAGGACTAGCGGTCGAAAATATACCAAAATCCTGTAGCGTCTCTTTTAGACGTTGACGATGTCTGACGTCTAGCGAGCTACGCATGGGGGGGCTTTATATCTCTGTCAGCAGAATGAATCGCAGAGTGATTGTGTCAAACTCACACACATCCATCTTTTTAGTTTTTTTTATTCAGTGATAAATAATTTGCTATGATCATTATGCTTTATGCGTAGACGTCTGATCAAGGCAATACACAGATGTATAGGGCACACATTGCCATGGTTGGAGAAAAATAATAACAATAAATTGGATAAGAAAAAAAAACAAAAAACAATGAGGTAAGAAGTTCTCTGTTTCATACGTGTGTGGTGCTTCTTCTGCTATCGGCCATACTGTTGAACGCACAGTGCTTCCTTAAACAGAAATGCCACCTTTTGTGTCGATACAATAGAGAAACAAAATCCTGATCATGATGGCACATGAGCTAATGAAACCAGAGACCAAGGAGAGGGCTCTGCAGCGTCCATGTTTGACAGGACACAGACCAATGAAGAAGAACAAGCTGAGCAGAACTAAAGTGGACAACAAACACTTCTCTAAGACTTGGCGATTGGACCCGTCACACACGTTGGTGGGGAGACTTGAGTTCAGCTTTGATACTTCTCCTGTGTGTGTGTGTGTGTGTGTGAGTGAGTGTGTGTAAGTGTGAGTGTGTGTAAGTGTATGTGTGTAAGTGTGTGTGTGTGTGTGTGTGTGACGGGCCTTGAGAGAACAGCAAAGTGAGGCACAGCCCCACATGCGGACCTGACCTGCAGTCCTGGTGCTTCTGCTATTTTACAAAAAAAAATCAACAAAAAAAACAACATAAAAAGCATAAAATACATCTCATAACTGCTTCAATCCAGAGGCTCTTCATTCCCTTTATCCCCTCCTGTAGGGGCAGCTGGAAGGTGCATGGCAGGGACTAGCCTACCTGGCTGGTCCCCAGAGAGACCATGCTCCTGGGTGAGAGCCCACCAGTCCTCCCCCTCCCCCTCCCCCTCCCACACACACCTGTGCCCCTGGCCCGGCCCACCTGCCCACCTGCTCCTCTGATTCAGGATGGTGATGATGCGAGACGGAGAGGTGGGGTACAGTGGGACACCCCCCCCCCCCTTCCCAAGGCAGCCTGCTCGTGGCAGACACAGCTGGGGTGTCACCGGGGGGCGCCACCTGCTGCTACCCTCGAACACACCTTGGGCTCGCTAGGCTGAGGTGAGCCCAATCCCAGGCTACACAAGGGGAGGGGGTGGGGTGGGAGGGCTGACATGACCCCCCCCCCCCTCCTTTCTTCTCCAGAGGCTCAGTAACCCTCAGTTAACCTCTAACTACTTCAGTGAAAATAAAGGGGAGGGGGGGGGGGAAAAAACACAAAATGGAAGACAAAAAAACCAACAACTCCTGGCACAGAACTGAAATAGCTAACGAAGGCCAACAATAGCAACAGGAACGGTAGTGACGGCAACGGTTGTGCTCGCTGGGGGGGGGGGGGGGGTGTGTGTGTGGGGGGGGGGGGGGGGGGGGGGCTGGGCAGTCAGGATTGAAGCGGAGTGCCTCTGAAATGTGATGTCATATTAACGGTCGCCGTGGCAACGGCGGGGAAGGGCAGGGGGGCGGGGGGGGGGCAACGGCTGTCGTTCTTTCTCATCATCACGCGCCGCCACCCCCCCCCCCCCCCCCTCTCTCTCCCCCCCTCCCTCCCTCCCTCGCCGCTCTCCAAAAGTGCAACAACAACAAACAAACAAACAAACAAACAACAACAATGTAAGAAACAGGTTTTAAATAAGCAAAAGGCAGATGGCCTCAGCCGCCCCCTCCCCCACCCCCACCGAGCGCCTCCACCGCGACCACCGCGTCCACATCCGTTCAGTGTTTTTCCTTTCATTCGTCTTTGTCTCTAATAGTTAGTTTGTTATTCCGAGATTCCGTCCGTCCGTCCGTCTTCGTCCCCCCCTCCCCCCCCATTGGCAGGCAGACTCGCGTCCAGACTGACGTCCCTGCCTGGTCTCTGCCAGTGTTTTTCTAGTCCTTGAGTAGTCCTCTTTTTTTCTCGTATTTTCCGTCAGTTTTCCCAAGGCCCAGGTAGGTTACGCCGGGCGGGTGGCAGAGCGGCGGTGGCGGGCCGTCAGCCCGGGAGGCAGACCTTGCCCGCGAACAGCAGCCCCACTATGGTGAAGAAGATGGAGAGGACGAAGAGGACGTAGGAGGAGCCCACCACCGTGTTGTTGGGCAGCTTGTACGGCTGACCCCCCACCTCGTTGATGTAGAAGCCTATAGGGAAGATGAGCGCCGCCATGCAGAACAGGATCACTGTGGGGGAGGGGGGGGGGGCACACAGAGAGAGAGAGAGAGAGAGAGAATATGTTAGCTAGTCATTGGTCTTGAATGGGCTTTAAAACCTTAAGATAAAGTAATAATGCGTAACTGTCGTCTTCCCCTAGGGGACAAAGCTAAGTCCTCAATATTCAAAACAGCTTGTAACTCCTTAAGAGAGAGACAGAGAGAGAGACAGAGAGAGAGACAGAGAGAGAGAGACAGAGACAGAGACAGAGAGAGAGAGACAGAGAGAGAGAGAGAGAGAGACAGAGAGAGGGAGAGAGAGAGAGACAGAGACAGAGAATACGTTAGCTAGTTATGATACAGAATCGTATGTTCACGGCTGGTTTGGGCTGTGGAGGAGGATCCAGAAGGTTCCTCTTCTCAGCCTGGGATGGAGCTAGTACGACCACTCTGTGTATTGTGCTAATCGTACCAGAAAAACACATCTGACTTCGGACATACACGAGTGATAAAAGCAATGCGTGAAATCTTAAAATGGGACGATCGATTGATTGATTGATTGATTGATTGATAAGAGAGAGACTGTTGCATGGAATGATTGATTGATTGATTGATTGATAAGAGAGAGACTGTTGCATGGAATGATTGATTGATTGATTGATTGATTGATAAGAGAGAGACTGTTGCATGGAACGGCAAGTGAACGGTTTTTAATGGCGTACTGTGAATAGTAGCTTCTTTTGTTTTTATACATTCACCCAACACTTTATTAGGAACACACTATTAATACTGGACAGGACCTTGCTGACACACACACACACACACACACACACACACACACACACACACACACACACACACACACACACACACACACACACACACACACACACACACACACACACCACACACACACTATTAATACTGGACAGGACCTTGCTGACACACACACACACACACACACACACACACACACACACACACACACACCACACACACACTATTAATACTGGACAGGACCTTGCTGACACACACACACACACACACACACACACACACACACACACACACACACACACACACCACACACACACACACACACACACACACCACTGTACTACGGCACGAACACACTATTAATACTGGACAGGACCTTGCTGACTGACTGGTTTGATTGATTGATTGACTGGACAGTAGAGTCCTCCAAATATAGCCATGCTACTGTCCAAGGTCACACACACACACACACACACACACACACACACACACACACACACACACACACACACACACACACACACACACACACACACACCACTGTACTACGGCACGAACACAACCACATTATTGTTATTTCTTAAATGTACTTTCTAAATGGAGACCCCAGCCTGAGGAGAAAAGCCTTGTTGTATCAAAGCTGACAATCTCTACTTTAAACAACCAAAGGCCACACAGCATCACACCTCGACTGAACCGGCCTTCACTCTCTGCGAACCTGCCAGGGCCAGGAGTGAGGCACAGGCTTTCACAGGACACACTAACACACGGCTCGCAGGAAGCCTGGGCACAGATTGAATTCAATTTGAGCGAGGCCATTAGTGAGATAATGCCGTCTTTCAGTGCGCTTCTAAGCAGCAATTAAACACACTGGCCTCATGTTGTGCACAGTGATCAGATTTAGAGAGAGAGAGAGGGAGGGAGAGGGGGAGGGAGAGAGGGAGGGAGAGGGGGAGGGAGAGAGGGAGGGAGAGGGAGAGAGACGTGGGGGAGAGAGAGAGAGAGGAAGAGGTGGGGACGGGGGGAGAGAGAGGGAGAGAGAGAGAAGAAAGAGAAAGCATACCAGATGAAGAAAGAGAGAGAGAGAGAGAGAGAGAGAGAGAATGCATACCAGAGAAAGGAGGAGAGAGCACAGAAGAGCATGGGAGAGAGAGAGGGAGAGATAAATAGCAATAAGTGAGTTGGCTTTGTAACAACCTGAGCCATCTAAAGCGATCTGGAGGCGCCCCGCCGCTGAGGCAATTTCATAACCCACTCAGCCAGAGAGCATCACTTCAGACAGCCAGGACAGCTGTGGAGCAGTGGGGAGAGACAGAGACTCAGGAGATCATGATACACACACACACACACACACACACACACACACACACACACACACACAGGAGAAGTATCAAAGCTGAACTCAAGTCTCCCCACCAACGTGTGTGACGGGTCCAATCTCCAAGTCTTAGAGAAGTGTTTGTTGTCCACTTTAGTTCTGCTCAGCTTGTTCTTCTTCATTGGTCTGTGTCCTGTCAAACATGGACGCTGCAGAGCCCTCTCCTTGGTCTCTGGTTTCATTAGCTCATGTGCCATCAAGATCAGTTTTGTTTCTCTATTGTATCGACACAAAAGGTGGCATTTCTGTTTAAGGAAGCGCTGTGCGTTCAACAGTATGGCCGATAGCAGAAGAAGCACCACACTTATACAGAGATATAAAGCCCCCCCCCATGCGTAGCTCGCTAGACGTAAGACATCGTTAACGTCTTAAATAGATAGGATTTCGGTATATTTTCGGCTAAATCATTGCTCTCCTTGACAGGTAAACACTAGAAGGTCTAGAACAAAGACTACAGTACTTCCCCTACCATTTCTCAAGCAAGACCCCCACCACGAAGCTCTGCCCACCCCCAACCAAGCTCTGCCCACCTCCAACCAAGCTCTGCCCACCCCCAACCAAGCTCTGCCCACCCCCAACCAAGCTCTGCCCACCTCCAACCAAGCTCTGCCCATCCCCACCAAGCTCTGCCACCCCCAACCAAGCTCTGCCCACCCCCACCAAGCTCTGCCACCCCCAACCAAGCTCTGCCCACCCCAACCAAGCTCTGCCACCCACTGCCTAAAATATTTCGGTCTCTATTGGTTTCAACTGAACATGTGGGTGTTTGTAGCCCTGAGCATTGCTCCAAGGACTATTGCATAAAGGGGAAACGAATCTCGGGGAATCATCGAGCTGTTACAGCTTGATATGCTGAGAATCAAATAAAGTAAGTCAAATAAAGCATGAGAAACAGAGGACAACAGAGATCTGTCTGTCCTGCATCTCAGTGGGATCAGCTCATTCTTTTGAGAATGAAAGGAAGTCACCTTCTTTCTGTGGCATCCTACTGTTGGCGAAAATGAGCGGTGAGAGTGGGCATCATTAGAGAAACCAGAGTATAAGAGAATATAAAAAAGCGATAAAGGCGCTTACCATCCATTTCAAGGGAATAATTAGTGCGTAGGCTGCATGCTGTAAAAAAAATAATACATGCTATGACAAGAGCTTGGTTTTTCTGGCACCCAACGGTGAAGTTTAGTCATTTGTTCAGAGATGGTCCTGCATGCAGCGCGTTCAGTTTCTCAGTAATGAGCGACAGGGCACAGACAGCCACGGTCTGGGGTGAGAATCAATAGGATGGTTATCATACGCCTTAATCCAGGCAATTAGCCTTTTAGTTGGACGGGCTAATGAACAGTCAAAAGCCATCGCTAATTAGAATCTCAAAACTTCTCCAACATGGTTCTTTTTTTTTTTGTAAGAGACTTTTTCTTTGAAGATAAGTAGAGCTTCAAGTCCACTCTTGACCCAGATTAAAACAAAGCAGAAAGAAACTGGATCATTGGGAATAACTGTTCAATAGACGCACAGGAAACTGAGCTTTGCCAGGCTGACTCACAGAGTCAATCAAAGGCTTACAGATAAACCTTTCCATTCTACGTAGGGCTAAATCATGGGGCTGATTTTCCAAACGCAGGTATATGGAAATCAAAAGAGGTCCTATTCGGGAAAAAAAAAATCGAGGCACTGACTCGTTCTCTTCCTCAACACTAGGCTACACATCACATCTTCCCGGCCCAGAAACCCACACAGGCTATTTTTTCCCCGTCGGATTTGACGGATTTAGCCAGAAAAGCTACCGTGATGCTGCTGGCTCAGTCTAGCCCCTCATTGGCTGAGCGTATTCCTGTCTCAACATGCCAGCCTAGCGAACGAGCGGTGTCTGGCTAACCCGCCAGGCCGGGCAGACACAGCTAATATTTACGTCTGTCCTCTTCCCTCCCTGCAGCCTGGGCCATGTGTTTATCTACAGCCGGCCAGAACCACAGAGGAACACAGACGTGACAGCAGAAGGACTCACGGTGCCCGTGAGGTACCTTTGGCTGTTTCCTCAAACTACCTGACTAGCTGAAGAGGTGCTACGTCTTTATAGGTCAATTATTTCTAAACCTACCTTGGCTGAAGAGGTTTGGTACCTTGTCGCCGAGTGTTTCTCTTTCTTAACCAGCCTCAGCTGAAGTCTCAGAGCTCAGTGTTTCTAAACCTACCTTGACTGACGGGGAACTGCACCTCAGAATTGGTATGTCCCTCTCCTTCCACCTGCCTTAGCCGGTGACGTGCTGTGCCTTTGAAGCTTGGTGTTTCTCTACCTTGCTGAGCTACGGTGCGACTGGCGCTCAACGTGTCACAACCCGCAATTGTTTGCTCAAGTCAGACACGGTCGGTTTGAATCCTCTTGAAAATGATTTCTCTCCTTGTCTCCTCTCTTTTATGATCGCTGGCTCGGAGTGGAGTGCGCAGGGGACAGAAGGGGGCCTGTGTAGGTCATACAAAGCTGCCCATTCAGGTGGCAATGGCCCTGGGCCAGCTACGCCAACTGGTACCTTCCCCCCAGCCTTCATCACCTGTTAGCCCCCAGTGAGCGAGCTCACTCCCCCTGAAGCCTTTGCATGGAGTTCTAGACTGCCACTTCCCTTACCCCACCACAGCCCTCTATGTCTCTGTCTCTCTCATACACACACACACACACACACACACACACACACACCCCTTCCACATCACTCTCACTCTGTACACCTCTCGATCAACCTCCCTCACTCCACCTCTTTCCCCCACCCCCCTCACTCAAACTTCCCCCCTATCCATCACGCAGATTATAACCTCCCTCACTCTCCCTCAATTCCGACTCCCCCCCCCCATCCGGCCTCTGTGTTAAACCATGACACAGCAGCTCTGTGTGGTGCGTGTTCAGCACTACCATTGAAGTTCAAAGACGTCAGGGAAACACTCCCGGCCTCCTCCAGTACCCCACCCCTCCCCCTCCCCCTCCACCTCCACTCCCCCCTTTCCTCCCCCTCTACTCCCCCCTGTCCTCCACCTGAGGCAGGCTCTCTGGTTACGGGTGATACTTTCTTTGCCTCTTCTTGCCCTGAGTCTTTTTATCCCTCTCATTCTCTTTCTCCTCTCTCGTTCTCTTTCCCCCCTCCCGTTCACTGCTGATAACTCTCTTTCAACACAGTCCACTCTCACCCCAATCCCTCTCGCACACATTCTGATCTCTCTCTACTCCACTCTTTGTATCCCTCTAACTGTATTTCACAAGATATTGAGAGAGAGAGAGAAAGAAAGAGAGAGAGAGAAAAGGAGAGAGCGAGAGAGAGAAAGAAAGAGAGAGAGAGAGAGAAAAGGGGAGAGTGAGACAAAGAGAGAGAGAGAGAGAAAAGGAGAGAGCGAGAGAGAGAGAGAGAGAGAAAAGGAGAGCGAGAGAGAGAGAGAGAGAAAAGGAGAGAGCGAGAGAGAGAAAGAAAGAGAGAGAGAGAGAGAAAAGGACACTGACTGAGGATCTGACAAGGCCAATGAAGCCCCGGACAATGGCGACTATTTCCTCTCTGTTGCCATGGTAACCTCATCACTTGCTTCCGAGCGTGATTGTCGAAAAAATTACTCCATTCCTTCTAATTTAGCCTATGACACTAATTTGTATTAAAACACATTAACAATTTTTGAGGGGATGGAATTCGGTAATTGGGTGATTCTCTGGGTATTTACTGGTGATTATCACACACGTTATAATTCAGAACTAGGGCCCTGAGTTTTTCCAGGCACCAGCCACCTGGCCAGTAAAAAGCCTGGGCCCTTTTTTATGGGTGTTCACAAGGGGTGGAAGTTGTGTTTTAGGCCCAGAGTTATTCCTGGTGAGGTCACATGGTCAGGAAAAGAAACTCTTGGCCATAGCCGACTAATACATGAATTCCGTGATGGTATTCTAGAGCAACACCATCTGTGTGTAGGGGGGGTGGTTGTGTTTTCCCTTCAGGAACCGACCAATCCAAACACCCACGCAGCCTTATGAAACCAGCGCCGTCACAGCGTTGCTGACGGCCGTTGATGGAGGAAGAGAGTCTGGGAGCCGAGAGGCGAAAGACAAAAGAGCGAGATTGAATGACACGGACGTCACCCGCGCCAACGCCGCAGAAGCTGCGCTCTCCGCTCTGCGAAGGGAGAGAGGGGCCCTCGACGCACGGGCGAAACATGCAAACGCACGCAGTAGCACTGCGACCGCAACAACGCAGCAACACCGAAAATAGCACGCGGCCCCGACACCGCCGTGTAAATGCGCATCGAAAGCCCCGCAGCCTCGCAGCCACGGCCGCATGCAGCACAACACTCTATCAGTCGTCACGCCACTGGTCACATTTGTGAACAGTGCACCGTGTATTCCTATCTCGGAGAATGTTTCCATGCATGAAATTGTCTGATGTAGTAGACAAGTAAACTAAATATACACAGTACATGCTGTAGAATGCTGTAGAAAGCGGTAGAAGGAGGTAGAAGGCTGTAGAAGGAGGTAGAAGGCTGTAGAAGGCTGTAGAAGGAGGTAGAAGGCTGTAGAATGCTGTAGAAGGCTGTAGAAGGCTGTAGAAGGCTGTAGAATGCTGTAGAAGGCGGTAGAAGGCTGTAGAAGGAGGTAGAAGGCTGTAGAAGGCTGTAGAAGGAGGTAGAAGGCTGTAGAATGCTGTAGAAGGCTGTAGAAGGCTGTAGAAGGCTGTAGAATGCTGTAGAAGGCGGTAGAAGGCTGTAGAAGGAGGTAGAAGGCTGTAGAAGGCTGTAGAATGTTGTAGAAGGCGGGTTACTGCAGTGCATTAATCAGTTGGTTGTACTTTGAGGCTTTTCTCCCTCCACACAGACACACGCGTCCATTAGTGTACCTGAATCAGCTACACCACCGAAATGTAGGCCGTAAATTCGAGACTAAAACGAATATTTTCACAGCCCCCCCTCTCCCTTTCCCTCCCCCTTTCCCTCTCCCTCTCCCTTCCCACCCCTCCTCCTCCTCCTCCTCATCCTCTCGTCCCATGTTTTGGAGACAGGGTCCAGCTGCTCCCAGACGGATGCGCTGGTGTTGAGAGGGGTGTTATTCTAAGGAAATGATGTCATGAGACAGAAAGAGAGAGAAAGAGAGCGACAGAGAGAGAGAGAGAGAGAGAGAGAGAGAGAGAGAGAGAGTGTGTGGTGTGTCCTGAACAGACATCAAGGCATGGTTAGGGTACGGTTGAGAGTGGTTAATCAGTCACAAATGGAACGTGTGTCTGTCTGTGTGTGTGTGTGTGTGTGTGCATGTATTTAGGGTTGTCACGACAGCAGATTTGTTTTTACTTAGATACCGACACCGGTTGAGATATTCAGTAGCGATACCACAGCAGAGGGCAAAAACAGTCATCTGCAGAGAATTGTTTTTTGTTTGAGTTTTGTTTAAAGTTCAAAGTTTTGATTGAGGAACTCTTTGTTGAAAAATGTGTTTGTTTTTCTTGATTGAGTTTTATTATGCTGTCATTTTTTCTGTGTATTATGTATTATTGTAAACTGTGGGTATGCAGGGCTCCCTTGTGAAAGAGACCTTGGTCTCCCTGCTAAAATAAAGGCTAACTCACCAACTGCCAAAGAATTCCGGAACCCTCACCACCTAGAGTGTTCCAAGTGTTCTATGCGGGTTGTTTACCTAGCGACAACACTCTGATTGGCTACAAAATGAAGCATCATAACTTATGCATTTTTGGTGAATAAAGTCACCCTTGAATGTTGAAAGTTGAATGTTGAATGTCACACTCTAGAATGAGGCCAATTTGGGCGACTTTATTTCACCCTAAATGCCACGAAATGAGTTCAATAAAAACCTACTCCCAGTGAAGGCTATCCAGCGGGCGTATTTAGTGGCTTCCCGTCGCCAGTGGGAGGCCACCAGCAGGCCGCAGGT
>NC_139663.1:21916870-21996870 GCF_951799395.1 Argentina silus
CTTTGTATTGCTTGTGTTAAGAATACATTTAAAGTATTCATTGATTCAAGATTGTCTCGTATAAACATGGCCTCCCCAAATGTTCTTGTTTGGTCTAAACAGACACCTACCCCGTGGTAAATTCATTGCCTATGACCCAAAACAACAGATGGTCTCCACCATAAAGTCGATAAAGCTGTGTGTTCTGCTCTGAAAAAGTTAGTTCTGCCTCCTGACTGGGTCCAAGAAAAGTTTGACTACAGAATCGATTCTGTTTAATAAAAGCCTCAATATTTCACCGTCTCTTCTCCTTTTTCTGGACCCAAACACTTGTGTGAGAAGAAAACTTCCCTGTGATCTGGGGGCTTCTGTCAGCTACCCAAGCTTGCTCCTCGGCTTTAGCTCAATGGGCTAGGCGGTCTTCGGTATCTGGTCATTATATACAAAACAGTCCGGGGTTCTGAGTAAGGAGGAGGAGGGCACATGTAATACAAAATAATAATAAATGCCATTTAGCTGATGCTTTTATCCAAAGCGACTTACATTGCAGTGAGTGCATACATTTCAGTATAGATGGTCCCAGCGGGAATCAAACCCACAACCTAAGCGTTGTTAGCGCCATGCTCTACCAACTGTACACCTTCTCATGGTGGAGGTGGTGTCATGGTGTGGGGAAGGTTTTCTTGGCACACTTTGGGCCCGTTAATACCAATCAATCATCGCTTAAATGCCACAGCCTATTTGAGTATTGTTGCTGACCATGTGCATCCCTTCATGGCCACAATTTACCCATCTTCTAATGGCTACTTCCAGCATGATAATACACCATGTCACAAAGCAAAAGTCGTCTCAAACTGGTTTCATAAACATGACAATGAGTTCAGTGGCCTTCCCAGTCACCGGATCTGAATCCAATAGAACACCTTTGGGATGTGGTAGAACAGGAGATTCAGAGCTTGAAAGTTCACCTGAAAAATCTGCAGGAATTGCGTGATGCAAACATGTCATCGTGAACCAGAATCTCAAAGAAATGTTTCCAAAATCTTGTGGAATCAACGGCACAAAGAATTGAGGCTGCTTTGAGAGCAAAGGGAGGCCCTACCCAGTATTAGTATAGTGTTCCTAATAAAGGGAGACCCTGTCCAGTATTAGTATAGTGTTCCTAATAAAGAGCAAAGTGAGGCCTACCCAGTATTAGTATAGTGTTCCTAATAAAGTACTCTTAGTATAGTGAGTATATATCGGGATGGACCTTGAAGAGAGACGCTGCGTTGGTGGTGATTGTCTATGGACCTTGTTGAGAGACGTGTTGGTGGTGTGGGAACCTCTGGACCCAGGGCAAGGCGGGCCTCCTCTCCTCTCAGATCCCACAGGCAAACACTCCAGCCGGCCGTCCAGAGGAAATCCTGTCCCCTTTATAACACCCAGCGAAAGCACAGCCCCTACAATAACAACCAAACTCAGGCTCAGCCCTTCCCAAACCACCCACGTACGCACACACACACACACACACACACACTCTCTCTTACACACTCACACGCACACACACTCTCTCTCACACCCACACACACACACACACAGTGTGCAGCTCGGAGGAATGCAAACTTACGCATTTTAGAACGGGAGAGAACACACTCTCAAACCACAAAATGGAAGGTTTCGAAATTCTGTATCACCTCAAAACTACACACCAGAATCTGACAACATCTCTGAACATTTCTGGAACGTTGTCACCTTGGCTTGTTCAAACACACCGGGCAGAGCTTCAGAGAGAGGGGAATCCTATGTATCTTTCAGTATCTCGAATAGTCTGGCCATATTTTCTAAGATGGTGCCATTCTCGGTAAAGTAAAGTAGACCTTGCTCTAAGAACTCTATTTAAACTAAAGAAAGATGGAGGGCAGACTGAGGCGGAGGAAACGGCCCCTGAATCACCCACTGGAGAGCTTTCTCAAGAGCCTATTTCCGAAGTAGGCCACGTATTCCTGTGTAACCTTGAACCTTGCTTGAGGACGGGAAGTGAAGAGAGGCATGTACCGGGGCCGGCAGGCTAGAGAGTTGGGAGGGGAAGATTAGCAGGGGTTTGATAGTACTAATGGCGCTGTTTTATGGCCATTTATCCCCTGCCTGGATTCTCATCCCCCCCCCCCCCCCCCCCCCCAACCCCCCCGCTGCTTCACTAGCTCTCTGAGGAATTCCTGCCTTACAGCAGGCAGGCACGCCATGGTACAGGGCTGGACAAGACACACACACAGGCAAATACACACACAGGCAAATACACACACACACACACAGGCAAATACACACACACACACACACACACACAGGCAAATACACACACACACACACAGGCAAATACACACACACACACACACACACACAGGCAAGTACACACACACACACACACACACACACACACACACACACACACACACACACAGGCAAGTACACACACACACACACACACAGGCAAATACACACACACACACACACACAGGCAAGTACACACACACAGGCAAGTACACACACACAGGCAAGTACACACACACACACACACACACACACACACCATATGCCATGCAAAAGTCTGCACGTAAACAAAGACACAAACGACAGACAAACTGCTATGCACTATTACTGATGTTCCTTTCCATGCTTTCATCTCTCCTACACACACACACGCACGCACGCACGCACGCACACACGCACACACACACACACACACACACACACACACACACACACACACACACACACACACACACACACACACACACACACACACTTCTGGACCCCTGTGAGGCGACACATCTGGGTAAATAAATGTGGAAGACGCTGACTGGCTGGCAGGTTGGTGAGGGCCATGACAGGACCCGCTGACTGACTGGTTGGTGAGGAGCATGGCAGGACCCGCTGACTGACTGGTTGGTGAGGGCCATGACAGGACCCGCTGACTGACTGGTTGGTGAGGGCCATGACAGGACCCGCTGACTGACTGGTTGGTGAGGGCCATGACAGGAGCCCCTGACTGGCTGGTTGGTGAGGGCCATGACAGGACCCGCTGACTGACTGGTTGGTGAGGAGCATGACAGGACCCGCTGACTGACTGGTTGGTGAGGAGCATGACAGGACCCGCTGACTGACTGGTTGGTGAGGAGCATGACAGGAGCCCCTGACTGGGTGGAACAGACGAACAGACATGGAGGACCCGCTGCGGCTGAGCTTTGTATTGCTTGAACGTCTGTTCTCCTTTTTCTGGACCCCAACACTTGTGGGAGAAGTAAATTTCCCTGTGATCTGGGGGCTTCTGTCAGCTGCCCAAGCTTGCCCCTAGGCTTTAGCTCGATGGGCTAGGCGGTAGAACAGACAGACAGACACAGAGGACCCACTGACACTGACAAACAGGCCTCTGAACCGTGGAGGGATGAGTCAAACAGGCCTCTGAACCGTGGAGGGATGAGTCAAACACAGGCCTCTGAACCGTGGAGGGATGAGACAAACACAGGCCTCTGAACCATGGAGGGATGAGACACACAGGCCTCTGAACCGTGGAGGGATAAGACAAACACAGGCCTCTGAACCGTGGAGGGATGAGTCAAACAGGCCTCTGAACCGCGGAGGGATGAGTCAAACAGTCCTCTGAACCGTGGAGGGATGAGTCAAACACAGGCCTCTGAACCGTGGAGGGATGAGTCAAACAGGCCTCTGAACCGTGGAGGGATGAGTCAAACAGGCCTCTGAACCGCGGTGGGATGAGTCAAACAGGCCTCTGAACCGCGGTGGGATGAGTCAAACAGGCCTCTGAACCGCGGAGGGATGAGTCAAACACAGGCCTCTGAACCGTGGAGGGATGAGTCAAACAGGCCTCTGAACCGTGGAGGGATGAGTCAAACAGGCCTCTGAACCGCGGAGGGATGAGTCAAACACAGGCCTCTGAACCGTGGAGGGATGAGTCAAACACAGGCCTCTGAACCGTGGAGGGATGAGTCAAACAGGCCTCTGAACCGTGGAGGGATGAGTCAAACACAGGCCTCTGAACCGTGGAGGGATGAGTCAAACAGGCCTCTGAACCGCGGTGGGCGGACAAACGCGGAGGCAGGAGAAGGCAGCCGGCAGCGGCTGCTCACTGCAGGCTTTCACAGCGCTTACTTACATCACAGGGGCACCAGCTGTACTGCCCAGAGTGAGACACACACACAGACCCCCCCCACACACACAGACAGAGACACGCACACACACACACACAAACAAAGACACAGTCACACACACTCATGCACAAACAGCCGCATACACTCAAGACACAGAAACACACATAGCTTCATTGTCTATGGAAATGTAGCGTAGCGCACACACACACACACACACACAGAGACACACACACACACACACACACACACACACACACACACACACACACACACACACACACACAGGGCTGCCCATTTGCTGTGAGGTAGCACAAACCAGATGCTACCTTTTCAGAGGACCATGGTAGGAAGCTGCATGGGAAAGGTCTGAAGTTACCACTTGAAAGTTTTACAAACATTTCATTCATAACAGCCAGGTCCTTCAACCATTTCCTCTCATTTCATGGCAAATATAGCAACAGAAGTGGAAGCTCAGAAAAATAAGGACACAGACAGCTTACACAGTCTTACTAACACAAGGAAACTAAAGTGCTTGTTCAGGGATTGCACAGGAAAGTGGTAGTATACTTTTCAACAGCCAAGCAATTCTCTCCCCTGTGCCCTAACCATCGACTAAAACAGGAGGTAGGGCTAGTCAGGCCCGAAACTGTTGATTGGGAGGGGGGGGGACATAAATTCTGCCCCTATCTTCAAATGCCCCCCCCCCCAAATGTCAAATGATCAAATGTCTTTATCTGTCTCTTAATAATCTGTCTCTGGGATGTTTACAATGTGTTGAAGCTGAGGGGTCATGGTGCTGAAGCTGAGGGGTCATGGTGTTGAAGCTGAGGGGTCATGGTGCTGAAGCTGAGGGGTCATGGTGTTGAAGCTGAGGGGTCATGGTGCTGAAGCTGAGGGGTCATGGTGCTGAAGCTGAGGGGTCATGGTGTTGAAGCTGAGGGGTCATGGTGTTGAAGCTGAGGGGTCATGGTGTTGAAGCTGAGGGGTCATGGTGCTGAAGCTGAGGGGTCATGGTGCTGAAGCTGAGGGGTCATGGTGCTGAAGCTGAGGGGTCATGGTGTTGAAGCTGAGGGGTCATGGTGTTGAAGCTGAGGGGTCATGGTGTTGAAGCTGAGGGGTCATGGTGTTGAAGCTGAGGGGTCATGGTGTTGAAGCTGAGGGGTCATGGTGTTGAAGCTGAGGGGTCATGATGTTGAAGCTGAGGGATGTTGAAGCTGAGGGGTCATGGTGTTGAAGCTGAGGGATGTTGAAGCTGAGGGATGTTGAAGCTGAGGGGTCATGATGTTGAAGCTGAGGTTGAAGCTGAGGGGTCATGGTGTTGAAGCTGAGGTTGAAGCTGAGGGGTCATGGTGTTGAAGCTGAGGTTGAAGCTGAGGGGTCATGATGTTGAAGCTGAGGGGTCATGGTGTTGAAGCTGAGGGGTCATGTGACCCGGATGGAGGTGCACTGCTGTAAAACAACTAAGTGCTGTTTCCCGTCCTCATTCACTGTAACACTCTCACGATTACAGTAAGTCATTCACTGTAACACTCTCACGATTCCAGGTAAGTCATTCACTGTAACTCTCTCACGATTCCAGGTAAGTCATTCACTGTAACACTCTCACGATTCCAGGTAAGTCATTCACTGTAACTCTCTCACGATTCCAGGTAAGTCAGTCGACCTATTGCTGTAGAACTGTGCCGTGCTTGCTCTACAGATCCCAACAGACAGTTATTGAAACCTGTTACTTGCATGCAAGCAACAGGGACCCTTTATACAACTGGCAATTATCAGAGCTATTTCCAGCTGTACGGTTATAAAAAAAAAAAAAAAAAAAAAAAATGAGATGGGTTTTGTTTAAACAACAACAAACAATTTTTCACAATTGTTCCTCTGAGGAAACGCTGTTTCACCCAATAATTCCTCCCCCTGTATCAAGATGGAACATTTTGCCCCAGTGGGAGGGCTTGGCACCGGTTCCTGGCTTTGCCATTTCATCTAGAGCAGAAATCACACTTTAAAATGCCATCGACACGACCTGAGAGAGAGAGACAATCAGTCCCGGTGCAAACACTGATGAATAGAACAGCGGAGGGAGGGAGGGAGAGAGAGAGGGGGGGGGGGGGGGAGAGAAAGAGAGAGAGGAGAGAGAGAGGGGGAGAGATAGAGTAGAGATAGAGCAGAGGGAGAAAGAGGGAGAGAGAGAGAGACAGAGAGATATTGGCTCCTTTCACAGTAACACACACACACAATTTCCACACACAGCAGCGATAGCTTGTTTTCTCCTTTTTCTCCTTTGTGAAAATGTCACGACGAACACCAAGGTTTTCTCCTTCGCCCCCCCCACCACCCCCCCCCCCTTATCTCTCAGCATTGGATTCCCCATCATATCCAAAAAGGGCCAAGAAGACATAATATAATAATATATATGCCATTTAGCTGACGCTTTTATCCAAAGCGACTTACATTGCAGAGTGCATAGAGTGCATACACGTCTGGCATATATGGTCCCAGCGGGAATCGAACCCACAACCTAAGCATTGTTACTGCCATGCTCTACCAACAGAGCCATGGAGGACCAGGACGTGTGATCCATGCCTTGGACTTGTGAAGAGGTGTTTAGTAACAGTAAGGAATAGCCTAAGAGTAATGCTGTTTATGAAATGGAGCAATAGCTGAGAAAATGATGTGTCTTCATACATTTCAACGAGCTCTATACTAATACTGGGTGGTCTAGCACCATGGCCTGGGGTGGTCCAGTGGTCTAGCACCATGGCCTGGGGTGGTCCAGTGGTCTAGCACCACGGCCTGGGGTGGTCCAGTGGTCTAGCACCACGGCCTGGGGTGGTCCAGTGGTCTAGCACCTTGACCTGGGGTGGTCCAGTGGTCTAGCACCACGGCCTGGGGTGGTCCAGTGGTCTAGCACCATGGCCTGGGGTGGTCCAGTGGTCTAGCACCACGGCCTGGGGTGGTCCAGTGGTCCAGCACCATGGCCTGGGGTGGTCCAGTGGTCTAGCACCAAGGCCTGGGGTGGTCCAGTGGTCTAGCACCACGGCCTGGGGTGGTCCAGTGGTCTAGCACCACGGCCTGGGGTGGTCCAGTGGTCTAGCACCACGGCCTGGGGTGGTCCAGTGGTCTAGCACCATGGCCTGGGGTGGTCCAGTGGTCTAGCACCACGGCCTGGGGTGGTCCAGGAGGGGGACCGGGGACTGAGAGGGGGACCGGGGACCGAGAGGGGGACCGAGAGGGGGACAGGGGACCAAGAGGGGGACCGGGGACTGCCCCGCTCAAAAAACAACCTTGAGAAAGGGTCGCTAGACATAATGAAGAGATATACATAATGATTCTCTCTGCCAGAGGTGATTTTCACTTGCAAAGACAATATTAAACCTATAAGGATTTGATCACGACCCACATAAGATAAAAGTGAACTTTGGGTTAGGGTAAGATAAAAGTGAACTTTGGGTTAGGGTTTTGGGGTAGCCTAAGTAATATAAGATAGAAGTGAACTTTGGGTTAGGGTTTTGGGGGTAGCCTAAGTAATATAAGATAGAAGTGAACTTTGGGTTAGGGTTTTGGGGGTAGCCTAAGTAAGCTCAACGATGAGTACAGGATGGGATGGAAAAGAGAGGGATTCTTGATTTCTGAAGGAGAACCACATCCACATCCACGCACGGAGAAGATGGGGATTACTCCTGAGGTATTGTCATCAGCTCTGTAGGACATTGTAGCAGGGGGAGTTAATCAATTTGAACATCAGATAATAAACAAAATCGCATTAAAAACACTTGAGCCATGACATTTTTTAATCTCTATCCCATTCTTGTGTGCGTGTGTGACTGTGTGTGTGTGTGTGTCTGTGTGAGAGACCGTGTGTGACGGTGTGTGTGTGTGTGTGTGAGAGAGACTGTGAGATTGTAGGACCAGTCTCTATGACTGTGTGTGTGTGTGTGTGTGTGTGTGTGTGTATGACTGTGTGTGTCTGTGACTGTGTGTGTGTGTGTGTGTGTGTGTGTGTGTCTCTGTGTGTGACTGTGAACGCCGTTCAAATGGCTGAGACACACTGTGGACGCTGGGATCTCCAGGAGGGCAGAAGAGCTGCTGGCAGCTCCACAGCTCCTCCCTGACAGCACAACAATAATGGCTTTGTGTTGAAGCAGTCCCCTTTGTACCATTGTGAAGAAACACACGCCCGGCTGCTTACCCTCCACACAGGGTTTAAATAGCCTACCTCAGGGGAAGTATTCTATTTCCAGGGCTAGGCACTCAAATAGCAAAATCAAAGCACACTGATGAGCTGACACCTGGCGTCCTAAAAGGCTGTTTTTAAAAAAAATTGTTGTTTGTTGCCTTTTCCAGAGTTTAGCGATTGAGGGACAGCTTACGCATTATTGACCCAAAAGGTAAATGACTGACTACTGGGCTTGGTGGGCAAACTCAGCAGTCATCCCAGTGAAACAGCCCTGGGGGGGGTCAGTCATCCCAGTGAAACAGCCCTGGGGGGGGTCAGTCATCCCAGTGAAACAGCCCTGGGGGGGGTCAGTCATCCCAGTGAAACAGCCCTGGGGGGGGGGGGGTCAGTCATCCCAGTGAAACAGCCCTGGGGGGGGTCAGTCATCCCAGTGAAACAGCCCTGGGGGGGGTCAGTCATCCCAGTGAAACAGCCCTGGGGGGGGTCAGTCATCCCAGTGAAACAGCCCTGGGGGGGGGGGGGGTCAGTCATCCCAGTGAAACAGCCCTGGGGGGGGGGGGGGGGGGGGGGGCGGTTTCTACACGCTCTGACCTCACAGACAGTTTGTTAGCCTTAGTTATACAGACACCTAGTTCCCTTGTGAGTGTTAGGGTTAGGGTTAGGGTTAGGGTTAGGGTTAGTGTGGGTAGGAGAGGTCTGCAAACACTGATCCCAGGTCAGACTTTTCACCTCACAGCTAAGGTTAGGACTGGGACGACTGACCTTTGACCCTTGGTCTTAGCTTAGGAACATTCTGGAACATTCAGAGTGGCGTTTCACCCTTACCCACTACAGCCAAAGACCGCCTCTTAAGCCGTACAGGCCCATAATTGGTCCCAAATTCTGCTTTCATTTGATTATTAATTTGATTACTGATTACTTTATCTCCTTGCCATGTGTAGTATGTTACTCTGAACTATGATCTGATCATATCCACACAACTTCAAGGTGTTTCCTATCAAATGGCATCCTGCATTTGCATCTGATCATCATATTTCTAATGTTATAAGCAATTTAGTTTAGGTCTGATTTTTAAGCGGAAATTAGTCAAATAGGGCATTCAGCAGAAGAGGTTAATATGTTAATAATATGACAAGATACCCATGTGGGCTCATTTACAACAGGAATCGTTGTCCGCCAACAGGGAAGGGTAGGCTAATGAATATTGACTGTATTCATGAGGGGGAGCCAGTCAGTGAGCAGCAAGGCGAGAGGCAACATGAATATTCATGAGCGGTTGACGAGCACAACTCCGGTATAAAGTTTGGCCGCTTAATGAAGCCCAACGTTATTAATGAACAATACATATTTTTGCTGATCAAATACGACATATCCCATTGACTTCCAGTAAAAAAACAAAAAAACATGTATTTGTCCGCATAGCGTCAAATTTCACCGGGGACGGAAGAAGAGGCAGAGTTGGGTCTCTGGTTTGGCATATCCCTGTCTGCTACAGGCCAGAATGGACGTGAACCTGTCAATCAACGACCGACTCTGTGGCCCCGAAGACACAGACAATTACAAAGATATTTGACATTGAGGGATATGAAATGATACGCTGAATTTCAAGGTCAGGGCGTCTTTGTGCCGTGCTGAGAGCAACTTTAACACACTGATGGGCGTCTTTGTGCCGTGCTGAGAGCAACTTTAACACACTGATGGGCACTGCCAACCTCTGTGGCTTGGAGCTTTATGACGGGTGGAAGTCGTGACAGATCTCACCCTGTCAAACGTTTTATCACCCCGAATGCAAGAGAGCGCAGAGATTTCCATGACCTCTTAATCACGCCGACTTCTCTGACAGGCAAACAAAGGACCGACTCTGTTGCCCCCTTTGACACAGACGATTACAAAGACATTTATCATTGAGGGCAATAAAATGACATGCTGGATTTCAGGCCAGTGCATCTTTGAACTGTGCTGGGAGCAATTTTAACTGTCAGACGAAGATTATAAACAACATGTTCACATAGGCTCGCAAGGCTCATTCTTTCACTACTATAATTCATTTAGACACACAATCTAATCCGAGGCATTGGGCCACAGATGTGCTGTGCATTCCTCTTTTGCTTACTAATGGTTAAAAGCTTCAAAATACTTCTTCAGACAAATAATATAGAGTAACCCTAAACCTTAAAACAGGCGATATTGCCTGCCATACTTTGGTAACTAATGAGCTGTGTGCATCCAATGCTAAACTGGGGTTCTAGGAGTTCATAACAACAGAATAAATTGCAAACAGAATTCTCCCCTTGGCTTAGACAAGCTGCGTTTCTGTGGTTTGACCTTGCCTGTGCGGCCACTTGCAAGAGCTCCCCGATAACTTAATTAGCCCAGTGGAACAAAGGAGCGGTGAAATGTCCCTGGTGAAATGTCACTTTTACTTGTTTGCTTGTTTGGTGCGTAGGCCAGAAGGCAGAAGCTATGCACCAAGCTGTGATGACTGGGCAATTAGGCATTATCATCACCACAGCGATCGATCCAGAGAGAGTAAAAGCTTTCAGTTCTCTCCTTTGAGGGGGTGAATAAAACCCTGCCACAAAACCCAAAGTTATAACAACGGGTCTTGTTTTATCATTACCAACGTCAGAGAAACCAAGCCCGCAGAGAGATGTGGAAGAAAAAACCCATCTCTTCAGGCTACATCTTAACAGTCCCTCCTAAAGACCTCTTCACCCCCACTACCGTCCCTGTACTAACCCTAACCCCAACCCTTGAGACCTCTTCATCCCCACTACCCTCCCTGTACAGGTTCTCTCCTGTTAATAAATTAAAAATAATAATAATTAAAAAAAGGCTTCTGGCATTACGACTGCCAATGGCCCCTGTTCTGAGCATTGACTACTTTGTCTTATGATGACTGATGGAGAGATGATTCACTTACTTAAACAAATGTATTTATTGTAAGTCGCTTTGGATAAAGGCGTCTGCTAAATGCCATAAATGTAAAAGATGTGAAGCTACACACTTGGCACCTCGCAGTATTACTGTAAATGATTGCTGCTACATACACTTGACATTGTATTACTATGGTTCTTATTGCAGTCATTACTGCTGCTACTTACACTACACCCTTATGCTCTGCTACTGTCTGGTCCTCGGTGGCTCAGTGGGTAGAGCACGGCGCTAACAACGCTAAAGTTGTGGGTTTGATTCCTGCTGGGACCAGATATACTGAAAAATGTATGCACTCACTGCAATGTAAGTCACTTTGGATAAAAGCATCAGCTAAATGGCATATATATTATTATACATATACTGTCACTGTTTTATTATTACTATATTATATTGTTGATTTGTTGTTGACCAAGGAGTGAGATTCATAGCATACAGCATTTCACTATATCAATTATGGCTGTACACTATGTACGTGACAAATAACATCTGATTTGATTTTTAAAATGATCACCTTCCCTTCTCGTAAACACATCCCACATTAGACCCCCCACCATCAAAGAGAGCAGTGGAGGGTGGGGGGTGGGGGTGGGGGGGAGAGCAGTGGGAGAGACTGGGAGGCTGGAACTCCGGAAAAAGAAAGAAGAAATGAAAGGTTTCAAATGTGTATCTTTACCCCCTTGGAACTTCTTAATAAAATGTTCTGAATTATACATTTCTATAATTGGAGCAGGCAAGCCAACCCTGCGCTTAGCAGCGCTCGGGCTGTGGTGAACTAATTGAAGGTGTGACTGAGATCAACAGGATGGAGAAGAGCTCTTCAACTGTCCTGGTGAGACTAGATGTCAGGGAACCAGTCGGATTGGATTGTTCAGTACCGGGAGCAGAGAGGTCATTCAAGTCCGGGTATATTCTCATACAAAGTTATATCCATCTAAAAATATCGAAGAAGATTTGGTATATCACCAGGGACGCTGTAAAAGGAGCCCTGGAGCTTCTGATGTTCTCTCTGGTGGAAGCAATAACTGAGAAAAACGCCACATATTAATTCATTCAACATGGACAAATGCATTTAGCACACACACACATAAAAATAAAATTTTAAAAAACCCCGTGTGTAATAACCAGGCATTCCAAAGGCACGAAAATGATAGATGTGACGCATTATTACATTTGTCCAAAGTGCTTTTTTTTTTTTTTTTTTTTTTACAGTAGCCAATGCACTCCGGTCGTACATCGGGGGGTGAACCCACCCTGACCCAGTTAGTCACTAAGCTGCTACCCTGCAGAGGAACAAAGAAGAGCAGCTGTCCGTCAATGGATGGATGTGTGTGGAGGACTGACGACAACAACAACAAAAAGACCAACCGCCACTGGGTACGGGCTGTTAAATGGCAGAGGGGGGCCAGAACAGTGTCCCAACACTTGCTGCGGTTTATCACGTCTGTCGGTTGACCTCGCTGGGAGCACACGGTGACACCGTTACTACAGACATCTCAACAGCTCCCACCACAGACCCCACCGCGGCATAGGACGTGTTAAGCAGCCGTTTTCTTGCCAATACACAATCACACCAACTCTGTCACAAGGGGAAGGGAAACGGGACAGGCCAATAAAGATCAATCAATTGCTTTGAAAGTCCCCTTAAACGTCAATAAAATCATTGCATGGCCTTGAAACTATCTTTATGACCATGTCAACTGGATATTATGTTTGGACGCTTTACCACTGCATGTCATTTAGATGCCATAGTGATAAACATCACAAAGACACACACACACACACACACACACACACACACACACACACACACACACACACACACACATACACACACACACACACACACACGATGCAGCAGATAACTGTATGGAAATGTTGTAAAACCAGAGGGTGGATCTTTGTTCTGTGGATGATCTGAACCCAAAGGTTTGGATGCAGTCCGCAAGGACAATGGCTGCACCATCTCCATCAGTGAGGCTGTAATTCAGAAGTCAAAGTAACAGGTAGGCGGTTACTGTGGAAGTCATTCAATAATTGCCCAACAATTACCTGCAGATTCGCCAGTGTTGATCCAGTCAGGGTTCGCAATGCTAGCGATTGCAAAGATATCCGCCGCCAGAAAAAGACATCCTGATATAATTGTTAATTTATCCATATCTCCAGCTAAAGGTCCGAGTGCTTTTCAGTGGTAGGCGGCGAGGGACGTGGCGTGAACGTCCAGGTAAGACGGGGTTATAAAGCCTCCGAGCGACAGTTCAGATAACGTTATCCGTTGATTGTTATCACCCCACCTCGCCCCCTTCAAAGGAGCTTTTGCCTGCCGTTATTTCCTCGACACATTGCAGCAATAAGGATTTCGCGTCAACAGTCTACATGGAAACCCTCGGCTCGCATGTATATATGGAAACCTTCCGTTTACATACGGCTGAAAAACGACATTGGGGACAATCACATCTCAAACGCCAGCCGTTTCGCCCCGGATCTTCCTCCGGTAAAGCAAGAGCAGCTCCCGCAGCGTCAGGGCCCACGACTCCAGCCGTTTGGGTTCTCGGTCGGATCCACTCGGTAGCAGGAGCAGCATTTGGTAACGGCCACTAGCAGGGGAGCTAGCTATCTAGCTAGCCGTTTCCCACACTCGGACTCGGTGTGCCGAAAAGCGGCCCAGATTAGGGTTGCTTGACGCCCGAAACCCCATTTGACTAAAGCCCCCTTTAGAGCATTTCAACAGGAGAAAAGTCCCGACAGACGGAGAAACAAACAAAGGGCGCCGTTGCACTTCACAATATCCTTGTTTTCAGCGAAGCTCGTACGTTACCCGTCAGGAAAACGAGAACCCATCCTCCCTCTTGCCTATTCATGCCCCCTTCTCCGCTGCAGCCGCATCTGTGGAGTCCGCTAGCTAGTGAGCTCTCCGGACCGAGGGAAGCGCCGAGCAAGGTCGGGGGCTGCGTCCGTCTGCGACCCACCCAGATAGAAATACGATATTATTTAAGCCACTCCTAACCGTGAACGGTACAATAGTTGTGCTTTGCCCCCTCTCTCTCTCTCTCTCTCTCTCTCTCAACCGAATGACATCGAGCGAACACCCCCACAGACACAACAGCCCTCACACACACACTCCCGTTCAGGGGGCATCCGCTGTTTTCTCGCGAGATCTGGGAAGGAGTTTGGGGGCTTTTTGGTGTGAGGGTCGACTTCAGGACGGGGCAGAGCTGGTGAATGATGATGATGATGATGATACCTGTAGTATTCCAGTCAGTGAACGATGCAAGCCTGACCTCGTCTACTATCCAAGGGCTGTTAAATTCTTTCATGTTGTCGTTAACTGTCTGTCCCAGATAAAGCAGTCATCAAGAGAATAACATATTTTGGTGTGACCTTGGTTTTCTTATTGACCCTCCAACAAAAGCAAAGCAGGATGCCTTTTCATTAATCTAATGTCATAGGGCACGTCGTCCCACGGTAAAAGCAGCTCCTTAAAAGCAGATCTTTCTGTGGAAACGTGCCAGGTTCAGGACTGGCTTGTCAGCTTTTTCCACTGTTTTCATTAGGGTTGCAAAGCAGAAAGTAAACGTCCATTTAACAGAGCAAGTCTCAGCAAGGATAACCTTCTTGGTCTCAGCTGGTCACTGTGGAAAGGAACGCAAGCAGCTCATCAGAGCTTTCATCCAGCCAGTCTGTTCATTTGGCTACTCATATAGTACAGTACCGTACAGTACAGCATATTTCTACATTGTTCCATGGTCAGGTTGCACATATCAAGGGAAAACTGTGTAATTAATTACATTCCACCAGGTGTATGATACAGATAATAACATAAATTATTTTGTCCACCATTTTATATTGGGCATGGCTACTGATCAGTTACAGGGCAATGACACATAGTATTCTACTAATGCCTTTAGAAGGTAAAGGCCCACATTCAATATAAACCCAATCAATATAAACCCATACCTCCTTCTAAATTCATTAAGTCTGCCATATCATGGGAAATGAAACCACAGTAGAACCACATGAACTTGTACAGTGATGTTCTCATAATTTACTGCCCCACCCGCTCCACTGACTCTGGTCTCCTCACTGTCCCCAGAACCAGACTCCCCACTCTGGTCTCCTCACTGTCCCCAGAACCAGACTCCCCACTCTGGTCTCCTCACTGTCCCCAGAACCAGACTCCCCACTCTGGTCTCCTCACTGTCCCCAGAACCAGACTCCCCACTCTGGTCTCCTCACTGTCCCCAGAACCAGACTCCCCACTCTGGTCTCCTCACTGTCCCCAGAACCAGACTCCCCACTCTGGTCTCCTCACTGTCCCCAGAACCAGACTCCCCACTCTGGGTGGCAAAGCTTTCTCATCTGCTGCTTCTCGCCTGTGGAAGTCTCTCCCCCACAATGTCAGAACTGCCGACAGTGTTGACTCTTTTAAGACCTTGCTAAAAACCCACCTGTTCAGGCAGGCTTTTAATGCACAGGGCTGTATGTATGTTATATATGCTCTGTGACTGTCCTCCTATATTTTTATTTTCATATTTCTGACATGTAAAGTGCTTTGAGTCCATGAGAAAGCGCCGTACAAATGTAATGTAATATTATGTTCCTTGAAAACATGCCTCCCTGGAATTACGTATGTAATTGCTGACTGTGTTGATTTATCATGCTTAAGTCAGTGGCTTGTGGGAAATGTTCCTTATTTATCCCTGCATATCTCTCTCTCTCTCTCTCTCTCTCTCTCTCTCCACAATATCTACAACAATCTTTATCGCCACCTACAGGCAATCAGACTGAACAATATGTCATTTTGGGACATACATTTATTATTCACCTTGAAATAATTTCACGAGAAGACAACTATCATTCATTAATGCAGATACACCTTTTAATGAATTTACAATCAGATATACAGTGAAATGGACAAAAAAAACATGTTCTGCTCCCTGTGTACATTTGTTGCAGAACAAACCTTAAATGATTGGTTTACAACAAAGGATTATCGTTTGCTGCGCACAACCATTTTCCATCTCTTGGGTAAGCAGCCAGGCACAATCTGCCCCGGTTAAAACGGTTAAATAACTGTTTTCTATTTCATTTTCATAATTCATCCACGAATGGTGTGTTAATGAGGTGTCCACTAGCTGCCATTGATTTCTTGCCGTCCACAAACTTTTTCGCAGCCTGGAGAAAAAAAACAAGATAAGACCATAGCATCAATATTCAAACATATAATTGCGATGTATTCTGGTTAAAAGATAGGTTAAGAGTGGCCTGAGGTGGTCCAGTGGTCTAGCACCACGGCTTACAGTGTACACATATGCCCCTGTCGGCATGGGTTAGAATCCGGCCCCCGCCCTGCTGACCTCCCCTCTCCTCCTTACTTTCCTGTCTCTCCAATTATTATTTTTTAAATATAACAGTAAAAAAAACATAAAAAAAAAAAAAAAAGACAGGTTCAGATAGTCGTGATGATTGTTGACAGTGGTACTCACGTTGACAACATCTCCATGGGTGACTGTGTCGACGCCCTCGGTGACGGTCTCGGGGGCCTGGTAGGCTCCGCAGGTCAGCGCCTGGGCACCCAGCTCCTCCAGCACGCCCTCTGAACTCTCCAAAGACATCAGGTACTCTGCTTTCATCTGGTTCCTGCAGGGAAACGGCGTTCAGACATCAACACACTCGACTCGGAGATCCGCTGGATTGGTCTGTGGTCGACCTGAAATGGCTGCTTCGCCGTACTGTTGCGTGAACTTACTTTGCTCTGGTGATGTCATCCTCGGACACGTTACCCTGGGCGACCTCCGTCACCTGGGCGAGGGCAGCTTTGATCACCTGTAAAGAGAGGGACAAACAGTTTGAGCACAGTAGAATACAGTAAAACACAGTACAGGTGGGAGTACAGGTCAAACAATTCAATGTAATGTCATTATTAGAATCTCGTAGTGTAACTGAAGTGCATTCTGGTGTCTCTCTTGACATGAACAATATGCTAGAATATATACACTCACCGGCCACTTTATTAGGTACACCTGTTCAACTGCTCGGTAACACAAATATCAAACAATTCCATATGTGTTCCTTCATAGTTTTGATGTCTAACAACCCATGTTACAAACATATTTTTAGTGTACATTTCATTACTCGGTGCTCACCTCCCGAGCAGAGTCAGCCTGGGTGATGGTGTAGACCCCAAACAGGCCTGAGTCAGAGTACGTGGCGTTGAAGGCCGTGGCCTGCAGGTAGGAAATCAATTACTTCAAATTCTAGTTCATAGACATTAAGCAACGCAATTCGGAAGATCAGAATTCGTCCGATCGAGAACATTGACTGACGTTGTACGGACCATCGTACCAACAACCGACAAGACAAACAGTTGTAGCGGCGCGGGTGGTTACTCACGTCAAAGGGCTGTGTGGTTGCCTTGGCGATGCCCTGGCTCAGTTTGCTGGTGACGTTGGAGCCCCTCTTGATGTGTGGCCCAGCTCCCAGAAGCCTTTGCAGCACGCTCAAGGCGTTGGCCTCCGCTGAGCCCGCCACAGCACCCTCGCAGGTAATCAGGGCATGGACCAGGCTGTCACCGTTCTGCACACGCAGCTCACCTACACACACACACACACACACACACACACACACACACACACACACAATTAACCACCATAGCGCAAATATACAGACGTCAGACTCGACTCATTGGGAACCAGAGCTTGGACCGGACCAATATTGGTGAAACACACCAAGAGAGCCTCCCTTTTTCCTCTGTGTTGCAAAATGTGTGTGTTTTTCTTGACTGTGTTTTATGATGTTGTAATTCTGTGTGTGTATTATGCATTGTTGTAAGCTGTGTGTATGCAGGGCTCCCTTGTACAAGAGACCTTGGTCTCAATGAGGCTCCCTGCTAAAAATAAAATAAAATAAAGGTTAAATCCATTTTCAACCAACACCCACTGGCTAAATATCATCCGGCGGACCGGCACTACACACCAACACAGTGTGTGGCATTGGGGGGCCTGCAGTGTGCCCTGGCTGGGGGCCGACTACATCAGTTCCCACACACTGAAGCTTGACAAAACAAGTTGTGGAGTCTTATGGAGAGTCAGTTGAGGAGTCTTATGGCCTGCAGGTAGAACCTGCTCTGGAACCCGCTCTAGAACCTGCTCTGGAACCCGCTCTGGAACCCACTCTGGAACAGTGTGGCGTGCTGTACTGGTTAGGGCAGCCTTCCCCTGGCGGCGGTATGGGTCTTACCTCCGCGGTACAGAGCCTTGGCCCCGGGCGCTCCTGCCCCGGTCCGATCACTCAGGAACTGCTCCCCCACCTGCCTCAGGACAGAGTGGTCCACACCTGGAGAGAAACGTCACAGAGGGGGTCAGGTCGCGTCTCACACACAGGTACACACAGGCACAGACAGGCACAGGCACAGACACGCACACACGCACACAGGCAAACGCACAGGCACAGACACAGACACACAACATTCTCTCCTCACACACACACAACCCTGCCTCATCAGTCCAGGGAAGCATTCCACAGAGAAACATCATGTCACACACACACACACACACACACAGACACAAACAAACTGCGTCAAACTACAGCAGTACTGCTGTCAGCTGACCTCTACCCCACATATCCACGTGTATTAGACTGCCTCAGCCTCGAGGTCTTTGGACAGACGTCAAAGGAAATTTGATACGTACACACACACACACACACACACACACACACACACACACACACACACACACACACACAGAGGGGGAGAGTTTATTCAGAGTTATATCAGCCAAACACAGAGACAATATAACCCTCACAGAGAACCAACCAGCCAATGGGGTCTTGAGTTGTGTTTCCGGGCACTGACAGACCATTGGTTCCAGGTCAGCAGCACTGCAGCTGAGCTGTGCAGATCAGCAGACTGCTATATCCTACTGATGCGACTCCTAAGATGTTTAACACTAATCCAGGCATTGTGAGATCCGATCATCTGTGGCAGCACAAACTGTAATGTGTGACCTGAAACACATCCTCGCTAAGTCAAGACTCACAGCATGCAGGAGGCACCGTTTAGGAGCTGCCGGTGAGTTTAGGAGCTGCCGGTGAGTTTAAGAGCTGCCGGTGAGCTCGGCAGGATGAAAGCAGAACCCACGGTGCTCTTCAAGATACCGCTATCAGACAGTCACACTCACCTAGCCCTACAAGGGCCATTCTGGCGCTGGTGAAATTGCTCTCGACAAACGACTGCAGCTGGAGAGAGGATAAGGAGAAGGAGGAGGAGGAGGAGGAGGAGAAGGAGGAGGAGGAGAAGGAGAAGGAGGAGGAGAAGGAGGATGAGGAGGAGGAGAAGAAGGAGGAGGAGGAGGAGGAGAAGGAAAAGGAGGAGGAGGAGGAGGAGGAGGAGGAGAAGGAGGAGGAGGAGGAGGAGGAAGAAGAGGAGAAGGAAAAGGAGGAGGAGGAGAAGAAGTGTTTAAGAGCACGCTAGGCTGTCACAAACACAAGGTAAGCACTGCAGAGAACAATACCTCTTAGGAGTTAGTTACCCTACTTATTTATTCTAGTACATGCTATTTCTAGGTTGTTTGTCCACCACAAGACCACCGTTGATCTAGAACATAGAAATATCCAAACAAATATTGGATGACTACAGAATATTCTGCTTTTACAAAATGTTACGCTGTTTTCAAATGAAACAAAATATCCTGCTCTTGTTATGCTTTTAGAATTAGTTTGTCTTGTGTCTTTGTTTTTCTTGTGTCTTTGTTTGTCTTGTGTCTTTGTTTGTCTTGTACCCGTAGACCCACAAGACTCCCAAGCGTACCTGTTGGCCGGTGACGTGGCCGACGCTGTAGTCAGGACAGTACAGGGAGTTGGACAGGGCGTTCTTGTACGCAGCTTCATGCAGCGTCTCGATAACACCTAGAGAAAAAGTACGTCCAACAATCACGACTTTTACACTTAAAAAGTCACATACCGTATCCTGAAACGCTCAATAACGAGCGAACGGAATATCATTTGTTACCTCAGCTCAGTTCTCCTCACAATGTAAAGATGTCAAACGACCAAAAACACAATTTTTGCTTTTTTTATTTTTTTTCTCGTGCCGTGGGTTCGCACACTAGCTGCACATTTGGGAAATATTATAAATAAACGGATGAATAAGATGTGTAATAAATCGCTGCAGCACACAACACTGGACAGGAGGTGAGGTGAGGTGAGGTGAGGTGAAGGAAGGGTACTGACCTATCTGTGGACACTGGCTTGCCAGGGCCTTGTCTACCTTCACCCTGGAGGGCAGGTCAGCCACCTCCCACGGCCGGAACTCTGGGCCTGTGGTCACGTGGATCAGGTAGTCCATCACTGTGTGTCTGTAGCGGGGAACAGACGCACACACACACATTAAAACATGTACTTTAAGCACACACACATACACACACACACAAAAACATGTACACACGCACATCAAAACATGTGGCCGCACAAGTACACCTACACACATCAAAACACGCACACGCACACGCAGTAAACTCTCAACACTGCAGTTACAACTCTCAACTCAATACACAAGCACCGTAGGGGCCAATGAAACCAGCCATCTCGACACCCAGCCTGGCATTGGCGTACGAGGCGAGGGCCATAGACTGTCATCTATCAGGTTTCCCCATCCATCAACTCAGCACCAGGCCAAGGAGGGTAACTCCAGCTCCAGGGACGGTGATTCCTCCAACAGTTTCATGCCATGACCTTCCTAGTAACTTTAGGAGTGTGTTCTGAATGTTGTAGCCCACAAGCTGTGATGTGATCCCAACACTGCACAAATTGGCTGTGATGTGGCCTGGGGTGGTCCAGTGGTCTAGCACCATGGCCTGGGGTGGTCCAGTGGTCTAGCACCATGGCCTGGGGTGGTCCAGTGGTCTAGCACCACGGCCTGGGGTGGTCCAGTGGTCTAGCACCATGGCCTGGGGTGGTCTAGTGGTCTAGCACCATGGCCTGGGGTGGTCCAGTGGTCTAGCACCATGGCCTGGGGTGGTCCAGTGGTCTAGCACCATGGCCTGGGGTGGTCCAGTGGTCTAGCACCAAGGCCTGGGGTGGTCCAGTGGTCTAGCACCATGGCCTGGGGTGGTCCAGTGGTCTAGCACCACGACCTGGGGTGGTCCAGTGGTCTAGCACCATGGCCTGGGGCGGTCCAGCGGTCCAGCACCGCAGCCTACAGTGCACACATATGGCCATGTCGGCATGGGTTCGAATCTGGCCCATGGCCTGCTGACATACCCTCTCCTCCTTAACTTCCCTGTCTCTCTCCACTGAGAAAAAAATAACCCTTAAAGAGGGTTTCACACCCTTCATGGCCTTGTGAAAGTGTGTTGTGAATGTTATCGCCTTGACCATGACCTTCCTAGAACCTTTAGGAGTGCATTGAGAACATTGTTGCCACAAGCTCTGATGTGACGCCAACACTGCAGACATTGGCTGTCAGACCCAGCAGTGGGTCTATACCTCCCCTCCCATTGGCTGTCAGACCCAGCAGTGGTCTATACATCCCCTCCCATTGGCTGTCAGACCCAGCAGTGGGTCTATACCACCTCTCCCATTGGCTGTCAGACCCAGCAGTGGGTCTATACCACCCCTCCCATTGGCTGTCAGACCCAGCAGTGGGTCTATACCACCCCTCCCATTGGCTGTCAGACCCAGCAGAGGGTCCATACCACCTCTTCCATCGTGAAAGACTGAAGTACTTACATGTGGTCTCTCAAGCACTCCACAGAGTACACCATGGTCTCCCTGGAAGACGTCACGCTGCAGGGACACAGAAGCAGACACAGTTACGTTGGGGGGGTTGGAATGTCACATGTGGACTCACATTTATTTATAGGTGGTCAGATGGTGATGGGGACATTTGGGGGGGGGGGGGGTAGACTCGGTATACTCACTGACCTCAGGCTGCCCCCCACTGCTTCCACACCGCGACACAGCTTGAACGCAGACGCACCCTTCGAAGTCTAAAAAAACACAACAACAACAACGTTAATTACTCAACAGGTTCCTAGAATAGCGCATGAGTTCAGTCAGTGTTGGGGATCTAAGGTGAACAAGTGGACATAGGATAGTGAAAAAGGTTCTCAAATGGTCCAAACAAAGAGTAAATCACAAATACCCTGGTGCCCTCTGGGAGTCGCTGGCAGAGTAGAGCAGGGTCAGAGTGTGCAAAGTCACACATGACGTATTTTAACGTGGTATGAGACTTTTCTTTTTTAGGAAGTAAACACAGACCTCGCTTTTCCAATAGCTATGATGCAACTGCACGCAAAATGGTGATAGTTCCATGACGGTAAGCATTAGGGATTAAATACACATGAAAATGGATTTCGGGTAAACTTCCCCTTTAGAGCAAAATTAAAGGTGTCTGAGCCTGAACTCATCTCTTCAGGCTACATCTTAACAGTCCTTCCTAAGACCTCTTCACCCCCACTACCCTCCCTGTACTAACCCCAACCCCAACCCTTGAGACCTCTTCACCCCCACTACCCCCCTGTACAAGTTCTCTCCTGTTAATAAATAATAATAAAAATTATTTAAAAAAAGGCTTCTGGCATTACGACTGCCTATGGCCCCTGGTGTGAGCATTGATTACTTTGTCTTATGATGACTGCTGGATAGATGATTCACTTACTTAAACAAATGTATTTGTTGTAAGTCGCTCTGGATAAAGGCGTCTGCTAAATGCCATAAATGTAAATGTGAGTGTGTGAGCGTACCAGGTTGGCCGCCAGCCGCAGCACGTGGGTGACCCCCAGGTTCTCCGCCGTCTCGTAGCGGCTGCCGGCCTTCACAAACACACCGACACTCGACACGGGGGAGTAGTTCTCCAACGACGCAATCACCAGACCGTTTGGCAGCTTGGACACCTGGAGAACACACACACACACACACACACACACACACACACACACACACACACACACACACACACACACACACACACACACACACACACACACACACACACACACACACACACACACACACACACACACACACACACACACACGACACGTCAGAGCAAGTCGAAGTGCTGGGGCGACTGTTTACAACAGCTTGACGTCTGTTTCATGTGCCCCTCATGCCCCCAGGAGAGTGACATCATCAGTGGGGGCCAGAGCAGGAGAGCAGAGGACCTACCTGGACGTTCTGGGGAGGGAGGGGGCCAGGGGCCGCCTTGAGGCCGGCGTAGGGCACGGTAAGAGCCTCATTCCTCCTGGCGGCTGCGTAGCATCGTCTCTGTGGAGAGAGGAACAGCAACAAGCCTGTCAGTCAACCAACACTGACAAACACGACTTCTTTTGGAGATACACCCATAAAATACTGTAGCGAGCGGCGGGGGAGAGCAGCTTGCCCTACGCGGGTATCGAACTCACGACCTTCCGCTGACAAACTGGCCGCGCCAGCTACAACACCAAGAGAGTTAACTCCCATAGCGGAGCTGCTAACGGGCCTTACACTGGGTTGGTACTATAATTAATATGAATATATATATATATATATGATCCTCTGTGGCTCAGCTGGTAGAGCATGGTGCTAACAACCCCAAGGTAGTGGGTTCGTTTCCTGCTGGGACCATATATACTGAGGAATGTATGCACTCACTGCAATGTAAGTCTCTTTGGATAAAAGTGTCAGCTAAATGCCGTATATATATATATATGTGTGTGTGTGTGAAAATAACATTATTCTTCCCCCACAAGCCCCAGGGAAATTCCTTTCAAAGCAGCAGAGGACAGAGCATTAATGAGGTAGGCTGCACTGTGGAGCATTAATGAGGTAGGCTGCACTGTGGAGCATTAATGAGGTAGGCTGCACTGTGGAGCATTAATGAGGTAGGCTGTACTGTGGAGCATTAATGAGGTGGGCTGTACTGTGGAGCATTAATGAGGTAGGCTGCTCTGTGGAGCATTCATGAGGTAGGCTGTACTGTGGAGCATTCATGAGGTAGGCTGTACTGTGGAGCATTAATGAGGTAGGCTGCTCTGTGGAGCATTAATGAGGTAGGCAGCACTGGAGCAGTATTCTGGTTGGGGTGGTGAGCGCTGCAGCCCCCCCCCCCATCCCCTGAGAAAACGTTTCCTCAACGGAAAGAATTTTAGGATATTGGATAACGGGACTTTCACAGAAGGGTATTCAAGTCATCTGGGTCTTTGTGCTCCCCGCTGTCCTCAAATGAACCCCAGTAAAGAGACTTTTCTACGAGCTGAACAGAGCATCTCCTAAAAAAAAAAAAAAAGAAGTAGGCTAAACCATCCCTGGCCCTCAGACAGGTAGAATGTTGCCTTCCCTGGCCCTCAGACAGGTAGAATGTTGCCTTCCCTGGCCCTCAGACAGGTAGAATGTTGCCTTCCCTGGCCCTCAGACAGGTCGAGGACTTCTGAGACCACGCTAGAACAGTGGGTGTCCGGGGGCGCTTAGTGGCGTAGCACACTAATGCGCGTACCACATAATCGCAAGGTTCCTGGTTCGATTCCGACCCTCGACCTATCTTGCATGTCATCCCTCCTCTCTCTCTCTCACCCATCCTTCCTGTCAATCTCTACTGTCTCTATCCCAATAAAGCAGAAATGCCCTAAAAACATATTTTTTAACAACAGTAGGTGTCCTTGAAGGACATGACTAGATCTAGCGAGGGAAGCCTGCACACCAGCTTGAGAATGTGTTTAAGCTAACCTCTCTCTTTGTGAGGGGAGGGAAACCGGATGATCAGGCTGGCAGCCAGGCCGTGTGGAGGATGTCTGTGTAGAAACTCAATCTGAACTGATGGTAGGTGCCAAACAGTGAAGTAACCCCAGGAAAGGACTGGCTGCACAGGGCAGGTGTCTTCACATCTTCAACATGAAACACAGTCCACAACAAAACGATACTTAATTCAATCCTATCCACTTCAGGTTCATCATCACTGTCTCCCTCTCTGTGGGCGCTGTCTTCGTTTCAGCCTCTAGTTAACACAACCAAGCTGTCACCTGGCCATGTGATGCGCTACGACCTAACAACAATAACAGTCCACGGTTATTATCAGAAAGCTTGCGTTATTATCAGAAAGCTTGCGTTATTATCAGAAAGATTGCGTTATTATCAGAAAGATTGCGTTATTATCAGAATGCTTGCGTTATTATCAGAAAGATTGCGTTATTATCAGAAAGCTTATCCAGCGACATTTGCACCCAGCTACTCTGTTTCCAGTAGAAAGCATCTGACTGCTCAGACACTCTTCTGGACAACTGGCTTCAGAATTTCAGTTCCCAACCAAAACACCTCCCAGACGTGATGACACCTGAACCGAGAAGTCGCCTGTTCGGTGGCAGGTCGCCCGACACTGATTGTCAGTGTAACTTTTACCTAAAATGCCATCGGAACTGAAATGACCTTCAGTGGGTTGAGGTGCAGCCATAGGCTACGTTACAGATATAGCTTCTTAGCTAGCCTGCTAGATTAAGGATTCTCAACCACCACCATCAACCCCATCACCGGTAGACCTGACTAGGTGGCACTTTGGACGGAGTAAGAAAGCCTAGACATGTTGATCAGCAACAGAGCAGTGATATGAACATAGTTAGCTAGCTAGATACTAGGAAGCTACCACCTAGCCAGCTCGCTGTCTGGCTAAACAGCCCCTCCGATCCCACTAGCCAACCGTGGCTAACTTAGCCGGCGAGCACACAGCACCGGAGAGGACAGGATAGGTCGCGATTCCGACCCTAAAGGACAGAGGGATCAACAACTCCTGGCTTATAGGTTTATCTGACTAAACATGTCTCATTCGACAGGGAAAACAGACTCACAGAGAGTTGATTAACAGTTCGGATTGCTTTCATGACTCCCTCCGTCTCTCTCCTTCAGCTACAGCAGAAAGACAGGTATGGCCGCCCTGACGTCCTACGTCCTGACGTCCTACGTCCTACCCACAACCCTCTCCTCTCCTCTCCGCAGCCAATCCAAACACGGCAGAAGGCTCCGACAAAGATCTTTCACTAGCACAAGATTCCCCACTGACTCTGCCCGGGTAGCTATATCCTAAAAGGGCTGTGCTCTGCATGTGCCCTAAGTCTGAAAAAGAATGTGTTGCTGAAAATCAAGCTTTTTTATTAATGTTTCTTGAAAGAACTTAATACGTTACTGCGTGTTGCTGTCGGATGGTTATCATTACTCGTGTAATATCAATCAATGTCTTGCCTCATTAAACCACACCACAGAGTTTCCCTGATCTAATAGGGCAGTGGTTCCCAAACTTTTAACAGTCATGTACCCCCTGTCGGTTATTTTGTAGCCTAATTTATATTCTATGAACATTATCCCTTATATATTAGACATTGTGATAATATTATTCTGTTGGATTGGGTGCATCCATTTATTTTTGGTACTGAGACTGCAATCGGCTATATCGGCTGGGAAGGTAAAACACAGATTTATTTTGCGTACCCCCTAGATTGATCCACGTACCCCCGGGGGTACGCATACTCCACTTTGACAAAAGTTGCACCTGGGGAGCGAAGTGACTAAAATTAGTTCAGTGCAAAATTATGAAATAATCTGAACTTTGAAATCACGACTATAACATCTACTGGAATCCAACACTGTCAGTCATGAGGGCCGGGATATCCTCAACATCAATACGAGCGTTGTAGAATAAATACTGCCTGATGCCAAAACGAATCACTCTCCCTGTTTTCCTTTCATATTCTCTTGCATATCAAATCAAAGTTTATTTCTCATTTACATAGAATACAGGCGTATTGGCAATTATTCACGAGGGCAGAGGATCTCGTCACACTGCGCATGTGCGTAGCAGTCACGCTCCCTAAAGCTAAATCCCTTAAGGACAATATGTAGCCATCACAAAAAAAAATAGTAGCCCTCCTACTGTTTCCCAGCATAGAAAAAAACGGCCCAGTCCTTATTTTTTCACGGACTGCGCGGACGATAACGGATGCTGAGTGAACCATCTTGCTTCTCTTATCTCTGAGGCGCGCTATGATGACGTAATGAAGCGCTCCCTACCGGCAGCCATAACTGCGACGACTTCTCAACGTGCGCTTCATTGAAACGAACCACCACACACAATCTGTACGTTGTGATTTCTCTCAACAGCATTACTTTTCTCCTCCGTGAAGCAATCGCCGAGAGGACACATCGACACTTACCGTACATCCAAATCCACTGGAACGTTTAAAATATGGTGAGCTGAATTTAAAAACCTACTAGCTTTAGCTTATTAACAGCCTAATCTGGCAAGCTAGCCATCTTGAAATGTGCGGAGTAGTAGCGAGCTAACTTGTTTCCAAGTCAAGTATTTGGTTCTGTGTAGTGTGTGTTATATAGTTTGTACCACATTTGATATAGACGATACTGTAGTCAAAGATCATTACTACGCGTTGTGGAGGAAATTCATAAACGCGTCTGGCCGTCGCCGCGCCACGCGTAATCTTGTGGCAACCACGTGTGCACCGGCTGTTTATCATGGACTCGTTTTGACCAGTCTAATTTGTCTCGAGCAATTGTTGGACACGTACATGATAATGTTCCTAAAGGGCCCGTGATAATTTACTTTAATGCAGCGATTATTCTTAAATTCTCATTGTTCTATTTCTTTTCTAAAGTCTGAACCAGAAGTCAACCCCAAGGCCTACCCCCTGGCCGACGCCACATTCAGCAAAACTATCCTGGACCTTGTGCAGCAAGCTGCCAACTACAAGCAGCTCCGAAAAGGAGCTAATGAAGGTGAGTCAAACCCGTCAGTGGTGGAGCTGTTATGACCGAGTTGAGATGGTAAAACCCACTTCTCGGGCTCAAATACCCCGAGCGTTTTAAATTGCTAGCTTTTCGATAGCGTAGCCGGTTTACATCGGGTATTTAAGGAGACGATGGTCATGTATGTTTGCAAGTCTGAGGTCGCAAATTCGAGACCCGGTCGGAGCAACTTGAATTGCGGGGCGACTGTTTGCAGCAACTTGACGTCGACGGGCATAGTATGAGTTGTGCAATTACACAAGTCAGGCCTCTCTATCCCATAGTAATTTCCATCATGCTCCCAGGGTATATAAAGTGACGACAAGATCAGTTTCTGAGACATTTTCGCTAATAGAAAACACTCGCTTGCTTTAACAGTTAAACTAACATTCTAACTCCCTACTCTTTCCTCTCCCTCAGCCACTAAAACCCTGAACCGCGGTATCTCCGAGTTCATCGTGATGGCTGCCGACGCAGAGCCTCTGGAGATTATCCTCCACCTGCCGCTGCTCTGCGAGGACAAGAACGTCCCCTACGTGTTTGTGCGCTCCAAGCAGGCCCTCGGACGTGCCTGCGGGGTCTCCCGGCCCGTTATTGCCACCTCCATCACCATCAAGGAAGGCTCCCAACTCAAGCCCCAGATCCAGTCTACACAGATGGCTATTGAGAGACTGCTTGTGTGAGCAGAGGCTCATTGGGGGGGGGGGGGGGAGTTTGGAGGGTTTAGGCCACCTGCTTTTATTTTGTCATACAGTTTTGTACATAAGCTACGTTTTGATTTGTTCCTGTTTTCTGTTAAGACATCTCCCACCCAAGACGCTCATCGTAATGAAGTTTCAGTGTATGGACGGGTCAGTTTCGATTGTAGAGGGCTGTGCCGCTATTTTTGAGGACTTGTGAGACGATGTCGATTTTTCACAACCCATAGTATAAGTGCATTTTGAACAAAACAAATGGTTTCAATTAGGCTTAGCAGAGAATAATGTTTTTCCTATCACTATATTTTGTAACTAATATACAAAGAGATTGGGATGTCGGACATTAAGCATGGTGTAATGGCAGTCATGCTGTAAGCTCACTTTTTTTTATGTTTTGGTGGTTCTGGGGTGAACAAGATCAGTCCAGTATTTGTAGTGTTTAGTTTTGAAACCTTTCATACTTTTTTTTTTTTTTTTAATGAATTTTATGTTCAAAAAGACTTGTATGAACTCGAAGAAGCCATTTTGGTTGATTAAAAACTGTGCGTGTCACTGCATAGGTGATTATGCATAACTGTGGAAAATACTGTTTACTTTGTCCTACTTTGCTTGGCTCCACCTCTAACAGAGAGGACACAAGAAAGACGTTTGCCATGCAATCAATCCTTATCGGTTGTTGGTATGTGGTAGTTTTTGCACCCCCCTGCAAGACAACACATGTGCTAGCCACTTGAGATGCACCCAAAGAGTGGTCTTGTTCAACGATGACCATTTGCATCCTAGAGTTAGGTGATAACGATTTTCATATTCACTATTAGTTTAGAAAAAACAGAATGCTGAAGTATGGCGAAGATATGCCTCTTTTTTTTTTCTTAAACTAAAAACTGCAATGCAGTGTATGGCTGGTGAAACAGGCATGTTTTCACTGCTTTGCCTTGTGAAACCTGAGGTACACTGCACTTGTAACGTTGCACATATCTGGAGTAAAGCACTTTTAGACTGGTGCTCAATAGAGAACAATATGAGAGAACGATATTCAGTATCGTTTTGCAACAAGGATTATGATGCAGTGAATGTCTACTTTTACAGAATCATTAAAACCACTTTATTGGGAAGCATCTTGACACGGCTCACTCAAAGTTAAGCAGGCAACGTTTACAAAGCACACTGAACTTAATCTTTACAAAAATAAAATTAACCACATAACAGGCAGTCAAGAAAAGGCAATTGTGAACAAAATACCTTACGAATTCATTTAACAACACAGAACTACTTATACACGGTTGGCTTTCTCCACTCAACTTTGTCTCCAAAAATACTCATTCACAATTGGGATTCTTTGGCCCATGAAGAGCATCTTTAGGGGGAAAATATCTTTAAAGTGTTAGGAAAATACTGATACCAATTTCTTTGCAAATAAATGGATACAATCCTCACAGCTACAGAAATACAAATAAATACAAATCACATACAAAATATGGTACAAAAATATACTACAACAGCTGAGGAGAAACAAGACGTATTGGTAAACCACCAGTGTGAGGTGCTTGACATCCAAAATACGACACCCTGACTCAAAACGTTCACATTATACACTAAAAAAGGGGGGGGGGTGATCCGACCAGAACGATAACACTGTTACCCTGGATACACACAGGGTGACACGACTCACCAGTTGCTACGGCAATGAAATTGACCCACGTGAGGGAGAGGGGGGAGTGAACGGTCCGTCAATAGATAAATAAACAGCGACGTTTGCCAGCTTTGTCACTGAGGCAGTCAAGGCGGTCCTTCTCCATGGCTAAGGCCCACAGGAGCAGTGACGTGCACTGTCCAGACACTAGATGGCGCCCCAGCGAAGTTAGCTGCCCTGTGGTCCTCTCTGTGGCACAGAATGGCTGCCCTGTCCCCCCTGTACAGAGATATGGACCGTTTGTAGTTGGCAGAGACGCACAAAGCACTCATAAAGATGGCACCCTGGAGCTGTCGTCGTCGTCTTCTTCTCAGTCTACGGAGAACTCGGTCTCAGAGGCGGTGCCGGGGCGACTGCCCTCGTGGGCGTCTTTCCTCAGGTGCAGAGAGATGCAGCTCAACCAGCTCCGGCTCGTTGGCATCTCCCCCACGATCTCCCAGCCGTCGGTCTCCTCGCAGTACCTCTCGATGGTGTCGTGGTACCTGTTTGGGGGAGATGGGAGGGGGCAGGTTTAGAGATTTAGGACTTAGCCTGAGACTTTATTTTCATACAAAGGCATAGCCTAGTGATGCTAGTAGCCTAGTGATGCTAGTAGCCTAGTGATGCTAGTAGCCTAGTGATGCTAGTAGCCTCGTGATGCTAGTGTATATTTTGCCCCTCACCTGTCCCAGCCCTCCTCCCCTCCCAGTACGTAGATCTTGCTGTCCACCACGGCCACGCCCGGCCGGTAGCGCCGCTCCCTCATGGGGGCACACATGGTCCACTGGTTGCTCTTGGGGTCGTAACACTCCACCTTGTCAGTGTTCTCTGTGGAAGCGTGCCAGCCACCTGAAAAACGTCATCAGTTGAAAAACTTTATCATCATCCACACGAATCTTGCACATGTATACAACATTGGGAGCCTGTGGACAAAGCACCCCATCAGAGAACAGAGAAGTAACGTAGGTAATTAGTATGAAGGTTTAATCTCTGTGTATTTGATTAATATATGACAGAATGCCCTCTGATGGGTTGGACAACAGTAGGTGGTAATGCTACTGATCTGAAAGGATCTGATCCACCTAGCCCATCCTCTTCCACCTTTCCATCCATCCATCCATCCATACTGTTAAGAATTAATTTTCACCCCTCTGATTGTGCCTTTGGTTTCCTATGAACATTTCTCTGGGTCATGGGTCAGTCCCCAAATGTCCTCCAAACATGGTCTTGTTGAGTCTAAACATACCCCTACCCTGTGGTAAATTCATTGCCTATCACCTAAAACAACAGATGGTCTTCACCAAGGACAAAGTTGATAAAACTGTGTCTTCTGCTCTGAAAAAGTTAGTTATACCTTCCAGTTGCACCCGAGAAAGATTTGACTCTGGAATCGATTCAGTTTGATAAAAGCCTCAATATTTGACTTAACGTCTCTTCTTCTTTTTCTGAACCCCAATAGTACCTACCTATGACGTAGATCTTTCCCCTCAGGGTGCAGGCTGCAGAACCAGAGCGAGCGATCTGCATGGGGGCCACCTCTGTCCATACAGATGTTTTAGGGTTGTACACCTGGGCCAGGTCTGTACCGTCGCCATCCTCCAGAACAGCGCCACCTAGGAGACAGGAGGATAAATTGCAATTAGTTACAATTCCCTTCCAAAGACTAGAGAACTTTGCTTTCACCTGTCCACTTATCAAATGTCGGGGCAGAATGCATGCATGTGCACACAGACACACACACACACACACACACACAGACATACACAACAAAGACACAGACACAGACACACACACACACACACACACCTGTGACGTAGAGCAGTCCGTCCAACGCCACCACTGCAGGGCTGGTGACGGCCATCTTGACCGACTCCATGAACTGCCAGGTGTTGGTGTGGGGGTTGTAGCACTCCACAGAGTCCAGGCGGGACCGCCCCTCCCAGCCCCCCACCGCAAACACATACCCATCCAGCATCACCAGACCTGGGGGGGGGGGGTTGTTTGACATCAGAGCAGAACATAATATATATGCCATTTACCTGACGCTTTTATCTAAAGCGACTTACATTGCAGTGAGTGCATTCATTTTTCAGTATATATGGTCCCAGCGGGAATCAAACCCACAACCTTAGCGTTGTTAGCGCCATGCTCTACCAACTGAGCCATAGAGAACCTACGCCACTAAGCGCCCCCCCGACGACGGGGTGAGGTCATGGTCTTACCCAACTCTGAGCGGGCCACGTTCATGGGGGCCATCTCCAACCAGGAGTCGAAGCACGGGTCATAGCGCCACATCTCCCTACTGGCCGAGCCGTCAGGGAACTCCCCCCCAGCCAGGTACAGAGAAGAGCCTACGGGACACAAGATGGAGGACGCAACGGAATACACATGACCCTGAACCTTGCTTTTATTCCCGCCAAACAAACTCAACGGAACGAACGAAACCCGTGATCAAGTTCAAACAAATGTCCCAGTTTAGGCTGGAACCAAAGCCGGGGTTGATGATGATGATGATGTTCAGATGTAGAAGAATAGCTTTGGTGTGTCCCCCGCCCCCCCCTACCATGGAGCCACCGACATACAGCACAGCATTCCTGATCAAAGGAGGCTCAGACATGTAGGTCATAGGTAATACACTAAGTCCATTACAATGTGTTGAACAGAGCTGCAGCCAACCTAATTCAATCATTCAATTGTCCTTAACTCAATTCCACCCTCCCTTTCCATCCCGGCCCCCTTCCCTTACCCGAGACCACCAGGCCGTGCTTGCTGACAGCAAAGGGCAGGCAGGCCAGACTCTTCCACTGGCTCGTCAGGGGGTCAAAGCTCTCCACGCTGCGCAGCACCACTTTGTCGTCCTCCCCCCCCACCGTCACGATCACTTCAGCCGTCCCTGCCACAGGGACAACAGGAGGAGGAGCGAACCAAACATGAGCCGCGCGGGGGGACGGGGACGAGATTTGTTTCTAAATGCGGTTGTGTTTACTCTGAAAGGTGAATTGACTGACGCAGACACGTACAGGAGTTTATGCTGTAGCTACAGAAGACGAAAGTGTGATGGTGTGTGTGTGTGTGTGTGTGTTGCTCTGTGTCTTTCCTGTCCGTCACTGCGTTCATGTGTGTGTGTGTGTGTGTATCTGTGAGTGAGAGAACGTTTCTTTTTGTGAGCTTACATGCAAATGAAAGGGAGAATGCACTTATGTGTGTGTGTGTGTGTTCACATGCGAATGAATGGCACCCTGCGTGTGTGAGCGTGTTCCTCTGTGGGTGTGTGTCAGGTACCTGTAGACCTGCGCGGTCGGGCCCGGGAGCAGTAGAGCTCCCCTCTGCGGTCCTGCAGCAGAAGGTAGTCCTTGGCGTCAGAGATGAGCCTCTGGCAGCGCTGAGACCCCCGGACCACCTCCAGAGACTCGATCACATCGTGGATGTAATACGGGCTGATCAGGGGGAGGCGGATGTGCTCCAGGACCTACAGGGATGTGTGGATTATACGTTTGGAGAACCACACAGAACAGAACAGAACAGAACAGAACAGAACACACACACACACGCGCGCACGCACGCGGCCACACACTCACACACGCACATTCTACAGGGATACAACACACAAACACAAAAACACACTAACGCCTCCCACTGTGTCATACTGTACTATAGTGTCCTTTCCCTCTCTTTCCGGTCTCATATTTACCTCCAGAGCTGCTCACCCTCCATAATTACACCAGCTGACACCTTTCCTGTCTCCTATTTACAATACCTCCAGTCTACGACAGGCTCAGAGCTGCTCACCCCTCCATAATTACACCAACTGACACCTTTCCTGTCAGTCCTGCTGCGGCAGCCTCCCCAGGGTGACCCTGTTCACCTCCCCAGGGTGACCCTGTTCACCTCCCCAGAGTGACCCTGTTCACCTCCCCAGAGTGACCCTGGAACACCGTACGAGACCAGAGGACTATAATCCCCTCCACTTATGTCACAATTCATCACTGACAGCTGGGGTCTCCCTCAAACTGGCCCACGCCCTCTGCTGGGGATCCCAGAGATTAACGCCACTTAACGCCCTTTAACACCCCTGCCCCCCCCCCCCCCCCCCTCATCCAACACACACACGAAGACACACACACACACACGCAGATACACACACACACGCACAAACGCGCACACACACGCACACACGCACGCACATGCACATACACATACACATTCACACACACACACACACACACACACAGAGTGTTCTGGAGGGACTTAGCAGAGATCTGAATAGATGAGCTGTTGCTTAGAAACCACTCAACACAGCGGGAGCAGCACCTGAAGGCCATTTCCTCAGAGAATGGTCCGCTATGAAAACGCTTTTCTCCTGATTAATAATGTACCTTGTAATAGCCACAATAAATAATGCATCACAACCTGGGGCTGTGGCGGTAATCATAACCCCAAAAAAAAAAAGTCATAACCTTTTTAATACAATGGTCAGGCTATGCCATTTACTCACTGGGGCCTGACTAAAGCCTGGGCCGTGGCTGGAAACATTGTTTATCTGGGAGGGTCACAAGAAAACCGACCAGGCTTTAGATGGATCCCGAGGGGGGGCCTGCCACGCTGAGGGAGAGGGAGTAGTAGGCATTTTGGGCTGCGTCGCCCTCCGGCCCCACAGATCGACCGGCCCACCGGTGCTCCAGTCCACTACTGGTCCTGGCACCAAAATGTTAAAGAACACCACACCAACCTTCTCAAAGCTCTGCCTGCGGGTGGCGCTCTTGTCCAGCCACAACATGGCCGCCTCGAAGACCGTCTCCTCCTTGGCCACATTCAGATGGTCGCTTGCGATGATCTCCGTCAGCTTGTCCGCACACAGAGACAGGAACTCTTCCTGGGGGGGGGGGAGGGAGGGGGGGGAGACAAGACAATGGAGAGGAAGCAAAGTGAGATTGTGGCCCCGTTCCAATATTTTCAGAACGCACCCTTCCTTCCTTCCTTGAAGTAACCACTGATCTGTAAAGGGTCTGAGTGGTGGAAGTGATGGGAGGGAGGTGTTGCATTCACTCATCCAATCACATGCAGATCAGTGAAGAGGGAAGGATGGTGGGGTGCATTTCAAAACAGGGCCCAGGGTAAGGGGAAGTATGACACACGTCACTCACACACACACACACACGCACACACACACACACACGCATGCATGCACGCACGCACGCACTCACTCACACTCTTCGAATCACAATGAGTCTTTCTGAACTCCATTCCTCACATCCTCCAAGCATTGGAGGAGAATATCTCAGGGGAGGAACCTAGACCTCCTCCTCCTCCAATGTGTCCTGAGTAGGAAGCGATTGGAGGACAGAGGAGAGGACGCAAGGAATCAAGTTTCTAACGATTGAGAAAGGCCCATTGACAACCTGAAAGAAAGTATCAAGATCCTCTCCCCACCTTCATCCCTCCCAACCTTCATCCCTCCCTCCTTCCCTCCCACCCTCCCTACCTTCATCCCTCCCTCCTTCCCACCATCCCTCCCTCCTTCCCACCATCCCTCCCGCCCTCCATCCATATCTCCCTCCCACACTCGATCCCTCCCGTCCTCCATCCATATCTCGCTCCCTCCCATCCCTCCCCTCCCTCCCTCACCTGTTGGCAGACAGTGTTGAAGTGCTGGAGGATGTAGTCCATGCTGCGTTTCTCCAGCTCCCTGCAGGAGTGGGCCTCGGCGAAGCAGTGGATCCCCACGCAGTTCATCTCGTCCATCTGACGCTCCATGAACCGGCAGCAGGCCTCCCGCACCGCCATCACGTCCAGCAGGTTAGCCGCGGCTAACAGGGCCTGGATGGGGCGAAAGACATTCAGGGCTGCCCAACAACCCCCCCTCCCCCCTCCTCCTCCTCCTCCCGGAGAGAGCTACCCCCCCCCCCCCATGGGCTTTCACTCCAACCCTAACCAAACACACCAGATTCAGCTGATCAAACGTCTTGATGAGCAGCTAAACAGTTGATCCTCAAGTCGGCTCCTAATGCCTCATTGTGATAAACCTGGCCCCCAGACACACACTGCCATGGACTGTTTTCTCACACACAAACACACACAAACACGCTGTCCTCTCTTGACTTCTTTCCATTGTGCCCAGAATCAAAGGCTAATGAGTGGAATCAGGTGTGCTAGGGAAGGGCTGGAGCAAAAACCTACAGGAGGGAACCTCTGCAGGAGGAGGGTTGATGCTAGCGAAAATGCTAACCCGAAGGAAGGAGGTGGGAGGAGGAGGGAGGAGGGGGGTGGAGGAAGGATGGCGGAGAGGGGAGGAGGGAGGTGGGGGGATGGAGGGAGGAGGGGGGGGGGTGGAGGAAGGATGGCGGAGGGGGGAGGAGGGAGGAGGGGACGACGGTTTTTACGCTACCTGCACGTTGGCCTTGGAGATGACCACCTCCGCCGTGTAGGCGTAGCTCACTAGCATTCCGATCATCTGGGGCTCCACCCCGTTGATGGCCACCCGCTCCTGCCTGGACTCCATCAGGTCGGTGGAGAACATGGCCTGGGGAGGAAACGCATTGAGAGGAAGGAAACAGAGCCAAGATGGCGCAGCCTAACCCTAACCATGTTCGGGAGGGGCGTCTACCGTACCTGGAAGTAGGAGCTGAAGGAAGCCAGGACGATGCGATGGCAGGGGAACTCCTGTCCCCCGCAGCACAAGGTGACATCACAGAAGGCATTGTTGAGACGAAGGCTGTTGAGGCCCTCCAGAACCTTGTTGGGGTGCCTGGCCTCTACGAAGACGTAGTCCTCGCTGTCCAGGGAGGCGAGGGGGAACACGGAGGCCTCGAGGACGGGCGAGGGGGGCAGGGTGGCAGTGGCGGGAGGGAACGTGGCCGATAGGATGTTAACAGCAATGATTTCGGCCATCCTCTTACTTCAGTCGAGCCTGGGGGGATCAGGGAGGGACAGTCTTAGTCTTAGAGTCTATCTTTCTCTCTCTCTGTGTCTCTGTGTGTGTGTGTGTGTGTGTGTGTGTGTGTGTGTCTCTCTCTCTCTCTCTGTGTCTCTCTCTGTGCCTCTCTCTCTCTCTCTCTCATAACAGCAACACTGACAAGAGTCACACTGAATTACTTCATATTTTGGCCTTCTGTACTTTCTCTTTTTATGCATGTTATCACAAAGGTTAATATTAGCCTCGCAGACATACATCTGCTCTTCTGTTGCATGATTTCTTATCACAGCAGAGCTAAGGATAGAAGTCTCCTTCACTGGGTCTCTGTGCTAATGTTACAATTTGTCACAACGATTCACAGCATAACACTGGTTTGTCAGATATTATTACATTACATTTCTCTCCTGGTCTGACATCAAGAGACCTGAAGGCAATTTCAACATTTTACCAATCTCACCAGATCCGACGATTTAATCCCTTAGGTCTACTGTTGAAACAGTTCAAAATCAAACGTCCCTAAGGCAGCAGGCTGGATAAAAGCATTGATGCATTACAGATGCAATGAAAAAGAAATAAGGCATCTTCTAATGATTCAGCAGCATCGCATCGAGCAGGATTGTAGCAGGCGCGCAACATCAGGATAAGGACAATTCAGAAAGTGTTTAAACAAATTAACAGGCGACAGTGATCACTGATGAAGTATCGGGTCGATGAGAAGGCTTCTACAACGCTGACAACTGGCTTTCTAATGATAGACACTTCTGTCTTAAAATTGTGTTGATTCAGCAAAATGCAGACGACTGCAAAGACAGGCGGTAGTAAGCTTTTAGACCGATGTGGTGGTATACAGTTTCCTTACCTGATACACATTGTCGCATCGACTGTACGGTCCAAATTCGGCAGATCTTCAGCAGAAAATTGTTTATGAAGAGTCGTGACCAGACGCCGTGCCTTCTTCTCTCTTCACTTGTAGCTACAACAAATGAAAACGGACAGCTCTCTACCGCCACCTGCTGGTTTGGCCCTCGAAGGTCCCCGGACGCCTCACCCTCAATTGAGAGTTACAGTTCAGCACCTGTCTACTGTGGGATGTAATAAACACCTTTTATCGGTCTGAGTCAGACCTAATGCGTCATCTATAGGCCTATTGAAGCTCTACCTAAAAGTAGAAGGTGGAATTCCACATACAAATAGAACGTAGAAGTGTATCATGTTGTTTTGTCCAATATCTTCCCTGAAAACATCTTTTAAGCTCCTTGTTTTATATAATGCAGCAGTAACTTAGTGTACATGGAAGACTGTGTGACATTGACATTTGTTAATGGCAGGATGTGATCGTGTGTTTTGGATGGGGTCAGATTCATAGCAAAAAAGCTGAGGCTACTATTAGGCTGCTAATGCATCATCGTGATAAACTTAGTATCAAGATCCCTCTTTTCCTCTCCCTCCCTCCCTCCCTCCCTCCCTCCCTCCCTCCATCCCTCCCTACAAACTGCCATGTACTGTTTTCTCACACACAAACACACTGTCCTCTCTGAGTTCTCCCCATTGTGCCCAGAATCAAAAGCTTTCCGCCTGAACAGCCAGTGACAGCCGGCTCGGGTGGCTCCTCCTCCCATCATTTGCAGGATGACTGGGTCAGAGTGACCTCAGGGCTCTGGCTTGCTGTGATTTTGTCCGCCCCATTTCATATCTGCAGTGTTTCTGATAAAAAAATAATGTCAAAGAAATGTATTGTGGGGTCATACGGCGTGCTGCGTCCCTGACACTATGGACAACCCTGAGAAGTATGCACTTCGTCAATGGGCAGAACTGAACAAGGCCAAAGACAGATGGACTTTTGTGGAGTTCAATGTGTAAAACACACATTGAACCAATTCTACTTAATTAGCTATGCGTGGCTAGGTGACAACATTACTGGAAATCATGTGATTGCTACCTTGTCACTGAAGTAGAGACACACTTTCATCCATTGATTAAAAAAAGAAATCGGCTTTATTTATTTTGGTTGTCATGATATTTCTAATACAAATCACAGTAATTGGAATCCACACAGTCATTCAAATTACATTAGAAATATGGGTTCCCCTAATTTCTTCTTCTCCTTTGTTTTCACTCATTTGAAAATATTGTTCCTGGACAAAACATATCAGGAATAAGAAAAGTCATTGAAAAGGCCCTTTATTTTCATTGTGAGTCACAATGAGGTGATGTTTGGTTGCTGGCAGTTGTGTCTTCCTTTCAGTAGGAGTGTGTGTGTGTGTGTGTGTGTGTGTGTGTGTGTGTGTGTGTGTGTGTGTGTGTGTGTGTGTGTGTGTGTGTGTGTGTGTGTATGTATGTATGTGTGTATCATGAAATATGGGCGAACTATCCCTGTTCAATCGTAAAGGTACAGTACAAGAGAAAGATTCAATACTTGTGACATTTCGTTGAATTATCCCTTTAAAATATAAAACTCTCAACTGTATATCAGTGTGTCCAACTTCAGACACTATTTCAGCCCTCTTTTCATTCAAAGGTATTGTCACTCCAACCGACAGCTTCCCCGCCCTCCTCCTAAACCCGCTTCTGTTGCCTCGTCATCACAGGAAGCTGTCTTTCATGACGCCGGGCTTCTCCAGTGCGTTCTTCCGGCGAGCGACGGCTTCTAGAATCTTCTTCCGGGGCCCCAGCTGGATGCGGATGCCCTTGAGGTCGTTGTCGGAGCAGAGCATGAGCGCCTGAAGGTCGAGCTGCTCGTGGGTGAACGCCGGGGCGAAGTCCGGCAGGCAGATGGAGGACAGGAAAGCGTCCAGCGGCGAGGTGTCCTCGACCTGCTCGTCGTCCAGCCCGAGGTCCTCCTGGTTCCAGGGCAGGTCGATGTCCTCCCCGTCGTCGTCGAAGCTGGCGTCCTCCTGTGCGGTCTCGAACACCTCCCTGCGGACGAGGAAGCCCAGGTCCGCGGTGTTGCTGCCGGAGAAGTCGTCGGGCTCCTGGCCCATCTCCATGGAGAAGTTCTTCCTGAACACCATGTTCCCCAGGCCGGGGCGTTTGAAGATGGACTCCTTGGCTTGGCCGGACCCGTCGCCTCCATTTTCAGCATCGTCATAGTCGTCGTCGTCCGCGAACCCTCCCATCCGACCTCCTCCTCCTCCATCCTCGTCCATGTCGTTCTCGTCCTGCTCGCTGAAGACGTCCGTGAACTCCGGCTTCCCGGCGCCCTTGCCGTTCTCCTGCCTGACGAAGATGACGTTCCCGTCGCCGTGTGACCTCTCCAACGTCCCCTTGTCCTTCTTGCCGAACTTCCTCTGCAGGGTCCCTTTGACCCGGGCCGAGAGGGACCCGGCGGTGTCGGCGGCGATCAGCTTGGAGAACTGCTCGTTGGTGCTGCTGTTGATGGTGCCCGTGTTGGAGAAGGACGAGGACGCCATGCTGGCCTCCGACACCGACCCCCCGTCGCTGCCTCGGTACATCCTGTCCATCTTGCTCTGGTGCCTCTTCTTGACCTTCTCGCAGAGTTTCACCCGCCGCTCCGCCTCCTTGGTGGCCTCCTGCTTCAGCCGGGCCACCTTCTTGGCGTTCTGGCTGGTCTGCTGCGAGGCTGCGTCGTCCAGGAAGCGCACGCAGTCCATGCGGTTGCGGGACGCCGCCACGTCCATGGCCGTGTGGAAGTCGTTGTCCTGGGAGAAGAGGTTGGCGCCGAAGTTCACCAGGAAGCTCAGGATTTGCATGTGGCCGTTGGTGGCCCCGTGGTGGAGAGGCGTGTTGCCCCAGATGTCGCTCCTGTTGGGGTCCCCTCTGCGAAGACACAGGACAACATCATCCCATCAATCAATTAACCAATCAATCGATCTTTTTGTCATCCATCCTTTTCACTGTCTCTACCTAATCATCCAAGAAATGGAAATGTGTTTTTTTAATGTTTTTTAGGGCATTTCTGCTTTATTGGGATAGAGACAGTAGAGATTGACAGGAAGGATGGGAGAGAGAGAGGAGGGATGACATGCAAGATATGTCGAGGGTCGGAATTGAACCAGGAACTTTGCAATTATATGGTATCCGCATTTGTGTGCTACGCCACTAAGCGCCCCAAAAAAGGTGGTGTGGGAACCGACTCATATTGATATTCAACTCCCTTTAAGGTCTGAAAGCATCTGACAGACTTTCATTCTGGAGTGTAACGTCCCTTTAAGCATTGGTCAAAAACGGACACAATCCACACTTTTCATGATTGATTAGGTGTATCATTCACCAGTATACGGTATACCACATTAGGCCCACATCATCATCATATTTCATTTGTCAATTGCTAATTGATAAAAACAAGAAAAAAGACAAAGTTCAATATGAGCATGAGGTTTAGATGGAGTGCAATCTTGTAATAAGCGGTGATTAATGTGCAAGATCACTCTCACAGTTGAATATGGATGCCACGGTATATTGTACATTACAATGCATCCTCCTTTCTGTGATGCATATTAAATGTTGAAATGAAAAATGTACAGTAGCCTACATGATATATTATTAAATCTTGTCAACCCTAACCTACACTTGGGTTGGGTTATAACTAAGAAATAATGAGTCATAATGAGTCATAATGAGCAATAATGAGTATTAATAAGTAACTAAGGAATGTTTCACCATTTCATTCACAACGACACAAAACACCTGGTCACTAACACGACACTATAAGTCCAAACCGACCGTTGCGTGGACTAATAGGTGAACCATTAAGAATGAAAGTCCTCCTCTGTCCCATCACCGGAGCTGTAAAACCCCTGACGGCAGTAGCGTAGCAACAGGTGAGCCATAAAGCTGATCTGCTGCAGCGTGTTCCATCGCTGCGTTGCTAACGCCCAGGATAGTAAACATGTGGCTTATCTATAGATCACAAAAGTGAGGTTTAGGTGAAAGAATTTGGCCTGAAAACGTTTTTGAAATAATATCCTAATCCAAAATACACTGTGAGCTCAATGTTCAGTGTCCTGTAATAATTGTGTTCCGTCACCGTTTGGCTTCAGTTGGGTGACTAAGCAGTGATCATGTTGTAAATTGATAACAAAGTCGATTTTTTTCCGGGTGTAAGTGAGATGAAAATCCATTGCATCCATTTGTTTTTCCTTGCAGTTAAAAACAAATGAAAGGAGAGAAGAAAGGAGAGAATGCTGTATAGAGGAAGAAGAGGTCTATTGTTCCTCGTTTACGTAATTTATTTGCCTGATTACATATTTGGCCCCACTCATGGGAACGTGTGGTCCAAAAAGCCATTAGGGAACATTGCAGGACAGTGTGTAGAGTGCAGAATGGACCCTAACCTTAACCGTAACCCTAACCCTAACCCATGAAGAATATGAAACTTTTTTAGTATCTTCGAGTATCAAACCTCAGAATCATCTCTGATAGGTTTATGGGCGTCTGAGGAGTAGCACATTCCTTCCACATCACATGGCATGGGACTAAAAGGTTAACCTTTGTTCTTTGACCAAGTGTTTATTTTGGTAACCAATAATGCTGGGAACGGGAGTCATATCTGAAGGTGTAAATCCTGGTCCTGAGCCAATACCTCAGTCCTCTAATGACAGGATTAAATGAAGAATACCAGTATCGTCTGTACCAAAGTATTGCGGCACTACGCGCCACAACCACATGGATACCACCGTTACTTAAGAAGAAACAGTTCATGTGTGTTCCACATCAGAGAACATATGTGATACACTCGAACAGAAGTGTAGATCCCTTGTGATGACTGATCTGAATAGACTTATCGTCCTTTCACCAATCAATGGTCATGAAGAAAAGAGAGAGGGAGAGTTGAAACAGTATTACTCTGTGTATTATTAGTATTGGGAATATATGTTTAATAGTACCCGAGTATGCTAGGCTTCTTGGCATGGATGGAAGCAGTCAGAGTATCTACAGAATATGAAAAGAATTGAGGAGGACCAGGAAAACAGAGAGGCTGTGTCTTTACTCCTGAAATGTCACTATGGATGTAACAGGTTTCAGCTTCTGGTATAAGTGAATATACACTCTGGTATTTTTCATTTGTCTTTCTTAAACCTTTGACTTGGGGCGTGGGGCAAAAATCATCTCCAGTTGTCATAATTTAGATACTGGGATTATTTACCAAATTATTAGCAATAACATTACATTTAGATACAATGTATTGCATTTAAATGTTCGAAATATTAGTCTTTTTTTATTATTGTTTTTAATGTTTTTTAGGGCATTTCTGCTTTATTGGGATAGAGACAGTAGAGATTGACAGGAAGGATGGGAGAGAGAGAGGAGGGATGACATGCAAGATATGTCGAGGGTCGGAATTGAACCAGGAACTTTTTTTTTTTTAAAGGGACATTACACTCCAAAATTAAGGTGTATCACATGCTTTCAGACCTCAAATGCTATCTAATGTCAATATGAATCCAGGTCCCACTCCCACAGTTGCGTAGATACAGCTGTATGCCTCAGCCCCAAAATAATGGAAAAGATAAATTCCTGATTTTATGTGGTGTGCACCTTTTCCATTTATTTGAGGTTGAGGCTTATTGCCGGAGTATGAAAATGAAAAGGATTGAGGAGCCTCTGCAGATTAATGTGAGGCAAATTAGGCTTTTTAAGGTTGTGGGTTTGATTCCCGCTGGGACCATATATACTGAAATGTATGCACTCACTGCAATGTAAGTCGCTTTGGATAAAAGCGTCAGCTAAACGGCAGATATTATATCATTATTATTATTATTATTAAGTCTATCTGTGGAGAGACTGAGAGTATGGAGTACATACATAATGGATACAAATGTTTTTGAACCATGTATAACACATCATGAAGATTAACTGCGCTTACCCTCTACTACACATAAGCTGAAGAGCCTCGACATGTCCGTGAAAAGCAGCCCATAACGTCGGCGTCATTCCATCCTCGTCCGGCGTATTCAGATCTTTCCTAGTGGCCTCCTTCAAGAGGTCCAAATAGCCGTCAATCGCCGCTTTGTGGTACCTCGACATAGTCAATCTGTCTATGGAAAACTACAATGCCAATTGAAATAAATCCAAAAACAAAGCATAAAGGCAAGTCGCTTTAGAGCAAGCAGTCTGCCATTTTCCACGGTCCTTTACGCACGTTGGAGGGCGACAATTGCGCATAAGATCCGAGTGAAGTTGGTCAGTCCTCTGGGCGTCATCATATGAGTCTCAAAGCCATAAACAAAAGCAAAGTTCAGTGCTGGTTGTACAAGCCTTCCCTATGAGGAACTAAGTTTAAGAAACATTAACTAGATGAATATGTGGCGTAGGCTATTCGCAGAAACGACTCACCTTTGCGAAAACATTTTTTAATCAAGATATCGTGCAAACATATGTGTTTTTGGCCACCAAAGTGTGCCAAGAAAACATTCCCCACACCATTACACCACCTCCACCATGAGTGTACAGGTGTTCCTAATAAAGTGCCCAGTGAGTGTATATATATATTTATATATTCGACTTTCTACGGGCGCGTAAAATCCATCGTAACAGGTGCGTCCCAAAGTCGCGCGTACATACCAGACGCAGATGCACACACACTAGACGCATACACACTCCATCACAGTAGATGGCAGTATCACCCGCTTTACGTGCCTTTCGAATACTTTATCAATGCACGACGAAGAATGTGATTGAGAAACAGAGGTCTACTACACACCTCGATCTTGTTTATGGCATTGTCAGGGTACACAAAGCGGTACACACTCAGAACATGGAGTGACAGCTAGATAAGTCCATTCATCGCTCCATTCCCACGGCGAGGCAGACCCAACCGACAGCTCGTTTCCCGGTGCGCTGTGTGGTCGCTGGTTGGGTGTTTAATTTGACAGTGACTTGACTACTTGGTCCCTAGAAGAGGAACAGAGATGTCCGACAACGGTGGCTCCGCAATCGGCCTTCTGTCTTATGAGACGCTGGTTCATGCTGTGGCAGGTGCAGTGGTAAGTCAAACTCAGTGAAAAATGATTTAGCAAAGGTTAGTCGAAAAAAGTATGTGGATGCAAGACACATGAATAAATCATAGAAATGTAGCCTAACCGGTGTCACTAGACAACACAATGACACTTTGATAGATTGTTAACTTTCAGTTTAATCGTAGAATCTCTAATGTTGATTCGGTGAGACAAAGCCATGTTAGATGTTTTAACCTCTTAGGCTGAATGCCCCTATTTGACGTTTTGTGTGGATATGCTCAGATCATAGTTCAGAATAACATACTACACATGACAAGGAGCCAGAATCTCTCGTGTTGATTCAATGGAGACACTAAGCCATGTTAGATGTTTTAAGGCACCGCGTGTCTGTTCATATTGCACAATGTTTGTGTTTGTAGGGCAGTATGACGGCGATGTCGGTTTTCTTTCCTCTGGATACGGCCAGGATCAGACTGCAGGGTGAGTAGGGACGTTGGTTGTCAGTGTGGCGACGCACCTTGCAGACTGGACTCTGTCCTCTAGCGTCAGTGGGTTCAAAGCACAACGTGTAGCCTTGAAGAAATATGTTGTGAAGGCCAGCTCATCTGCATAAGGGGGTGGATGTGATACCCGGGTTCACTCACTCACAGTGCCATTACGATGCTAGAGTGATGTCCTTACCTGTGTCCTTGCCTGTAACTGTTTGTGTCCCTGTGATTCATTTCAGTGGATGAGAATCGGAAGTCTAAATCCACCCCTGTTATCCTGGCAGAGATAGCGAAGGAGGAAGGCTTGTAAGTGCTCTTGTGGTACTGTTCTGCTTCAGCGTAGTACACAGTCATGTCATACATCAGGCTGAGTCCACTCATCCTGTCTACTGTGAGTTGTGGCGGCACATTGACTCAAGTAGCTTCATAAGTCTCTAATGATGGATGATGAGAGAATTATGAAGCTACTTGTGCCACGTCAATGTATCATATGCACTTAGGAGGGTTGCTGAACCTGTGTGTGTGTGTGTGTGTGTGTGTGTGTGTGTGTGTGTGTGTGTGTGTGTATATGTATATTTGTGTTCAAATGTTTTATTCCAGTTCAAAATGGAAACCATTGATATGTTTTACATCTGTGAAAGAATAAACCCTGTGTCCTCCTCTGATTGGCCCTCTGGTTCCCCCCCCCCAGGTTATCCCTGTACAGGGGTTGGTTCCCTGTCATCTCCAGTCTGTGCTGCTCAAACTTTGTCTACTTCTATACCTTCAACACGTTGAAGAAGGTGATGGTGAGCGGCCAGTCCAGACCCGGCAAAGACCTGCTCATGGGCTTCATATCAGGTGAGTGAGTTAGTTAGTTACTACAGGACCCAACCAGCATCTCACAGGACGGCAGGTAGCCTAGAGGTTAGAGAGGCTGGCCAGTGATCTGTAGGTCGTTGGTTCGATCCCCACCCCAGGTGGGAGCCGGGTGTGAGCTGGTGACTGGAGGGTTGCTGGCATCATATCTAAGGTGCCTACCTGTATATAATGATATATAGCCATTGATTCTTGAAAAAAATAATGTGTACATGCCTCATGAGCTCAGTTCAACTGTCTTACCCCATCAGAACCCAAAATGTAAGATTGTTTTACTCCATTGCTTGTAAACAGACATGCATAGCTTCAGAACATGGTTAAAACTAGAATTTTTATCTCGTAGATTGTCAGTCCTTGCGTCCAAAGCTCCGTCTATGAATTTGAGAGTGGTTACATTTCTCCAGCCCCGTCCCTCAGCTGTTCACAAAAAAAAAAGTGGCCGAGTGTTTGTTGTTTGAATCCCAGATTGCCCCTTTAAGGAGAGAAACAGAGGCAACCAGATGTTACCTCAGAGTTCAACTCTGTGCTCTCTGTGTTGTGTTCCTCTCCAGGGGCGGTGAATGTGCTCCTGACCACGCCCATGTGGGTGGTCAACACACGGCTGAAGCTGCAGGGGGCAAAGTTCAGGAACGAAGACCTCCACCAGACCCACTACAAGGGCATTTTTGGTGTGTGACCCTGTGTGTTTGAGACCCTGTGTGTGTGTCCCGTGTGCATGTGTTTGAGACCCTGTGTGTGTGTCGGTGTGTTTGAGACCCTGTGTGTGTGTGTGTGTGTCTGTCTGTCTGTCTGTCTGTCTGTCTGTCTGTCTGTCTGTGTGTGTGTGTGTGTGTGTGTGTGTGTCTGTGTGTGTGTGTGTGTGTCTGTCTGTCTGTCTGTCTCTCTGTGTGTGTGTGTGTGTGTCTGTGTGTCCCTTAAGACATAAATAGGATATATTCACTATATGTCTCTTTTCAGCACAACAACGATGACAGGAAACAACAATCGTGTGTGTGTGTGTGTGTGTGTGTGTCTCTCTCTCGTAGATGCGTTCTCCCAGATCATCGCCACCGAGGGGGTGGGGACGCTCTGGAACGGCACTCTCCCCTCATTGGTCCTGGTGTTCAACCCCGCCGTGCAGTTCATGTTCTACGAGGCCATGAAGAGGAAAGCAGGACGAGGAGGGAGGAAGGTGAGAGGGAGGGAGAGGCAGGGAGGGAGGGGGAGGCAGGGGGGGAGAGAGAGAAATCTCTCTCTTTCTTCCTGACTCCTTTGCATCTCTTTCTTTCTTTCATTCTGACTCCTTGCCATCTCTCTCTCTCTCTCTCTCTCCCCTCTCTCTCTCTCTCTCTCCCCTCTCTCTCTCTCTCTATCTCTCTCTCTCTCTCTCTCTCTCCCCCCTTTATCTCTCTCTCTCTCTCTCTCTCTCTCTCTCCCTCTCCACAGTACAGTGCTGCTGTGGAGCTCTGAACCCCCTGTGCCGTGGAGTGTCTGGAGTGTCATTCAGGCTGAAAGATAACACAAGCCTTTGTTTCTGTCTGCTCACAGATCTCATCAGCCGAGATCTTTCTCATTGGAGCCGTTGCCAAGGCCATCGCTACCACGGCAACGTATCCCCTGCAGACAGTCCAGGCCATTTTAAGGGTAAACTGTAAACACACGCATACACACACACACACACAGACACACACACAACGACACACACACACACACACACACACACACACACACACAGATGAATCTCAGAGCTTCTTCTCTTCGGTTCAACAACAGGCCACCCGCTCCTAAAGGCTTTAGAAAAGGCATTTTTATGGCTGTGAGCTGGTAGCGGTCATTCTTACGCTAATTATTTACTTTCAGTATGAATATCTCTTAAATGTGTAACTTTCAGAAGCTTTGGGACCACATAATGTGGGTTAGGGGTTAGAAAATGTACATACATTCATGCTGCCAAGCTCATAGCCATGGAGGCTATGCGATAGGAGAGGATGGCCTTTGGACTATTACTGTTAATAATTGTGCTTATGCTGACACTCACTGATCCATCCCTGTCTGATACCATAGAACAAGACACTATTCTCTCTGACGCTCTCTGTCCCCCCCTACAGTTTGGGCAGCATAAACCGGAGGGCAGGGGCGGTGCTCTGGGAAGCCTCCGGAATGTAGTCTCCCTCCTTTTGGACAGAATCAAGTGAGTGACTTAGACACGCTGGTGAACCCCAAACAGTATGTCTGAATGGAGGAGAATGGCGGAGGCTGGTTCAGCAGTAGCTATAGTAACAATCACTACAGATTGAAGACCCATCTCTTCAGGCTACATCTTAACTGTCCCTCACAAGGAGGGAACTTGTACAGGGGGGAAGTAGGGGTGAAGAGGTCTCAAGGGTTGTGGTTGGGGTTAGGGTTAGTACAGGGAGGGTAGTGGGGGTGAAGAGGTCTTAGGAAGGACTGTTAAGATGTAGCCTGAAGAGATGGGTTTTCAATCTACGGCGGAAGGTCGGTAGTGACTCCCTTTCTCCCTCTAGGAGACACGGTGTCCTGGGCTTGTACAAAGGCCTGGAGGCCAAGCTCCTTCAGACGGTCCTCACGGCCGCTCTCATGTTCGTGGTGTACGAGAAGATCGCCACAGCCACCTTCAAGGTCATGGGCATGAATAAGAAACTGACGCACTGAGTGAGATTCAAGCCTTAGGCCTGGACCTGCCCTGGCGAACGCAGCGATACTCAACCCTGGTCCTGGAGAGCCGCAGTGGGGTCCAGGTGTTCATCCCAGCCTAGTGCGACAGTATCTATCGCACCTGATTGAAGTAGTGATAACAACTTATCTTCAAAACCTTGACGAGCTGAATCAGGTGTGTCACTGCTGAGCTTTCCAGGACCAGGGTTGAGAATCACTGGGCTAAAGACTCCACATCCCAGCATACACCTGCACTAGGGATAGGCTGGTTCATCTATTCTGTACCTCTGCTCTCACCCCCCCACACTCAGGGGGTCCTTGTATCCTCATTGGTCTTCCCTACTCTGCCCCCCCATTGGTGAATCTCTCTGGACAATGGTTATCAGTGGTCCTATAGCAGGTGGGTTAAGAGGTTGGGTGGGCGGGGCCTCCAAAACTGGAATATTAATTTTGTGCAATTACTAAGACGTCATTGTAATAACTGTGAATACTAATAGATTTTAACCTTTTTCTATTCTGCCGACGCTTATAAGCCCTCCGAAACATGGCTGACAGTCTTCTTGATTCTACTTTGTTTATGCTTTGGTGTTGTCAAACAACTGCTGTTCGACAAGATCAACTTCATGTTTTCGCATGCAGAATCGGTCTGGCGCCTCGGCTAGATAAATACGGTCTCCAGAAGAACCTTGAAGTGACGCACCAAGACGTTTTATCTTGCGGTGTTGCACACAACCGTATTGTATTTAAAGCACTGTGTCAAGGTGCCCCCTCACCCCCGAGGACCACTGCCAACCCTTCCCAGAGAGATTTCACTCCATTGAGACAGGTGCTGATTTCATGCCTCGCTGTGACAAAGTCCAGTGCCTGTGTGCTGGATGGCCCAGCTGATCAGACAAAAGCTATTTGTTTACTATTGACACAGGGGACAAAAAAAAACACAAGATGCTTTGAGTGTTTCATACAGTGTGTCCGCGTTTTTGCCAGTACATCTGCATTTTTCATACATAGGTCAGAAGTTGTTCCTGACCAAGGACTCAAGGCTGTAACTAGGGGCGCAGAGATTTTCCTGGTTAGAAGTTGGTGGTCAGGAAAAAACCCTCGCCTCACACACAGGACATTACCAATTATGATAAACACATCTCCGCCTGAATGGGAGACCAAAAGCTGATCGTGGTTTTATTCCTCTGCCTGTAGTATCTCGTATTGCCTTTGATTTAATTAAGCCAGTGAACCATTCCTCACATAGGTCTTAACATTTTAATTCTGAATATAACAAAGAGTCATTCTGTGATGTGCAACTTTTTAAGAGCATATGTTGGTGGTTTACCATAAGGTCTTAACCTTGAGAAATGTCTGCAAGACAGAAAAAACTAATTCCATTTACTGAGCGTGTCAGTATTAAACCTTAAATATGTTTTACAAAACTAGTAATATTAACATTGGTTTTTACCTCTTTGCTGCTCGGTAGATGGAGAAATGGACAGTGGGTCGGGTCAAAGGATCAAAACATTATGTTTTTAAAACATGTTTTAATAATCTCAGAATAGAAAAATTTGATCATCAGGTAAATACAGTATATGTATGGCCTGGCAGTTAAAACAATCTAAAACATAAACAATGTATTTTTTTTCCCCCCATGATAAACAGAAAAGACCAGTTCATGAAATATATTCTGTCTTTACTACACAGACCACCAGCAGGGTTTTAGGCTGGAGAACAGAGAGCTCAGTAAACGTAGTGTGTTTTGGGGGCTAATTGAACAGCAGCATCAAGAAAGACATTGTCATTGTTAGCAATTAGCATAATCCAGCTAGCAACCTTCCTTGTGCTGAGTGCCTCTCCTAACTAAGAACTACAGACTCTGAAAAGACAGTAGCACTTCTTACAGCACTAAAGACGGACGACGCATCAAGCACGGCATGAAGACCGGTCGTTATACCATCTGAGTTTATGATGTTAAGTGGACAGTGAGTGTAGAGTAATGATGGTCTGTTTCCTCTTCCGACTTGTGGTACAGTATGGTTGTGTTCCAAAATGTGGGGGTGCTCAGTGGCGTAGCACACCAATGCGCTTACCACGTAACCGCAAGGTTCCTGGTTCGATTCCGACCCTCGGCCTATCTTGCATGTCATCCCTCCTCTCTCTCTCACCCATCCTTCCTGTCAATCTCTACCGTCTCTGTCCCAATAAATCAGAAATGCCCTAAAAAATATATATTCAAAATGTGTTCTTGCGCTCCATCTAAAGCGTGTACCAAGTGCAGATCTAGACAAGGGCGCAAGAAGGCATTTTGGAACCCAGCCTGTGGCTCAGTCTGTGATGTATGGTTTGATGAGCTGTGCCTTGGGATTCTGTGGAGGACTGTTTTCAGAACTGGCCGACTGTATCTACTTCCCTCCGTGGTGCTTTGTCACCGTCACTTAACAAGCGTCCTGCTTCTCAGACATCGGTTCTTTTTAATTCCATTTGTTGTGTCCTCAGACCGGTCGGAACCGGTCGCCTGGTCCTGTGAACGGGCTGACTCACTGGGGAGCAGTCACTCAGAGCAGTCACTCAGAGCATTGAGGTTGAAATGGAGCGGTAATGGAGTATAATTAACGTTTACGGTACTCTGTATTCTGCATCTAGTTTTCTACACAAAGCATCTGAAAGTTTGCACCACACTGAGTTGGCTGCACTTTAAGATCAGAATGCAGTTATTCTTTTATCATTTTCAATACCTCATACAATGGAGGGGTGAATCAAATCGACATGGCAACTTTGCAGTCTGTACACTGAACAGTTTACATACAAATACTCTGGTTAAAACTTCTGATGCAACACTGATATTCTTACTTGAAGCCATCCCTTCCTTATGATTTACAGTGCAGTGGTTACTGTATGTTTTTTGTTGTTGTATGTAACAAAGTTTGTGACAATTTAATGAATGTACTAATTTGTCCTGGACATGGTCACTTATTGATAAAGCCTGGGGTTAATAAATTAAGTTTGTTTGGAAAATTATAAAGTTGTCATGGTGTTTTTTTTATTGCTCGACAATTTCAGACCTGACAATTCGGACAACACAATCACTGTGACAAACCCATTCTTGTACACAAATAAAAAGACAAACAAACAATCGTTAAAAGGCAATGCATCTTTCAATTAAAAAAAGGTTTCAGTTCAGCTCAGCGCCTGGACACCATCTGAGAATCCAGATGGCTGTGTGTCTTGCTGAAGTCCAAACTAATTTACAACATGCCAGTCCTTGATTCAAAAGGGCAAAATGTGGCTGTTTCTCATACATGTTCTTGTGAACCACCCTCTTTAAGCTCCACCTCCCTCGCCAGACTGCATAGTCTATATGTACAGTATAAAAGGCCTGCTCAGGTGTGCTCAGGTGTGCTCAGCCTCAGGTCTGAGGAGTGTGGTGGTGTGTGTCGCGACTGCTGGAGCTGGTTATGTCCCTCACGTACCAGTCTGGCAGGAAAGAGTAGCGAGAGTCTCTGTGGATGGAGTACGTCACGTCTCTGTGTGGCTCCCAGGTAAACAGGTACACCACCCTGGAGGAGAACAAACACACACCTGGTACTTAGAGAGAGGGGAAGTTACTGAGGAAACTCTTGAGTGCTCGTAACACAGGGCTCTTATAGGCATGTTTACTTTTTACATTTATGGCATTTAGCAGACGCCTTTATCCAAAGCGATGTACAACAATACATTTGTTTAAGTAAGCGAACCATCTATCCGACATTCATCACAAGATGTTATGACAGTAGATGCAGCGAGCGCCCTCACAAAGAAAGCACTGGACGGTGTATACATGCAACGACACACGTGTGGTGTGGACATTTTGAAAGCCCGTCAGTCGAGAAGGCAGACTGAATAAAGAGTGTTAGGGCGATGCTACACAACTACTGCTTACAGTACCTTCAGTCCCCTCCCAAGAGGTCACAACATTCAGTAACCACTGGAGGTGACCATTAACATAGTACACTATTCCCTGGAGGTAACTATTCACACAGTACACTATTCCCTGGAAGTAACCATTCACATAGTACACTATTCCCTGGAAGTAACCATTCACATAGTACACTATTCCCTGGAAGTAACTATTCACATAGTACACTATTCCCTGGAAGTAACCATTCACATAGTACACTATTCCCTGGAAGTAACCATTCACATAGTACACTATTCCCTGGAAGTAACTATTCACATAGTACACTATTCCCTGGAAGTAACCATTCACATAGTACACTATTCCCTGGAAGTAACTATTCACATAGTACACTATTCCCTGGAGGTAACTATTCACACAGTACACTATTCCCTGGAGGTAACTATTCACGTTATCCTTGTTACATTCTACTGTTGATGTTGCAGAGCTGCTCTCTCAGGCATGTCGTATACTTGTATTTACTGTAATGACACATAAACAAGACCTGACTTGAGTTGAGTAATCTTAACCATACAGCATCACCCCTCACCTGGGACTGTCTTAACCATACAGCATCACCCCTCACCTGGGACTGTCTTAACCATACAGCATCACCCCTCACCTGGGACTGTCTTAACCATACAGCATCACCCCTCACCTGGGACTGTCTTAACCATACAGCATCACCCCTCACCTGGGACTGTCTTAACCATACAGCATCACCCCTCACCTGGGACTGTCTTAACCATACAGCATCACCCCTCACCTGGGACTGTCTTAACCATACAGCATCACCCCTCACCTGGGACTGTCTTAACCATACAGCATCACCCCTCACCTGGGACTGTCTTAACCATACAGCATCACCCCTCACCTGGGACTGTCTTAACCATACAGCATCACCCCTCACCTGGGACTGTCTTAACCATACAGCATCACCCCTCACCTGGGACTGTCTTAACCATACAGCATCACCCCTCACCTGGGACTGTCTTAACCATACAGCATCACCCCTCACCTGGGACTGTCTTAACCATACAGCATCACCCCTCACCTGGGACTGTCTTAACCATACAGCATCACCCCTCACCTGGGACTGTCTTAACCATACAGCATCACCCCTCACCTGGGACTGTCTTAACCATACAGCATCACCCCTCACCTGGGACTGTCTTAACCATACAGCATCACCCCTCACCTGGGACTGTCTTCTCTGACCACACTCTTCACAAAGAACAGGAAGTCACTGCAGAAGTTCATACACACGGTCGGCTTCCAGCAGTTGAATTCATTCTGCAGGGGAGAGAGAAGAGACAAGGACTTAGAATTCTTATTTTATTTTCTATTTAACCTTCATTTTAGCGGGGAATCCCATTGAGACCAAGGTCTCTTTTACAAGGGAGCCATTTAACATGCAGTTTACAACAATACATAACACACAGTTACAACTACTTTCATCTGTGCGTAAAAGAACGCAATGACTGCCGATGAGACACGTGTTTAAACACGACGGAGGGTTTTGAAACACACGGTGTCAGAACTCTGTGTCATAATCTGAGAAAAAAAACAAAAAAACCCTGGACCTTACTTTGATGAGCTGAGACATCTTGGAGATGTGGAACGTCTCGACAGACACAACAACTCCATCGTGATCACGGAAACCAGCGACGATCCTCGGGACCCCGGGGAGAAAGGACTGTGCCCACCACTTCAGCAGTTTGAACCTGAATGAAGCACACAGGCGATTGAGATTCAGCACTCAGGGGAAATTCTGCCATTGAAAATTAATAGGAGGGGTGATTATTGGCATAGCATTGTAGACTGATATATATTAATATCAGCTTCCACGTGAAGGTTTGGCAGAGACTTTTGGCTATATTTTGTTAATAGCAAAACATACAGTATATATATGCCATTTAGCTGACGCTTTTATCCAAAGCGACTTACATTGCAGTGAGTGCATCCATGTTTCAGTATAGATGGTCCCAGCAGGAATCAAACCCACGACCTAAGCGTTGTTAGCGCCGTGCTCTACCAACTGAGCCACAGAGGACCATAAAACATATCTAATATTGATAATCTGACTCCAATGTAATTATTACCATGTGCAAAGAATTGTTGAGTTTGTGCTGCATTAGTGCAAGAAAGGTCAAATAGAATGAATCAAGTGAGGCTTTAATAATACTGTATGCTTATACAACTATTACAAGGCGAGTACTTCATAGAGAAATGTTACATCCTAATAGAGAGAGATAGAGAGATGACCACTGGTCATTCAAAACAAAACAGTATTTACATACAAGCTTTTGATAAAGAGACCAGGAGGAGACCCAACCACAATCCATCTTATTACATCCAAACTGATGATCACAGCGTTGACACCTCAAGACATTCCACAGAGCTCCCAGACATTTTCCTTCTGGGGGATGGTAAACTTAAGAAGATTGGGGCGGATTGGGGCTAAAATTCTGCCACTATGACACACTAATGCGCTGACCACGTAACCGCAAGGTCCCTGGTTCGATTCCAACCCTCAACCTATCTTGCCATGTCACCTCTCCTCTCTCTCACCCATCCTTCCTGTCAACCTCTACTGTCTATATCCCAATAAAGCAGAAAGGCCCTAAAAACATATTTATTAAAAAAAAAAGAAAAAAAAAAAAAAATGAATAAGAGGTGTTAAGTGCCAGCCTGGCACACAGTAACTCTGTGGAGTCATAAACCTGCCTTAGTTCCTGTATCGCCAAACAAGTCTTGGCATGACAGCAACACACACACAACAACGCTACTGTACGCCATCTCGAAACAGACTGTGTACTGTAGAGCTGCACATGAAACAGACGTCAAGTCATGGCAAACAGTCGCCCCGCAATTCAATTTGCTCCGACTGAGTCTCGAACTTGCGACCTCTGACTTGCTGACACACGTGACCGTCTCCTCAAAAATCCCCAATGTCAACCAGCTACGCTATCAAAAAGCTACCTATTCAACAGCACGGGTAGGTGGGGGTATTTGAACTTGAGGAGTGAGTTTTACCATCTCAACTCGGTTACACTTACAATAGAATATCATATAATTTCTATCATCGCTCAGAGTTACCTGTGGAGGTTGCTGCTGCGTTGGGGAGCCTGTGGAGATCCTGGGGTACAGGGGTGATGTGACGGTGGGGGGGGGTGGATGTGAGGAGACGGGACAGCAGAGTGTTGTACGTGTTGTAGTCTGTGGAGCAGTTACCTGTGGAAGTTGCTGCGTTGTTTGGGGTTGCAGATCTCCGCGGAGGTCTTCAGCTCGATGTAGCAGGCCGGAGGCGTCGGGGCCTTGGGGTCTTTATCCCGACAGTCCACCTCGCCGGAGAAGAGCAGTCTGTGCTCGGCTAGCCGGGTCTGGACCACGGTGCAGAAGGCCTCGTTGGTGTTCACCACCCCGCCGGGATCAGGAAGACTTTGCACATCGTCTGAACGAAACAACAGTGTGACTGGAAGATGACGTATGACTTCATGTGTGTGGAACTTTTACAGGCAGCCGTCTTTGGGCAAAAAGCACCCCAAATATCTGATGATGGCCGACGGTTTACTCCAGAAACTCCAGTAAAATACATTCAAGTTTAAGGCCTCTGTGATTTTCACATAAGTGGATAATGAAACATCAACAAGGAGTCAGGCCAGGGCAAGAAATGAACACCCGTCCCACGACAAAATGAGTCATGCTAATGTTTTTTGTTGTTGTGATATTTGCCTTAATGTTGTTTTTAATAGATAAATGTTGCCGGGAAAGAATCAGAGTGGCTGGTGAATTTTCTCATCCACCAGACACCTTGGCTGGTAGACCAAACAGTTAATGTTACATCCTGAGGCAGGCTATCCTCCTCTATACATGCCATTTAGCAGATGCTTTTACCCAAAGCGACTTACACTGCAGTGAGCGCATACATTCCAGTATATATGGTCCCAGCAGGAATCAAACCCACGACCTAAGCGTCGTTCGCGCCACGCTCTACCAACCGAGCCACAGAGGACCTGTACACCTGTACCCACCTGCGCAGGTGTACTGTTCAAACTTGTACCCCCAGTACGTCATCTCTGCGTGCCTCTCGGTGCGGTTCTCCCGATCGCTGCGTGCGGCGTCCGTCTCCACCTCGCTGATGTACAGCGTGCCCCCCAGCAGGGTGACAGCTAGCATCCAGCCCTCCCGCATCTCGTAGGGGGTGGTCAGCAGCTTGGTGAGGTGGCCGCGCCACGTCACGACGTCCACACCCAACGGGCTGGGAGGAGAGGTCGATCAAAGACAAAGACAAAACACACGCCACCAACAGGCGAGGTGAGGTAACGGGAGGTGAACTGGAACGAGGTGAGGGGCCAATAGCTCACACTGCATTGGCCAAAGCAAAAGGCCTTTGGTGTCGCACCCTAATGAAAGATGAAAGGCGTTCCAATTGATGAAGGAAGACAGACAGACAGACAGACAGACAGACAGACAGACAGACAGACAGACAGACAGATAGATAGATACTGTATTGATCCCCGGGGGAAATTAAAATGTTGCAGCTACCAGTGACACATAATCACAACACAAAGGACAAGTGCAAAGATGTAACAAAGTAGACAAACACAAAAGTGTAAAAGGCTGTGCAGTGGATAAATAACTGATCTACATATATACACTGTTATAAGTTCATACGTCAGAAGGACATATGAGGGAACTGAAACCAGGCAGGCCCAGTTGAAACAACCGTCTCTCACCATGCGGATGACGAGGCTGCTGCCTCCCTTGACTGCAGCTTGGCTTTGTTGGCCAGGATCCACCTCAGGAGGTGGTCCAGATTCTCCTTCACCCCGTCGTCTCTCTTTACAAAGCGGTCCTGGTAGCCGTCCCTCAGGTCAAAGTTGGGGCACCCCTTCTCAGGCTCCACGTAGTAACGCAACTGCCGACCGTCGTTGAAAAACCTGCGTTCGGAGTCCAGGGAGAAATGGCCGACTTCCACAGGCTGTTTGTACAAGGGGAAGTCTCTCTCGTACAGCTGGCGCTGTGTGCTCAGGGTCTGAGAGCCAGTCGGGGGGGACGTGCGAGACGGGCCGGCGTGCTGGTGGTGATGACTTGATCGGAAGCGCTTGTGCTGAAAGTGGCCCCCACCACTGTCGTCCCTATCTCTGGAGTATGGATGTTGGGGTCTGTGGTGGTGGCGTTGGTCCATGGCTACCTGTGGAGGGACACAAACACTTGTTACATAGATTGAGTAGTTAATATAGTTAGTTAGTATAGTTATAGTTAGTATAATAGATTGTGTTCTAAACTGGATGCCCTCCTTTTCTATTACAAACTCCTGATCAACACTGATATGGAAGAACAGGATAGGCTGTTTCCAGTATCCAGTCTTTCTGGAAAGTGGGGAAACTTGCTAGGAAGTAAGTTTAGGGATTTAGGCCTAGTAGTAGTTGTCCTTTTGGGATGTAAACTGCAATGCGCACACTCACTAAGACCCACTCTCTCTGTCTAGAGAAGGAGAATGCAACGATCGGTGGCAGCTGAGCAGACGAATGTCTTGATAACATCAGACTCACAGCAGAGGTCTGACCACAACGGTGTCTGCAGTAGCTAGGCTACTACTGCTAGCTCCGTGCATATCACCAAAGGCTCGGTTAGTTAAAGGCAGAAACGTAGCTAGCACAAAACATGAAGCAATGCATGTTAGAGTATGCATGCTTAGCGTAGTGACGTTTGTATTCGGGTAAAAGAGACGGAATGCACGGCATAATATTTACTCACCTCCAGCTAGCTAGCAAGCGTAGGACTACTTTTCTGGCTGCGGGAGGTGCGTGGTGGCTCCCCGACCAGAGGCGGCGGTAACGACGGAGCTCAGCCTTCTCCTCGCCCGTCAGCCGGTCTCGGCAGAAGAAGAACACCGTCGACGTGATTGTGTGGTTCAAATAGTTTGAAGTCACACCAAGTCGTTGATATACTGAGCGGATTTCTAAAGCAATGTTAACACAACATCAGGTGTGTTTAAGACGTTACATTGCTAGTAAATGCACTGTGCAGACGTGGAGAACAAGCCGATAAAGTGTCCCTGGTTCAGTTGTGAGAACACGTCTAGCTACGTCGGTTAGCCTCATGCTAGCTCTGTGTGCTGTAACGTTTCATCAGATCACCAACTTACTGTTGTTTCCCCCGCATCTCTTTAAGTTATGAACCGAAAAAGGGCGCTGATTTCAGACACTTTTAAAGTGAAGAAGCGAAGAATTGGAACTACAAAGCAATTCGGAGCTGTCAATGATGGAGACGGTATGGACGTCTCATCAATAACTATTACGTTATATAACCATATGCCAGATGCTTAATATCTCCATAAGTCATTATTACACACTCAGCTTCCTGGTTGCTTTTGTTGTTGCTAAGGTGGACTTAAAAAACAACAACAAACATTAAGGATTACGTTGTCTGTTGACTCCCTTGTCTGTTTGTTCTCCCAGAGGGACCCGTCGACGTCAAAGCCACCCTGCAGCAGCTCATGACTCTGTTCCCGAGGAAGCTGTTCAACGACACCATGCCTCAGATCGTCCTGAAACACCAGCTCTACAGCATGCACACTGACAAGACCTCGGTGGACAGACAACTGGTATGCCATCTAATAAACATTCCACCCAGAGAAGGGTCCAAATGTTGTTGTTTTCCTTCTCTGTCTTTACATTGACATTGATGGCATTTAGCAGACGCCTTTATCCAAAGCGACTTACAACAACAAATACATTTGTTTAAGTAAGTCAATCATCTATCCATCAGTCATCATAAGATAATGTAATCAATGCTCAGACCAGGGACCATTGGCAGTCACAAGAAGATTTATTTTTTATTTTTCATTATTAACAGGAGAGAAGCTTGTACAAGGGGGTAGTGGGGGTGAAGAGGTCTTTAAGAGGGACCGTTAAGATGTAGCCTGAAGAGATGGGTCTTCAATCTATCTCTATCTATCTCTTTCAGAGTGAACTGAGAGAACAGGGGGAGCTGCTGATGTTCCAGCTAGGCTTTGACTCCAATGCCTTCGGACTGGTGTTCGCTGCAGATTACAAGGCTAAAGTCCTGGCAGGGGAAGAGGGGAGACAGACGCTGGCCACCGTGGAGAAGTTCCTGGAGAAAGTGCTGCCCTTTTGCAGTGTCCTGAGCTTCAACAAGGACACAATGCTGAAGGAGTTCCACTTCACAGACTCAGAGATAACGTATGAGCCAATGAAGGCCTCCACTTTGTGCATGCATTTGCATCTTCATGTATCAGACCCTTGTATGAATAGATACATTGTGACTGTTTTTGTTTTTTTGACAAATTACATTGTCAAATAATGCCCTGTGCTGTATCCTTCGAATGTAAGATTTGTTAATATGCCTCCTATTTTCTACCATTGCTAATAATGACTCCTCTGTAATTTCCCCTCAGTGATCAATACAGTACCTTCCTGTCTAGATATCTATTTACCTATCTATCTATCACACACCACCCACAATTTTCTACCATTTCTAACGACTCCTTCCTCTTGCCACCCAGGCAGCTTGTGAAGTCGGGGGTTCTGACCGTGAGAGACGCAGGCAGCTGGTGGCTCTCCATTCCCAACTCTGGCAAATTTGCCAAGTACCTAATACAAGGTAGGTGCCACTCACACGCAAACACCGAACCCTTAACTCCTTCAGTGCCGAGGGTGAATGAAGTCGCCCACATTGTCAACATTCCAGAGTGCCAAGGGTGACCTTATTCACCAAAAATGCATCAATTATAGGTGCTTAATTGTGTAGCCAATCAGAGTGTTGTTGCTAGGTAAACACCACATAGAACACTTGGTACTCTAGGTGGTGGGTGTTCCGGAATTCTTTGGCAGTTGGTGAGTTAACTAACAGACTACGGGAGGTGGTCTGCTGTCCAAACTAACTCTTGATTCTCCCCAGACTTCTCCATGAGGTGTCTGTGGAATGTCAACTCCACTCTTCCAAAGTGACTGATTACCACAGCACTGGTAATTGTCTTGTTGTTTGTTCTTCCGACCTCCCTCCTTCCCCCTGCTCAGGTCGTAAAGCGGTGCTCGGCATGGTCAAGAAGTCCAAATATAACGAGGTCCTAAAGACAGAGCTGGAGGGGAGGCGTACCACCGCGCAGGTTAAATTTGAAATGAAGTACCATGTCCACGACATCGTTGGGGCAGAGCTGGTAGAATGGTAAGACGGGTTAGAAACTACGGCTGTGTTCCAAAACGCGTTCTTTTTATCGCTCTAGGTAGAGCATGTCTGTACGTGGAAGAACGCTCTAGGTAGAGCATGTCTGTACGTGGAAGACGCTCTAGGTAGAGCATGTCTGTACGTGGAAGAACACCAATGACATTTGCCAAGAACGCCTTTTGGAACACGGCCTGACGGTCTTAAATAAGTTAATTTAATGCATGCTGGGTAATTGTGTGCTTACTAAAAAAAAAAAAAAATCTCTCTTTTTCTAGTATACCCACGACTTCTGGAACGCTGTTACGATTTGTTGAAACCTGATTGTCCTGGACTGGCTGACTGTTGGAACATGGCCACAGAGGAACCTCTCAGAGCTGACCACGCCATGTGCTCATGGATACCTAAATGACCTTGTGATCAATTTAATTTATTGCCTTACATTTGAATGAGGTTATGATTTAGTTTTCTTTTTGACAATTGAGGAAATGCCAATTGTGTAAATTAAGACTTTTGTCAGGTTGAATTATCTTTAATAAAGGTAACTGGTTGAAATGATTATCCAATGTCTCTTTTTATGGGATATATATATATACATATATATTGTTAGTACTTTATTTTGAAGCAGTGTTTCTACTGTTTGTGATAAAACAGACATTGTGATTATTGTGTAGTTACCATTGATCAATGCAATGAGAAAAATACCTGGCAATTTATGTACTGTGAAATCCAGTGGCTCCTCTTCAAATAAAACAAATGACAGTTGTTTTTCTGGATTTATGACCACCTTTTTGCCACAAACACACCAGGTATCCTACCTTTAATTATGTGTTAGTATCATCTGAAGGAGCTACAAGAACACAGGGAAAAAGGCAACAAGTCAGACAGTATTCATTTAATTCAAATTTATTGGCTCTCAAAAAAAAAAGTGACAATAGCTTTATCCATAAAACCAAAGGGTCACAACATTGGCTTAAGAGTGGGAACGCAGCTTGATGCCTGAATACAACAGTTATGTCATATCATGTACTTAACTCCTGATCTAGTAGTTCAAATACATATGTAAATATGCAAAAAAATATATATAAATGTAGCGATCCTAAGTCTTGCTCTTCAGTATAGGTTGCACATTGCATGCCGTTACAGCTGCATTAATTACAAAAAGCTAGACTTTTAGGGAGATTACGGTAGAGTTAACAATGATTCGTAGTAGGAGGTAATACAACAAGATATCATTCATAGTGTTAGTCTTAAAATACAGTGAGTGATGCAACTTCAGTGAAAAAAAGAAGAAAAGAATCGATACAAAATAGCCAATTCACAGGATTATAACAGAGGATGAGTGTATGTATATGTATATATATATATACACACACACACTACAACGTTACTGACAGTATCTTTGTTACCGTTATATAATATCTCTGACATAACTCCTTAGTGACATTGCTTTCCCAGGAGTGGTTCTACTGTGAATCGAATGTGCTATTCACAAAAAAGGAAAAAATAATAATAATAATAATTATAACATAAAAAGAAATGGCTGCATGAATGGGTTGATAAATGCCCAAAGACCATTGGAAGGTGCTCTTATCCCGCCTCTCGACCCCCAGACAGTCCTAACACCTGATCTCTTCTTCCAAAGCTGCAAGCGGTGCACATCTCAGACAACAACTCACTTCTGACAACTCCTACAGTACTGGCAAGGTGTTGTATTAGAGGGGGGGGGGGGTGTATGGGGACATGGAAGGAGGTGGGACATGATGACATCTTTGACTGACAGGTCCAACAAACACCGGGAGAGGCAAGCGGCGAGCAAAGCTCTCCTGTGGAATACTGAAGGAGCATGCTCCCCCCCCCCCCCGATCGATAAAAAGCACTGTTGGCATACATTGACAGTTAAAAAAAATGGAACGAGCAGACATGGTCCTCTATATATATCCCACATGAGAAAGACCATGGTCTGCCATCAACATTAACTTTCTACCTGTAATGACATGATGACCAGTCCATCCTTAGTGGACAGACATGATGACCAGTCCATCCTTAGTGGACAGACATGATGACCAGTCCATCCTTAGTGGACAGACATGATGACCACTCCATCCTTAGTGGACAGACATGATGACCACTCCATCCTTAGTGGACAGACATGATGACCACTCCATCCTTAGTGGACAGACATGATGACCAGTCCATCCTTAGTGGACAGACATGATGACGCTGGCTAAACCAGGAGTTGAGCCGAAGGTGACCGTTGTTAGTTATAATAAAAAAAAAAAGAGAGATTATGAAAAAAGTTAGATTATGGTACATTGAGTATTCTGAGGCAAAAATAGAACCTCGGCTGATGTCTCAGTTGACCTTCTGAGTTCTTCATTTCAAAGTGTAATACACACACACACACACAGCGGCCCCCGCTAACCATGAATGGCTAGTGAGCCGCCGTGATGTCACCGCTAGCTGCAGTGCACTGTGCCAAATTATTAGCTGTACGTTTAAAAGATGTAAACCTCAGACAATAGCGGAGGGTTTAGTGTCTGATGTACAACCACTAATATCTGCAGTATGCATTTTGGCAACGTCTCTCTCTCCACTCAAAACAACTCTGACTGTAAACAAAACGATGCGGACTGCCAGTGGAAGAACAATAATTATTAAAAAAAAAAAAAAAACTAAAAAAAAAAAAACATTCCACGATCCTTTTCACAGAATTTCTAATCCATTTTTAGAAGGCCTCAGGAATTTGTTACGTCTTCATGTGTGTGTGTGTGAGTGTGAGTGAGTGAGTGAGTGTGTGTGTGTGTGTGTGTGTGTGTGTGTGAGTGAGTGTGTGTGTGTGTGTGTGTGTGTGTGTGTGTGTGTGTAAGAGGAAAGGACTGGCGATATCATCATCATCATCATTATCATCATCATCTCAACCCATTCCTACACCTATGGATAGATTCCTAAACTGCATTTTCTTTTCCAAAGGAACAGTTTGGGAGTGCTGTCGCTACTGCAAAGGAAGGAAAGAATTCTGAAGTCAAATGTTTTTGTGTCTAACGTTTCCTGTGTGTGTGTGTGTCCCCCAACCCCCGCCAAACCCCGCCCCCTCTGCTTGCGCCCACGTCCTGGCACTTCCTCCCGGTGGAGTCTAGAGCAGGGAGCACTTCCTCCTCCTCTTCTTGACGGGAGGGGGGCAGAGGACCGCCCGGATGGCCTCGTCAAACACCGTCTTAAGGCCGCGCTGGGTCAGAGCTGAGCACTCCAGGTACTTGACCGCACCTGAGGAGGGAGAGGGGTGAGGGGTGGGGTGGGGGAGGGAGGGAGGGACAGGGGGGAGGGTGGGGGAGGGAGGGGTGTTTACTAGATAATTCCATGTGTGTTCCTTCATAGTTTTGATGTCTTCAATATTAATCTACAATGTAGAAAATAATAAAAGTAAAGAAAAACCATTGAATGAGAAGGTGTGTCCAAACTTTTGCATACTTTGACATAAATTAAAATGTTCCGTCTGTGCAGCACCAGCATGTCATATATCAGCTAAAACACCTCAGAACGACCACGGAGGGCCTTTAAGATAACCTCACACATCGATAATCCGACACATAATAAGTGCATGTGGCTGACAGATCCATGAGCACGTACCAATCTCCTTGGCCATGGCCAGGCCCTGGGGGTAGGTGATGGGGGTGAGCTTCTTCTCCTTCAGCTTCTCGATGGTGTCCTTGTCGTCTCTCAGATCCAGCTTGGTGCCCACCAGGATGATGGGGGTGTTGGGACAGTGGTGTCTGACCTCTGGGTACCACTACAGAGACAGTGTTCTCATCAGACCTCCAGTTACACCACACTCACTCAAACCGCATGACCGATTGTCAAGACATTTTCAAGGATGACAGCGTTTTTCATTGACTCTGTCTTATCCGTTTCATGAAGCCTCACTGGACAGAGAGGAGACGGTGTTCCTCACAGATGAGTACAATACTCCCATTCAGGTTGCATGGCTCATTTCCTTGTTCTAAGAGTCAGTTTCAACAGACCACAACCTATTCTAGTCTCAGCTAAACGTAACGTTAAAGGGGTAGATGACTGAACTGGACATATAAAGTGTTGTGGTTTGGATCACTAGTAATGAAGGAAGGAGTTTCCCACCGCTGTCAGGACGGCAGAGTCACTACCTCTCTCCCTCCGTCGACTAAAGACCCGTCTCTTTAGGGTACACCTGGGCTCCTCCACCTCAGACCTCTCCACCCCCTAACACCCTACATTACCAAGAAAAAAACTCCCTTTCTCCAGCACTGTGACTGCTGATGGCACTTGTTCTTATCCAAGGTTTTACTTCTGATGACTGCTGTATAGTTGATTTGCCTACTTAAGACAAATGTACTCATTGAAAGTCGCTTTGGAAGACAGTGTCTGTTAAATGACTCAAATGTAACGATTTATAGCGGTCATTGTGGCCTCTAAAACACTCACCTTGGCACGGACGTTTTCAAACGAGGCAGGACTCACAAGGGAGAAGCAAATCAGGAACACATCCTGGAGAAGAAAGAAAAAGAAAAAAAAAAAAAGAGAGAGAGAGAGCAAATCTTACACACGGTCGATGAAAACCAATTCCTTGTTGGAACACACCGCCTGTCTCCCACATACTACAGAGTTTGTTTCTTTAGCTTCCTCGTTCCAACGCACGGTTTCACATCTCAGACTTCAACGCAGCGTTGGCGACGAGTAAACCATCTCGACAAAAACAAACAATCAATGGCTTTCTTCCCTCTCTCTCGGGCACCGCGGACTGCTTCAAGCACTCATTCTCACAGAAAGCCTTCTTTGCGATAACCGTGGTCTCTCTTACTTTAGCGTACTTAGGCTAATGTACTTCTCGTGAGTCACTCTGGATAAGAGCGTCTGCTCGGCCAGACGATTACACGCGAAAGGAGGAGAAATAAAAAGCATGTGGGCAGCCTCACCGTCTGCGGGTACGACAGAGGTCTGAGTCTGTCGTAGTCCTCCTGTCCTGCTGTATCCCACAGGCCCAGGTTCACCGGCTTGCCATCCACCATCACATTGGCAGAGTAGTTGTCGAACCTGTGAGGGTATGGTCAATAGCAATGAGTGTGTGAGGGAGGGTGTGTGTGAGAGTGTGTGTGTGAGTGTGTGAGGGTGTGTGTGTGAGTGTGTGTGTGTGTTGGGAACTGTAGAGAGTAGAGCAGACAAATGCAGTCTCTTCGGCTAGATATGAAGGGCTGGAAAAGAAGAATATCTACCAACGCTTCTTTAATGAGGGAATAAAACTGAACCAAATTCCGATATCAAATTCTACGTTTTGATACTTCTCCTAATCTTTAGTTAACCTTCTGTTTTTCCTTGCTTGTATTTTTGTCTCATGACAATAAATAATGAATAAATACTCGGTGCAATCTTTGCCATGATGCAACAATAACAATAATAATAATACTGCTAATAATAATGTATAATAAACTTTCTCTTATAGAAAGTCTTATGATGATTATGAGGTGTCTTGAGGTTGAATGTAGTTATTGTATGTCACTCTGGGTGAGGGCGTGTGCTTCATCACTCAAATGTAAATATAAATCTGGCCTTCAGTGATACAGGATCGAGTCAGGCTCGCTGATCACAAGCCAGGAGGTTCCTGTCCTGAAACCAGTTCATACCACAAGGTCAGTGATACCGATTACCACAACGGATCTGAGTCAGATAAGGCCCGCATGTTTGACCCATTCAAATCCAACTGAAGCCAAACACGTTGAGCTGGCTGCTCTGGCTGCATAGTGATAAGGGGGGGGGGGGGGGGGGGGGGGGGGGGGGGGGGGGGGCAGACAGAACAGGTGTGGGTGGTTGTTGTCCTGTTTAGCTGTCCCCCCCCCCCTCCCCAAGGCTGTTGTAGTACTCCCCTCCCCCCCCCCAGGCTGTCGTGGTACCCCCCCCTCCCCCCAGGCTGTCGTGGTACCCCCCCCCCACCTCCCCCCAGGCTGTCGTTGTACTCACACCGTGGGGATGTACTCTCCAGGGAAGGCGTTGGTGGTGTAGCTGATGAGCAGACATGTCTTACCCACGGCTCTGCAGAAAGGGGAGAAAAGGGAGAAATTATGTCAATGATAAAATCCCACATAAACTATGACCCCCCCCCCCCCACGGTCACACTTGGAGGCCTGTAAAGGAAGAGCTGTGAGGATCAGGGATTTCACTTGGGGTTCAGATTGAGACACACGTTCCAGCAGGGCATGCACAACCTCAGCATTAACATTTTTAATTTTAATTTTTAATAACAGCACAGAATGTTAATGGTGGAAGAATACGTTTCCTTAACGGCCTGCTCAGTAAAAGGGTTAGGGTTTTCCTTAATGGCCCACTCATAAGGCGTGTCCATGTCCCAGCTACAGAATGATTACCCCGTGTGATAAATCAAAGAACTATGCAGAGTTCAGCTGTGCGTCCGTCTATGACGTAAGCTGAGGTTTTATATCTTTCCTGCTGCGGCGGTACAATCCACCACACCCAGACTGTCAGAGGCCCTCCTCCCCCCACCCCCACGTACCACCAGTGGAATCAGTGCCCAACAGCTGGGATGCAATCTAGTTCAAGCACATCCACCCCGTGCCATCGCGTACCGTCACGATCAAAAGAACAACACCTACTAGCCTGTTACAGTGGCCAGCTCACCAATACTGATACTGACTGATTGTTGCGTAGTTGGGGAGTGGCTCACCCTAAAGAATTTCATTACATGGTATGATGTATATTGTGTAAATAACCATTAACATTTGATTTGACTATCTTGTCTTACTCCAAACACACACACACACACACACACAGACACACACACACACAGAGACACACACATGCAGGCATGCACACTGACTGCATAATTGCAATAGTGGCAGAGCCAGTCACCAAAAGTCACCAGTAACCAAAAGTGTCATCAGCTGCTCAATCAGTAAAGTTTTTAGTTTTTTTTGTGAATGTTATTGCCACACTAAGGAAGGTTAAGTGTGATGAGTCACTCATTCACTCACACACTCACACCCCTGAAGCTTGGCAGGGCTTGAGCAGGAAGGATTTAAATATGTATGGCATTGTCTAACAATAAGGAGTCACTAAGCCTAGCTTACTGGCTCAGATATGTTCCTTTTACGTTGTGATTCCCACCACTGTTTCGGTAACTGTGCTGGATAGGTAACTAGGCCAGCCCGGCTCGGCCCGGCTCTGTGGTGTGTAATTAGGGCATCAGTATTCCGGTCATACGGCCTGGGTACACCGATAAACACCTGGAACATTTTTTTAAAACAATAACTATTTTTAAGGCTATTTGAAGGAGAAGAAAAACAAGTTTGTAGGTTATTTAACCAGGAGAGCATGACTGAATGAAGCAGCTGTCCTCACTCCACCAATGACACAACTTTCACTTGAATTGGGATGGGCACTCAAGTTTTCAACTTCTTTCTAATAAACTTAACCTCTTAAGCCGGACAGGCCTATTATTGGGCCCAAATTCTGCTTTAATTTGATTTTTTATTTGCTTATTGTTTACTTTATCTCCTTGTGGTGTGTAGTATGTCATTCTAAACTATGATCTGAGCATATCCACACAAAACGTCAAGGTGTTACCTATCAAATCGCATCCTGCTTTTGTATGTGATCATTATATTTCTAATGTTATAAGCAGTTTAGTTTGAATCTGTTTTTTTAGGCGGAAATTAGTCAAACAGGGCATTTAAACAACACAACTATGACTTAGCAGTGATTTAATGGGCCGATCAGCCACGAACCCACCTACTTAAAAAAAACTGGGTCAGTGGAGGAACAGTTCCATTCATAACCAGCGATGCACACACAAGACCGAGGGACCAGCTGATCGGGACAATAAACCTTTCCGACTGCTGTGTCCTGAGATTTAATTACTGGCATACGAGCTAAACTATCACATTCTTCACTCCTGGGCTGTCGAACTAACTGGCGACACCAACAACAAACAAATGTAGCTATTCAGATTTGTTCCGTATTAATCAGAGGATGAAACTAGTGGTTTTTTAAAAAGCTGATCAAACAGATTTGGGGTCGGTCGAGCCGTCCAGTCAACCGCAGCACGAAGGAGCTCCATCCGCTGCTGAATCAGAAGATACTGAGTGAGTGACTAAACCTGCGACCAGCTAGCTGCCTAGCCTAGCCTAGCTCGGACATGCCAGCAGTAGCTGATCTAACTTTCACATACCGATCACACGTCCCGATCTACCTCCACTGGTGCTGTTCAGCTAGCTAGCTAATACCACATCTCTCGACACAGCTACTGGGGACTCGGGTGCGTGTTTAAAGCATTTGAGGAAACTTTTTCCAACTTACCCGTCGCCAACAACGACACACTTTATGGCCTGCATTGCTCCCCGCTGCCAGACGCGCCTCTCTCTCTCTCACCCGTCGCAGTCGTTAGCAGCTAGCTAAGTTACCCGTCTTTGTCCCAACTTGGTCACACTTGTAAATGTCCGGAGGAAAGTCTTCAACGGTTTGGTCAAGTTGCGACCGGTGCAGCTACCGCTCCGAGACTGTGGTCTGGTCAGTTGTGTTGCTTCAGCGCTAGTTTGTGTAACTACATTCCCACGCTTTCTGCTGCTGAGGTTGGGAGCGGAGCGAACAGCGGAGCGGAGCGAGCAGCGAGGCGAACAGCGAGGCGAACAGCGAACAGCGGCGGCCACCACCCCGGAGAAGAACACCTCCGTTCCCCCGGCCGCAACAGCGCCACTCCGCCCACACACTTCCGGTCAATGGAAATGTATGTAAATTGCATAAACTTTCTGTTGGGTCATTTGCCCTTTAATTCAGCCAAAAAAAAAAGAGAAGAGAAAACATCGGGATCCCGTCACTTTCCATTCATGTTTTAACTCGCGCTTTTATTCTGAAGCCACCAAAACGGCGAAAAGCAAAACCGGAAGTGTTAATAGAGCTCGATTGGAGGTAGTTGGATAAAAACACACCGTGTGTGTCTGTGTGTCACTCTGATCTGTTCCCGACAGTCACTTCCGGTCGCCCCAGACGCCCACGCACGCACAAAATGCTGAAACGAATGTGTTACACCAGGTTGACTAAAAACACATTTCAGTCACACTATCAAATGATCTGAATCTTGTTTCAAACGCAGGTATCAAATTACGTTGACTACAACAAATAGCAGGGTCTGACCAAGTGGTCTGATTGAGTGAGTGTCCAAAACAAATCACCAAAAATATGTGGTACAAAAGTTTGAGCTTGAATAAAAAGAGGTGTCTTAAATTAGTCTTCTTTTTGGTATTTTGGGGTCGGGATATATACCTCTTTGGCTGTAAGGACGGAGGAATGCACTAGAATAAACCAACAACACAAGTCTGAACTATATCATTCAGGTCTGCGTGCAAGGGGAGACGATTCATTGTTGAACTGTATCAAATACCTCTATGTGTGTATGTAATATCTATGTGATCTGCATCTGAGGGATTCTCTAAAGACCAGAAATAACAAAAAGGGCGAAATCTATCTAGTTGTTGATGACGTCAGCGCATATCTTTGCAACTTCCGTGGGTCACACTATTAATGCTCCGTACTATGACCAAAACGGGAGAAGAAGAACGGCCAGTAGTCTTGGCTCGGGTAGAGCAGCCTGATCATGACGAAAATACGATTGTAATGCGGAGGCAACCATGGAATTATCCACTGTTACATGTTGGTTACTAGCTAGTCAGCTGGTTTCAATAGCTGACGTGTAAATTGCCTGACAGACATCGTCTTATGGCGGGTCTGTCGTATTTAGTGTTCCGTTTTTCGGGGTCCGCTGGTCGGACCTACGGGGTGTTTTCAAAAGGGTTGACGAGGACTTTGTTGATCTTTTTTGATTTAGCGTGGCGACTGCGAATCAGATTCCCTTATCTCTACCTCATCGCTTCGATGATGTTCAATGTGCGATTACAGGTAAATATGTCCATATTTAAAGACCACCTCAGCCATATCCAGCTGGGTTAAGATGCTCAGTCACACACAAGTCTGGAGGAGCAAATATCAAAACTGTGCGAAACTTGCTAACCAGCTAGCAGGCGAGCCCAACTAGCATAGATCCGTTTCCTCTGCCACAGATGAGTCAGTGGAATAAATCTCCGTAACATCTGATTGATCAATTGTTTTCATTGGTTTATTGGGATAAGCGCAGAAATTGAAGTCTGTCGTTCTCACACAGTAATATTGGAGCTAGCTGCTGGGTATTGTTCTGTAACTGCAGCCACCGCCCACTGGGCACATGTTTGGTGAAGGTTCTCCTAACTTCCCCGTCCAGCATGTCTATGTGTGGCTCATCGCATTGCATTAAGATTATTCTGCAAACACGTAACGTCAATGTGAGGTTTGAAATCACTTTTCCATGACTCTGATGTTGTTGTTTTTTGTTGTTGTTGCAGGTTCATATCGAAATTCACTGAGTGACAACTGCCACCATTTAGCACTTAAGACCGCAGCGCATCACCGGTCCGTACATCCCAGTGACAAACAGCCGACTCCACACAAACCAACAACAATGGGGAGGAGGGGGAGGGAGAGGGGGAGGGGGGCGCGGAGGCCCAGGAGCCGGTGCGACGGTGCGCAACGTGACACGGCTGCTGTCTCCGCTGCCCGTTGTCATAGTAACCCAGTGCCTTTGCTCGGGAAGGACACCGTGATGTCATCAACACTTGCCGCAGAGGTGTGTGAGGACGGTGTGGGTGTGTGTGTGCGGAGACCTCACCTCCTCCGGCCACCAATGGCTCTGGAACTGTATCCACCACAGGTCCGCTCAGAACGAGCAGAAAGGGAAGGATGACCAGTGAGATTCTACAACACTGCCTTTTATGTCATGAAATCAAGGACTTATAAGTAACGGAAATGGATGATGACAATGGAATGAATGTTTTGGTAACTTTCTCTTGTTTCTCCTTAATTCTCTGAGTTCTGTTTGACATGTACTGTATGTTTCAGACCTGGGTTCAGATCGTGTTTTACATCATTTCATATACTTTGCTGCGCTTCATTGAGTTGGCCTAATGCAAACCAGCCAATGGAATGGTCCAAAAATGGCAAACCCCACCCATCTGGAACTCCTTGCAGACTCAAGCAAACGCTTCAAAGTATTTGAAAACGTTTGATTATTCTATTTTTTTTTTCAACCCAGGTCTGGTATGCCTATTAATCGTCACCTGTAGTCATCTCAGAAGGGAAACCTGGAGCTAAAATGTCATTCAGTCCCTTTGGTTCTAACCCCACCCTCCTCACACATCTCCACAGCATGGTTCAGTGCATGTTTTCTGTTCCCAGTGGTTTGAGCTGGTTTGCAAGTACGGGGAGGTGATCAACCCGTGTAAGAGTGTCAGTGTATAGACAAAAAGCGTAATTGTTACAACTGGGAACGGTCATCTTTTCTGTTTAGGATCAGCCGGGATGTTGTTGTGTATAACTGTGTGTACAGCTGACCGTTCACACACCCACTCACAGCGATGTTTTACTTTACTGGGTCTTTGCCGTGGAAACGGCACAGCTGCATGTCTTTAAGGTGTAGTTGAGTATGTTTGCGGGAGGTACTGCATGTCCAATACATACAGATGGTACACACACACACATGTTTGTCATCTTCCAAGCTGGACAAGGTGGCATTTCAAACCGATGTTACCTTGGAAATGGTTTTGTGTTTGGTATGCTTGGTTCGTTTCGTCTTAATTCTTTGTGATGAAGTTGTGGGTTCTGTCAGTTCCTCTTGTCACTGTACTAAAAGGGTAAGAATTGTAACTTGGTTTTACCTCCTTGGAAACAATAAATTATGAAATAATCTCCTCCCGTGGCGTTGATTCAGAGGAGATATTGAATTATGGTCATTTTTACCCTCGTCGTTATCAATCAATCTATCTATCTATCTATCTATCTATCTATCAATGTCCAAACTCCTCTACTGTTCACCCCCTTAGCCAGTAATTAGATTTGAGGCAACATTAGCTGATGTGGGTAAGATCACCAGTGGAGAGGACTTATGTGTTAAACCCTTTTTCATAACCCATATGTCTGTTGTCTATAATTAGATAGTGACCAGAGGGCATAGTGGAGATATCATTTCATAAGAGCTGGACTACAGTCTGCAGTCTATTGAGGTCATTAATTCATTTACACAGGCTACGTTTCATAGCCCCACGGATGATTTACAAGATGGATCAAAGAGTTTAATTAAATCTGCATCACAGACATACTTCAATACAGCCAATTCAGCGTGTCTCTTATGGGTGAAACAAGACTGGCCGTTCTCAAATTAGAACACCAATCATGGTGATCCATTCATACAGCTGGAGGCGCTGCACTTCAGGATGACGCTATAATCGACACCGTGGAATGGGTTTTTCATATGTCGAAATGTTCTGAATGGCTCATCAAGAGTTGATCAGCGCGATGGTTTTCTTATTGGAGGTGATTCAGCTGTAGTTCCATGTTTGGCCGCACGGGGGCGGCAGCAGCTCGCCGTTTCTAGGTGGACCCCCCTCCTATTGGCTGTTGAAAACACTGCCAGCTGTCATGTGCTTTGAGGGAAAGTATAGAAGGGAGAAGATAAAATGTGTGTTTCCAAAAATGATATCAGTGACTGTCTATAAAAACGTTTGCGACGGGGACGGGGGAATACAGTTAAGTTGTAATTTTAGGACAGAGGAACTCACCTTATTACTTATCAAGCAATTACAGTAAAGACTATATCAGCTGGCGCCAGGTTGGTTAAAGGCGCTCTCTCTGATCCACTCTCTCTCCTCGTCTCACGAAACTCCACAACTCCTTCATTTAATGCTTTTGTGTGGCGATAGGAGTTTAAGTGTGCATTGAATATGCGGTAAGCCCCCATCCAGCAAGCCTCCGCGTCCCTCAGTCGCGGCTTGCGCTCCCTTTAAGAAGCTTGCAAACTGCTGACACCTTCTCCCGTCGCACACTGAGCCCAGCAGAACCCACCACACCAACCAGTCACTCCAACGCCGGGCGACTCGCGTAAAAAACCATCAAGAGTTGCCAAGGCAACTGCAGTAGTAATTCTCCATGTGACAACCCTCTCCTCCCACTCCCACTCCCACACCCCCCTTCCCTGAAAAAAAGAGGATTTATTTCTCTGGGATTTGCCACAGGAAAATATTTTAATAGGGTTTCAAACAGAGAAAGATAGATAGATGGATAAGTCAGGTTGTCTTCCCCCCAAAAATATGAAAGGATGTTAAAGGATGCGAAATAAGGGTGACTCTGTAGTATAGTATTGTAGTGTGTAGTGTAGTGTAGTGTAGTGTAGTGTAGTGTAGTGTAGTGTAGTGTAGTAGTGTAGTGTAGTGTTTGTCAACAGTGCCTTGGGTGTTGTTGGCTATAATACTGCGCATGTGTGTGTGACTTGCCTGTTGTGTTTGATATGATGCGGTGTGAATGGATGCTAACCACGTTTAATGGATGCTAACCATGTTGAATGGATGCTAACCACGTTGAATGGATGCTAACCACGTTGAATGGATGCTAATCATGTTGGAGTGTGTCTACAAGGTCACATAGGTGTGTGTGGTCTCATATGCTGCTTCTCATGTGTTTATCGCAGTGTGATAATTAACCTTATGAACATTACGATGAGGGAAACATGTCTGTTAATGTGCTGAAAACATCCACTCACTTTATCAGGAACACCTGTACTCCTTCTCATGGTGGAGGAACACCTGTACTCCTTCTCATGGTGGAGGAACACCTGTACTCCTTCTCATGGTGGAGGTGGAGGAACACCTGTACACCTTCTCATGGTGGAGGTGGTGGAATGGTGTGGGGAATGTTTTCTTGACACACTTTGGGCCCGTTAATACCAACCAATCATCACTTGGATGCCACAGCCTATTTGAGTATTGTTGCTGACCACGTGCATCCCTTCATGACCACAATTTACCCATCTTCTAATGGCTACTTCCAGCAGGATAATGCACCATGTCACAAAGCAAAAGTAATCTCAAACTGGTTTCATGAACATGACAATGACTTCAATGTCCTTCCCAGTCACTGGATCTGAATCCGAATCCAATAGAACACCTTTGGGATGTGGTAGAACGGGAGATTCACAGCTTGAAAGTGCACCTGAAAAATCTGCAGGAACTGCGTGATGCAATCATGTCATCATGGAATGTTTCTAACATCTTGTGGAATCAATGCCACGAAGAAATGAGGCTGTTTTGAGAGCAAAGGGAGGCCCCACCCAGTATTAGTATAGTGTTCCTAATAAAGGCCTCAGTGAGTGTAGGTCTGAAGGAGTCTGAGAGTCACACACCTTCCCAATGCTGTTACGCTCAGTACGATGTGTCAGAGACGTCTTAAAGGGGGAGTTCTCTTTAAAGGGACGGGTTCACAAAAAACACAAACTCACAAGAATCAATTTTTTAAATTTTTGTAAATTTTTTAAATCCTTCTTCTAGCATTACGACTGCTTATGGCCCCTGGTCTGACCATTGATTAATTTATCTTATGATGACTGATGGATAGATGACTTACTTACTTAAACAAATGTATTTGTTGTAAGTTGCTTTGGATAAAGGCGTCTGCTAAATGTCATAAATGTAAATGTAAAATGTAAGAATCACGTACAACTCTGCGTTATTTTCCCCCTCACGTTACCATCTGACATTGTTTGTCGTTTGTCTTCGCAAATACCACCTCAGCGGGGTTGTTGACCAACGTGCCGTATTATCACTATAAATCCATGGCCCACGGCGAATGGATTACCAGCGCTAAATGTAATCAAACTTTTAATCCATCTGATTTCATCTCAAATGCATTAGTCTAAACCTGGATTGCACATGATCCCCTCGGATTGGACGTTGAGCATTCTCAATAATGATATGACAGGAGCTTCGTGTGGAGGCAGTGGAGTTATCAATGTGCTGTGGTTTGGCACAGAGGTTTGGTTATAGTGGACGGTTAATGGTCCACTTAATGGTGGTTACGCAAATATACCTGAATGTGGTTTCACCAGGAAGAAGAGGTGTGTGTATGCAAAGCCTGAACAAAGAAAAGATCAGGTGATGTGCGTTTGCATGTAACCTGAGCTGGCAACTGAATTAAAGAAATAGGAGAGAGAGAGAGAGAGAGAGAGAGAGAGAGGGAGAGAGAGGCATGTACATGTATTGTACATTTCATCTAATGCAATTAAACTCCAGAGAGAGACAGAGAGAGAGAGACAGAGACACAGAGAGAGACAGAGAGTGAGAGAGAGAGAGAGAGAGAGAGACACACACACAGAGAGAGAGAGACAGAGACACAGAGAGAGAGACAGATAGTGAGAGAGAGAGAGACACACACACAGAGAGAGAGAGAGAGACAGAGAGAGAGAGAGAGAATGTGGGTGTGGGTGTGATGTTATTTATGCTCGCCAGCCTAAGGGTCATAACATAAAAGTAAAACTGAATCTGTTTTCGCTGCATTAGAATGACATCTTTCTGTCTTACCTGTTCTATTATGTGAATATGAAGTACAGCAGTGCTTTGCTTGAGGGTTGAAGTGTTGGATCGAATCATAAAATATTATAAAGGGCAGTAACAATATTCAGACCCTTGATTTATGATTTGGATGCATTAGAATATATATTTTTTATTATGACTTGTGTTGATTGTTGATTGTTGCAGGGTTGAGGGGCTAGCTTGCCGTAAGCATTTCATTGCACTGTACCCTGTATGTTGTGTATTGTGTATTTGATTTGATTTGATTTGATTTGATTTGATTTGATTTGATTTGAGATTGCACCTTTAAGGTATCACAGTTCATCTATCATCTGATGACCTTGACAGCCTTGATCCTCTTTCCTGCAGTCAGGTGTTCCTCCACTGAGCTGTGTCCCAACGATCATCATGAGGTCCTTTCCTGATTGTGATTGATATGGTTTATATAACAGTCAGCTTGACAAACAGTCCAATGCGAAATATGAGCTGCCTTCTGACATGCAGCGAAATGGTTAGAGAACCAGCAAAAACACAACACGGAGAAACACTTCATGTGTAAACAAACACTTTGTATTCGTCAAAGAATACATCTAGTAGGAGACAGCTGGGTGGTTCACTGTGACCCGGAAACACGGGTCACATTCCTGTGGTGTGTGGCGGTGCTTTGACACCTTGTTGTGTAATCACTGTGATGGACCCGGCGTTAAAGACAAGCCTCTCACACCTGGGTTTACTTACAGGCACGTGCCTGGACACACTGATGCCTTTGTGTACTGCAGACACAGTCCAAATAAAGACCCGCACTCATTTCGGGGGGCCGTACATTTCACAGACCAGATCCAATCTCCACCGACTTAATCCGATGGCGGCTGGAAAATAAGTGGTACGACATGTTAGTTGAACGGTGTGTGTGTGTGTGTGTGTGAGAGAGAGAGAGAGTGAGTATGTGAGTGTGTGTGTGTGTGTGTGTGTGTGTGTGTGTGTGTGTGTGTGTGTGTGTGTGTGTGTTGAATATCAAACGGAGGGGAAAGAGGAAGTCCTGCTCTACAGAGCTTCCTGTGACCTCTGTGGATCCACTTCCCCCCTTGCCCTCATAGACCCGCCCCCCGAAAACCATCCAGGAAGTATTTGCTGTGGTCGTCCTTCATCACCCCCCACCCCCCAAGGCCAGAACCCCTGCCTCCTGCCTCCTGCCCCCTGCCCTCTGCCCTCTGCCCCCTGCCCCCTGCCCCCTGCCTCTGTCGGCCGTCTAGGGAGGAGATCCCACCTTGAACCCTTGTCCATGTCCCACTCGCCAGACAGGAAACCTGAGTTGCTTCTTCCACCCACAACTGAACTGTCTGTTTCTGCAGCATACACATCATCCCCACCATCCAACATCCAACATCCCCACCATCCACCATCCAACATCCCCACCATCCCCACCATCCCCCATCCCCACCATCCAACATCCAACATCCCCACCATCCACCATCCAACATCCCCACCATCCCCCATTCCCACCATCCCCCATCCCCACCATCCAACATCCCAACAGAATGCCCTCAGAATGCCCTCAAAATTCCTATGGAATTCCACTGAGTACGCATAACGCAGTTGGGGGGTGGGGGGAGGGGTGGGGTAGGGTGGGGGGGAGGGGGAGAGGGAAAGAGGGAGCGGGAGCGGGAGATGGGGGGGTTGGGGGGGATGATGCTGGCTATGGTATGGTTGATTCTGCATGACTGCGTTACGAGGTGAGAGGGTTCTGGGGGGGGGGGGGTCAGAGGATTCTGGGGGGGGGGGGGTTCTGGGGGGGGAGGTAAACCCCCCCGGGCGTTACGGTGGCGACTGGAGCATATGAAGTGGGGTTTCTCTGACTGCTCAATCAGGTCACGTGAAGTCGGTCAGGAGCGCCGATGGCCACCGCAGCTGCCGCCGCCGCCGCCTCCTCTGACAGACGGGCTAATCTGCCAGACGTGTGGCGCCCCGGGGCGGCCCGGCGCCCGCCCGCAGTGACACGCTGAGAGAGAGAGGCTGATCGCCCTGGAACAGCGCGGCCCCAGACGGCCCCAGACGGCCCCAGACGGCCCCAGACGGCCCCAGACGGCCCCAGACAGCCACACACTGCAGGTTAACCCTCTCCTCAGCTACCACTGGATCCCCACCGTGCCTGGGTTGCACTTCCACAAGTAGTGGGAACTGGTAAGAAACAAACTGTATTTTAATAAAAAATACATTTGATTTGATTGATTTTACTTGATTTGCATCATTACTTGTCTCAGTTTATGCAAATGGCCTGATTTTGTTCATGGTATCACTTCACACCGAGAGAGGCAGACAGCTCTGGCAGATAGCTCAGGCAGAGGCTCAGAAGCACGTTGGGGTTTAGAAACCAGACTTTCGGAGTTGTTGGCCTTTGTTCTTGGAAGTGTGGTGCTACGGTGTGTAAGCGGTGCGGTGCGGTACTACGGTGTGTAAGCGGTGCGGTGCGGTACTACGGTGTGTAAGCACTGTACTGTGTGTGGTTTTCTGTTCACTTCAACTATGACCAAAGCATGCATGTGAACACACGTACACATACATATGCACAGAAACGCATACACCCACAAGCACACACACACACACACACACACACACACACACACACACAGACACCACAACTTACCCAAGACTACAGGATATCTTAGCCATGTTTATGACTCATTGTTATGACTGTCTCATAAGTACTTATGTGAAGAGCACAACCCTAGAGAGAGAGAGAGGGAGAGAGAGAGAGAGAGAGAGAGAGAGGGAGGGAGGGAGGGAGGGAGGGAGGGAGGGAGAGGGAGGGAGGGAGGAAGAGAGGGAGAGGGAGAGAGAGAGAGAGAGAGAGAGAGAGAGAGAGAGAGAGGGAGGGAGGGAGGGAGGGAGGGAGGGAGGGAGGGAGAGAGAGAGAGGGAGGGAGGAAGAGAGGGAGAGAGAGAGAGAGAGAGAGAGAGAGAGAGAGAGAGAGAGAGAGACACGCAATGTGTACATTTCATCACCAAGCGCAGCACATTAACTACTGAAAGAAATGGACAGTTTGCTCAAGCTGTGTTTGTCTAAGCATACTTACAAAGCTTCGACTAACATTCTGCATGTGACCTATTTTCTGCCTGTAGGACAGAAAAATATTCAAATGTTGGCCTTGTGCTGTCTGAGCGTTCACTACTTTGGTTGAATCCGCCTACTATGTAAAACTGGAGACCCGGGGGGAGAGAGAGAAAA
>NC_139663.1:22006870-22012536 GCF_951799395.1 Argentina silus
TCTCTCTCTCTCACATGTCTTTCACTATGTCTTTATTTATTTATCTATCTATACTTTGTGTCTCTTTTTCTTTGTCTGTCTGTCTGTCTGTCTGTTTGTGTCTCTTTCTTTATGTGTTTCTCTCTCTCTCTCCCTCTCTCTCTCTCTCTCCCTCCCTCCCTCTCTGTTGGTTCTCTGGTGCTCTGTCTGGCCTGTCCAGGCCTCCCTGGGTGATTCAGCCCCGGTGTGAGTCACCTGTTTCAGACTGACTGTAGCCTCTCTGTTATGACTTCAACACCGTCCTGAAGCACCGCTGGCAGTGGTTGGTTGACGGTTCTGATCTGATCAATGAACCAAACACAGCAGAGAGGGCACTGACCCTCTGTGAGTAGGAGTTGATACTGTCTGGCTGATGAGTCTGTGTGTGTGTGTGTGTGTGTGTGTGTGTGTGTGTGTGTGTGTGTGTGTGTGTGTGTGTGTGTGTGTGTTTGAGTGTTTGCACTTGTGCTAGCATGTGTGGTGTGCGTGTCTGTGTTTGTGTGTATATGTACGTGTGTGGGCGTGTGTGTGTGTGTGTGTGTGTGTGTGTGTGTGTGTGTGTGTGTGTGTGTGTGTGTCAAAGAGGACCGCTGGGTCAATAAATGAGTTGCAGTCTAGTCATTTCACACACAGCCCTATATCTAAAGCTTCAATCAGGCATGATGTTTCCTTTAGGACCGATTTGGAGGCCACACCGAGAGGAGTCTTTCCAACAACCGAATGGCGGCCCAACAATGTCACAGATGTTAAAACGCCTGCTGCTGTACTGTGTCTGTTTTCTACTTAGAATACACGCCAAATACACACAGTAGCTTCATTCTATGTAGTAAGCAAGTGTGGATATGGGAACATACAGGTCTCCCTTGTCTTGGCCTAAGTCTGAAATCTGGGATCATGGAACAGACGGACCCTCCGTTCCTCTAGATGGATTTGCAAGGTTGGAGATTGATTTCGCTAGATAAATGAGGTGTGTGTTCTAGAATGTGTGTCTGTGTGTGTGTGTGTGTGTCTGCATGCATATGTGTGTGTGTCTGTGTGTCTGCGTGTGCACATGTGTGTGCGTGCGCATGTGTGTGCGTGTGCGTGCATGTGCGTGTGCGTGCGTGTGTGTGTGTGTGCGTGTGTGTGTGTGTGTGCGAGTGAGGACAGGCAGCAGATGGGTTTCATTTGTAAATCCATTTGGACCGGCGGTGTTTTCACAGTATTAAAAAAGGCTCTAACAAACGCCTCTAAAGTGGCTGTGGCATTTCGTGGCAAGACCGTGAACTTTGCGTCTCTCGCAGCAGAAGGGTCCCAGTGTTGGTGAAAAAGCTCGCAGAGGTTTTCAATAAAGGGCCGATTCCAGTCCAGTTTCCTCTTCGGCTAAAATACAGGGGTTTATTAAGGGTTACTGTACAGGGCTGGAATACTGACAAATTAAAAGCAGACCCAGGCCTTGAATCCAGGGATACAGGAGGGTTTTGGGGGGGGGGGGGGCGCAGGGGGGGGGCGTGAGGCAAAGCAAAGTGCTATTTTTCTCCTCTGTGGAAGGAAGAGGAAAAAGTGAGAGTGTTCTAGAACTCCCAGGAGGCCTCAGTTATGCGTTGAAACGAATTTTGGGCCAAAGAGCAACCCTGCTCCAGTCTGTGCTTTGTCGCAAAAAGTTCAAGGTCTGTTCTCTGTATGTGTGTGTGTGTGTGTGTGTGTGTGTGTTTGAGTGTTTGCACTTGTGCTTGCATGTGTGGTGTGCGTGTCTGTGTTTGTGTGTATATGTACGTGTGTATATGTGTGTGTGTGTGTGTGTGTGTGTCTGTGTGTGTGTGTGTGTGTGTGTGTGTGTGTGTGTGTGTGTGTGTGTGTGTGTGTGTGTGTGTGTGTGTGTGTGTGTGTGTGTGTGAAGGGCTTTCGGAAAAGGAAGAGGAGGCAGAGCAGAGTGGGCAGGAAAAGGCCGGGCTGGAACAATTATGTAAGGTATCACAGATTGTTAAACCTGCTGAAGATGCAGGAAAAAGGTGTATCCCTCTCTGGCTGCCAGGACGTCTAGTCCTGCTCTGACTCCAACCGCTGGCTCCTCTAGCCTCGGGGTTCCTGCCCTAAATGTGTCCCTCACATAGGGACCAGTTGAGAGAGAGAGAGAGAGAGAGAGAGAGAGAGAGAGGGGGGGGGGGGGAAGAGAGAGAGAGAGAGACAGAGAGAGAGATAAAGAGAGGCATTTTAAGCCCTGTTCAACTAACCCAAAAAGGTTTTCTTCCACTCAATTCAGGCCCCTGAGTCTGTGTGTGTGCGTGTGTGTGCGTGTGTGTGTGTGTGTGTGCGTGTGTGTGTGTGCGTGCGTGTGTGTGCGTGTGTGTGCGTGTGCGTGTGTGCGTGCGTGTGTGTGTGTGTCTATGTCTTTATACAGTAGAGGTGTGTTTGTGCTTGCGTTTCTGTGTGTGTACAGTGTGTGTGTGTGTGTGTGTGTGTGTGTGTGTACAGTGTGTGCTGCACGTGAGTGTGTGTGAGAGTAGATGTGTGTGTGGCCTTTCAGAGTCAAGCGGATGTGTACGTTGTATACAGTATCCACTCAGAGTAGGTTAGTGGAGGAGGGCTCAGCCCAGCTGTGTGGAGCGCACGTTTTCCTACTCCCAGAGACCAGGATGAGATGATGGTTTATCCTGTGTGTGTGTGTGTGTGTGTGTGTGTGTGTGTGTGCCTCTCCCTCACTGTGTGTGTGTGTGTGTGTGTGTGTGTGTGTATGTGTGTGTGCCTCTCCCTCACTGTGTGTGTGTGTGTGTGTGTGTGTGTGTGTGCCTCTCCCTCACTGTGTGTGTGTGTGTGTGTGTGTGTGTGTGCCTCTCCCTCACTGTGTGTGTGTGTGTGTGTGTGTGTGTGTGTGTGTGTGTGTGTGTGTGTGTGTGTGTGTGTGTGTAAGGGGATTACCGGCCGTTGGAAGCCCTCTCCACGCTTAGACAAATGGGGGAGATCAACGCGGAGAGATGGATGACAGTTAGTGGATTAAGGGTCAGGGGCTGGAGCTGCTGGCTGTCACTTTCCAAAGCGGGGGAATGTGGCCTGGAAAAAAGACATAGTCACAGCAATAAACAGGATACAAACATGACAGAGAGACCAGAGAGAAACCATCCCTCTCTCTCTCTCTCTCCCTCAGCGGGGAAATCATGTGGATGTACACTCTTTAATAAATGAGAGCCAGTCGTCCGATTTCAGTTTGTAACTCCCTAAGAGAGAGAGAGGGAGAGAGAGAGGGAGAGAGAATGGGAGAGAGAGAGAGAGAGAGAGAGAGAGAGAGTGGGAGAGAGAGAGAGAGAGACAGAGAGAGAGATAAAGAGAGGCATTTTAAGCCCTGTTCAACTAACCCAAAAAGGTTTTCTTCCACTCAATTCAACTCAATTCAATTAAAAAAATCTATATATACATATTGGAATGTATTTCTCTGAATCCTCCATTGATTTGAATGGAGATGCATTGATATCCATCTATACACTGGCAGTTCAGTAGAATGTATTCGCTGCAGTTCTCACTTCATCTCTTGTATCCTCTTCAACCTTTAATGCCTCTGTATCAGGAGAGGCTGGTGGAGGTAGGAATTGGAGGACTGGCTCATTGTACTGCATGGAATGGAATGAGGAATGGACTGTTTGATACCACTACATTTACATTCATGGCATTTAGCAGACGCCTTTATCCAAAGCGACTTGCAACAAATAACATTGATACCGTATCTCATTCCATTCCGCGTTTTACACTGAACCCGTCCTTCGATTTCTACCTCCACCAGCCTCCCCTGCTCTCTCTCTCTATAACCTGGGTTTGCGTGAGGAGAGGAGAGGGGAGAGAGAGAATGAGTCACGTTTCTGTGGTGGAGAGAGAGCGTGAAATGAAATGTGAATGTGACCTCGAAGGCAGATCTCCTCAGCTTGTCCTGACTAGGTCAGGGTGACAGGCTTATGAATGGGCCCACAGACGCCCGAGAGAACACTGATAACCACACACACACACACGCACACACGCACACACGCACAGACACACACACACACACGCACACACACACGCACACACACACTCACAAATACACGCTCACACGCACACACACACACGCACAAATACACGCTCACACGCACAGACACACACACACACACACACGTACAGCGCAGGCCCTCAGCGGGAGCATTGATAACCAGGACAATGGCGGCTGGACAGGACAATGGCGGCTGGACATCGCTTCATCAGTCTGCTCTCCGAGGATGGGGGGTGGGGATAGTGCACACACGCACGCACACACACACACACACGCACGCACGCACGCACACACACACACACACACACACACACACACACACACACACACACGTACAGTGTGTCAGTGCACTCAGAGACGATGATCGAGTTGGATTGATGAAGCAGCATGGGCCTAAGTGGGTCGTGACCACTGTAATGAGTACACACACACACACACACACACACACACACACACACACACACACACACACACACACACACAGGCACATACACACACACACAGGCACACGCACGCACGCACGCACGCACACACACACACACACACACACACACACACACACGTAATCTCTGCTTTCACCTCTGTCAAACCACACACAGAGGCACACACACACACACACACACACACACACACACACACACATATGTAATCTCTGTCAAATCGCGTCTCCACGGTCGCTCAGCGGTACACACACCGAAATGCGTGACCCCTCTGTGAGGTCACTCGCCGCAAGGAAGCGTCACGCCAGGCCAGGAGATTTTCCCTAACCACGTCACCTTGGACTTGGAAAAACTCGGACGATAGCTTTCTATTGCATCTTGGAGTGCATAGTTTCAGAAACTGATATTGTCATTTGGACCCAAATGGAAAAGCTATATTTTGATTTCCAGAGCGCTGGTTGTAAATTGCGCTCCAACAGTTTTCCACTTTCCACTTCCAAAGAGACTGAGCCCTCGTAATTTAAAGGACTGGACTTCTTCAATACGCAGGAAAAAAACACATACTGTAGAATAAATTTAGCAAATATGATCCTGAGCTTATCAGCGGTCTTGACTGGGCTTTAAATCCTTAAAATAAAGTAATAATACAAGATTATTATCTTCCCCTAGGGGAGTCCTCAATATTCAAAACGGCTTGTAACTCTTTAAGTGAGAGATAGAAAGAGAAAGAGAGAGAGAGAGAGAGAGAAAGAGAGAGAGAAAGAGAGAGAGAGAGAGAGAGAGAGAGAGATAGGGAGAGGCATTTTAAGCCCTGTCTGCCTGCAAACTGTCAAAAGGCTACATTGACTACAGTCATGGGTTAAACCATTGGATTTAAAGCACTGAACAACATGTCCATCCTAACACAGCCGCCATTTAGGATCATCAAGGAAATGACACAGTCGTCAGATAACCCAGATGCACGGTTCGGTTAATTTTCAAATGAGGGATGTGTAGATTTGTAACTGTCGTTCTTCACACGCATGAAGTATCACAGCCATCTGAGTTCCATCCTGCTAGATTTGTTTGAACAGGAAGCTTGATATCATTTCCTGTATCCTATATTGCATTTTTGCATATTTGCACATGACACCCCATGTTCCTATCTTCTCAAAATATCTAAAAAAAAACGTAATATTCGGTTTTATCAAGCTGGGCTACAGTTTGTGGGGGGC
>NC_139663.1:22015236-22017736 GCF_951799395.1 Argentina silus
GATGGGGCCAGTCTGAGACCTGGTTAGAGTCCCTCTCTGTCCCTCCACTGTTTCCACAAAGCTGTGCCACAGCAGCACAGTAACACTCTACTGTGGTCCTCTGTCAAAGTATTGTCGACTTCTCTGGATCTTCTTCCAGATATTCCGTGAGTCCAGGCTTGTCCTATGAATCAGATCAGGGCGGTATCTGGTGAGGAGTCCCAGTCAGGCGTGGTTGTCATGGTTGTCGTGGTTGCCATGGTTTCTTCCGCAGACACGTGCTACGTCCTGTCCTTCGCCATCATCATGCTCAACACCAGCCTCCACAACCCCAACGTCCGGGACAAGCCCCCCGTGGAGCGCTTCATCTCCATGAACAGGGGCATCAACGAGGGGGGGGACCTCCCGGAGGACCTACTCAGGGTGAGTGTGTGTGTGTGTGTGTGTGTGTCTGTGTGTGTGTGTGTGTGTGTGTGTGTGTGTGTGTGTGTGTGTGTGTGTGTGTGTGTGTGTGTGTGTGTGTTTAGGGGACAACAACATGTGTTTGTGTGTGTGTGTGTGTGTGTGTGTGAGTGTGTGCGCGCGTGAGCGTGAGTTCGGGGGGGACTACATTCACAATATACTGTAGTACTGCTTTGAAGAACACAAATGTATCTCCAGTTAAACTGGGGATTAAAGCTTCCAGCTCGTGTCTAGTGCCAGACTCAACAGGGTCTTGCTGTCGTATTTGTAAGGAACCACAGAAACGTTGTGAGTTGGTGTATGATGACATTCCACGACCAGATTCTAAGACTGAGATCCACAAAAGTCATGACAGAAGTGTTTTCCTCAAACTATTTTGTGAATATGGACCCGGGTCCCGCTGTGTCCTATTTGAATGTAAAAAAAACCAGGATCATTCCTTATGATTCCATTATTCTCCATTGAAGTGAAACTCATGTAAATGAGATATTCCCTCAGGCTAGTGATGCTAATGATGCTAATATTCTAATAGACGAGAGTGTTAACCACACGGCCTGGAGGCTGCGTCAACGTGCCCTCAGAACACTGATGCAGCTTGGGTTCAAAAGGACACGAGCATAAAAGTTTATCTTTGGGCAATGTGCTTGGTCTCTCTCTCTCTCTCTCTCTCTCTCTCTCTCTCCATCCCTCCCTCTCTCTCTCTTTCTCTCTCTCCATCCCTCCCTCCCTCTCTCTTTCTCTCCAACTCTCTCTCTCTCTCCATCCCTCCCTCTCTCTCTCTCTCTCTCTCTCCAACTCTCTCTCTCTCTCTCTCTCCAACTATCTCTCTCTCTCTCTCTCTCAAAGTAAGTTTTTCCCAAACTAGCACCAAGAGAGTTATTTGAGCATGGCTTAGCAAATGAGAACATCCTGTCACTCTCCCTTTCCAAGAACTCTGAAATAGAATCTTGCTGTGTCATGTTTTATGCTCTGTTAGTCTGAGGACTGGGGTGGATGTTTGAAGATGCTGGCGTGTGTATTCATTTGCAAGTGTTATGAACACTAATGCTGTTTCACCCTGTTTTACCCGCGTTCCACTCTCTCTTCTCTCTCTCTCCCTCTCTCTCTCTCTCTCCCTCACTCCCTCCCTCTCTCTCTGTCCCTCCATCCCTCCCTCTCTCTCTCTCTCTCCCTCACTTCCTCCCCCTCTCTCTCTCTCTACCCCCATTCAATCCCTCTCTCTCTTTCTCTCCCTCTCCCCATCATTTTCTCTCTCTTCTTCTCTCTCTTCTCTCTTTCCCCTATCCTTCCATCTCTCTTCTCCCTCCCTCCCTCCCTCCCTCCTTCTCTCTACAGAATCTGTATGAGAGCATAAAGAGTGAACCCTTCAAGATCCCTGAGGATGATGGGAATGACCTGACACACACGTTCTTCAACCCCGACAGGGAGGGCTGGCTGCTCAAATTAGGTTAGTAGAGAACAGGAGAATTACATTCCCCCAGAAGCGGGAATGCATGACGTCCCCCTCTGTTACTGTGATTGCTCTCTGGTCTTATCTCACTGACCTCTGCTGTCACAGAGGTCAATTGTCTTCCCGAGGGAGAGACCTGGGTCAAGTGATGTTCCAGCCTTTCAAATAATGTCATTGAGCTGTTTCACTTGGAAGGATAGAGAGATAACGTGATGGACTGAAGGATTGAAGGGGGATAAGGAGAGCGAGAGAGAGAGAGAGAGAGAGAGAGAGAGAGAGAGACAGAGAGAGAGAGAGAGAAAGAGAGAGAGAGAGAGAGAGAGAGAGAGAGCCTGGTAGAATGGAATCAATGGGGGGAAAAAGCCAGAGTCCAGAGCAAGCTCGAGGTGCAGGTCTGGTGAACAACCGTCACATGGGTGGATTTGAGGTCACAGCGAACTGCGACGCGTGATTTACAGTCTGAGGAACAGGTCGCGTTGTGTCTGCTGTCACGCTGCCATGCTGACCTGTTACCATGGTTGCGCTGTTATGTGAGAAAGCGGCGATCATCAACTCCTCTCCCACAATGCACTGCACACACAATAACCCGGGGCTCTCCGGAGCTGTCCG
>NC_139663.1:22022736-22032736 GCF_951799395.1 Argentina silus
CCCCCCTCTCTGTCTTTCTCTCTCTCTCTCTCTCTCTCTCTCTCTCTCTCTCTCTCTCTCTCCTAGGATAAGGAGCCTCGTGGGATCATCCCACTGGAGAACCTCAGTATCAGAGAGGTAGAGGAGCCCAGGAAACCAGTGAGTGCTTCTCTGTCACACATGCCATTATGCAGTCCAAATACCATTCAGGGAAGGCTGGTGGAGGTATAAATCAGAGCACCTGTTTGATATCATTCAGGGGAGGCTGGTAGAGGTAGAAATCAGATGACATGTTTGATATCATCCCTTATTCCATTCCATGAATTACAATGAACCTGTCCTCCCCTGATACCATTATACTGTACACTGCATTATACTCCATAATACGCTCTGGTGATTTTTGATACTTCACTTAGTTTCACAGCCCAGCAGTTGGATTGCAACAGACACGCTTCACTCCGAGACACAGAGACGTCAGAGAGCGAGTGACCTGTTGGGGTCAGGGTTAGGGTTAGGGTTACTCTAAAGGTTATAGTCCCACTCATCTAGGTTTTTCATAGTGGAGAGAGACAGGACAGTGAGGAGGAGAGGGGATGTCAGCAGGGCAGGGGCCGGATTCAAACCCATGCCGACAGGGGCATATGTGTACACTGTAGGCCGTGGTGCTAGACCACCACTGGACCACCCCAGGCCACAGGGTTAGGGTTTCTCTCACGTATGGACCACCTGACCACCTTCTCACCTCCTCCTCTCTCTCCCCTCTCCCCCCTCTCTCTCTCCTCTCTCTCTCTCTCCTCTCTCTCTCCCCTCTCCCCCCTCTCTTCCCCTCTCTCTCCCCTCTCTCCCCCCTCTCTCCCTCTCTCTCCCCTCTCTTCCCTCTCTCTCCCCCCCTCTCCCCTCTCTCCCCCCTCTCTCCCTCTCTCCCCCCTCTCTCCCTCCCCTCTCTTCCCTCTCTCTCCCCCCTCTCTTCCCCTCTCTCCCTCTCTCTCCCCTCTCTTCCCTCTCTCTCCCCCCCTCTCCCCTCTCTCCCCCCTCTCTCCCTCTCTCCCCCCTCTCTCCCTCTCTCTCCCCTCTCTTCCCTCTCTCTCCCCCCTCTCTTCCCCTCTCTCCCTCTCTCTCCCCTCTCTTCCCTCTCTCTCCCCCCCTCTCCCCTCTCTCCCCTCTCTCCCCCCTCAGAACTGCTTTGAGCTGTACAACCCTTCCACCCATAAGGGTCAGGTCATCAAAGCCTGCAAGACGGAGACGGACGGGCGCGTCGTGGAGGGCAAACACGTGGTCTACAGGATATCAGCGCCCACGCCCGAGGAGAAGGAGGAGTGGATCAAATCCATCAAGTAAGAGAAAGAGACGGGGCGCTCGGTGGCGTAGCACACTAATGCGCTGACCACGTAACCGCAAGGTCCCTGGTTCCATTCCGACCCTCGACCTGTCTTGCCATGTCATCCCTCCTCTCTCTCCCATCCTTCCTGTCAACCTCTACTGTCTCTATTCCAATAAAGCAGAAATGATACAATGCTAGTCATCATCCCCACACACCTCCCCCCCCCCACACACACACACCTCCCCCCTGCGCATTCATTTGGGAAATCGCGTGGGATTAGCCACCGCTTATAGCACCCCGGGGGGTGAACACGCCAGCGCGGCCAGGAGAGGAGGTTCCAAACTGGGCTAAAGCCACGGCGCCTCCCCCCTGATGTAGCCGCGGAGGCTAACGAGCGTGTTATCTTCTCCAGAGGAGTCAAGGAGGATTTCGGCAGATAAAAAAGGCTTTTTTTAATGTAAATTGTGATTTTATCCCTCACTAAAATAGGGATGGTCATAGTTACGGTCTGTTATCTGCTGATCTTTAATCACGATTCACAGTTTTTATCAGACCAAGAGTGGGTGTTTTTGGGGACCACGGGCACAACAGGAGAAACTCAGTCACAAAATGAATTTTGAAACTGGGCAACAAAGCTCTGAAGGATTTCATCAAATGCATTGTTTATTAAGAAATTGGCCTAAGCAACTGTATGAGTACAACTGCAGTGAATCAACATTCGCTTCTTTTGTATTCAAATTCTTATGGATTTCAATTAAGTTTGTTTTTGTTTTCTTGCTCAAGTTTCTGTCTTTGTTGTGTGAAATTATGTTGTGGTAAAAGACTAAAAGAAGACAAAGAAAGAAACAAACAGTCATCTCGGTCTTCTATGAGGCGCGATGTAAAGCGAAACAGTCATCTCGGTCTCCTATGTAAAGGGAATGAGAGATCTGCAGTAGAGTGTGTGTGTGGGGGGGGGGGGGGTTCTAGCTTTGTGCTAGTGCTAACAGGATTTAGCATCCGTGAAACTGCGCTCCGTGGCGGAGCCAGAATGGCACCCTGACTCACTCACTCTCTTTGTGTGCAGAGTGCCTTCTCTCTCCCCCCCCCCCCCACTCCCTACTCCCCCCCCCCCCCACCACCACCACCACCACCAATACAGAGAGAGCTGGAGTGTTGCTAATCTAGAGCACTATTGTTTTCCTTCCCTCAGACCTATAAACCTACAAAACTGCATGGAGGAGGGAGAGCGTGTCCGTGTCCGTGTGTGTGTGTGTGTCCGTGTGTGTGTGTGTGTGTGTGTGTGTGTGTGTGAGCGTGTGCGTGTGTGTGTGCTTGGCAGGGTTCTAGAGCAGGGGAATCAGGGGGAAAACATTCCAGGGAAACTCTCAGGGAAGGAACCAGAGTACCGGGGTAACGAAGGAAACAGGGGTGGGTGGGTTCTCTTCAGAAACCATGGAAACCAAACTAGGTCACCGAACACCGAACTTTTTTCCTTTTTTTTTTTTTTGGATCTAGTTAAGGCAGGGGGTTCGTATAAGTGTGCCAGCATTTCCATATCAAAGATGCTCAAGTTTCCCCCCAGAGCGTATTATTTATTCCATTGCTCTGCTCTGATTGGCTTTCTCCACCAGGGCAAGCATCAGCAGGGATCCCTTCTACGACATGCTGGCCACCAGGAAGAGAAGGATCGCCAACAAGAAGTGAAGAGGTTCAGCCCGAACCCCCGAACTTCTTACCCCCGCGGCTCCCTCCCGTCTCTCCCTGCCCCCAACCTCCACTCCTTTCCTTGGACAGACTCCACTGATGAAGCCCAACACACACACACACACACGCACACACACACGCGCGCGCACACACACACACACACACACACACACACACACACACACACACACTCATACACACACACACACGCACACACTCATGGACCCCTAAAGCTCATCTCGCCACAACAGATATCCATGACCAAGGAAAATGTGGCCATCGGAGGCACCCTTAAACCCTGGTTGGACCCCCCAGGACAGACTCTGGCTTTGAAGGCGACCCCCCCCCCCCCCCTCCCAGGACTAATCCAGAGGACCAATAATATAAAGGACCACCAGGGGGAGCAATCCCTCCATATGACCAACACAGAGCACACGTGATACAAACTGCCAGGGGAGGCCGCTGTGATATCGCCCCCCCCCGCTGTTTTCTCCCCCTCCTCTCTCTTTACCTCACCCACATGTTTTCCCATCATCCCCCTCTCTGGCTCTGATTAATTCCATGTGTTTCTAGGTCTCCTCTGTCTGTGGATGACTCCAAAAGCACAACTGCCATTTTTTCGATATAGTATGCACATGCATGTATGTGTATGAGTTTTGTAGGTACACTCGTGTGAGTGTGTGTGTATGTACAGGTATGTATGTATGTATGTGTGTGTGTATGTGTGTAAGTATGGGTATATGTATGTATGTATGTATGTATGTATGTACAGGTATGTATGTATATATGTACAGGTATGTATGTACGTATGTATAGGTATATGTATGTACAGGTATGTATGTATATATGTACCGGTATGTATGTACGTATGTATAGGTATATGTATGTATGTATGTATGTATGGATGGATGTACAGATGTGTTACAGTGTGTGTACAGTATATGTGTGTGTTTGTACCTACAGTATGATTCTGTGTGTGTGTGTGTGTGTGTGTGTGTGTGTGTACACAAACATGAAGTGTGCAAGCTAAGGGAATATGAGCCGGTCTTTCCACAGAGCTGGAGCAGAAGTCAACAGAGTCGTCTCAAAGGTAGTCAGAGAGATGACATCATCATCAACGCTGGAGCGACTTCCTGCTTACAGACGCCAACAGAAAACAATAGATAAAATCTGCCTAGACTGCAGCCTATTGGCAGCCAGTAATGGCAGTCTGGGCAGATTTCAGATTTCAGAGTTCTGTTTTTGTTGAGGTCTGTAAACAGTAATGGGCCCCGGTTTGAGAGCGTTCTAATCTCGCTGAGTCTACCTTTAACGGTGTCTCTCAATTCCCATGTGCGGAGGCAACCATTTAAAAAGACAGGAGCAAAAAAGAACATCTTGTGAATACCGTGATGGATGGAGAGACACGGAAGAAAGAGGGGGAGAGAGGAGGTACGTCGGTATGTGAGATGGAGAGACTGAGAATGAGAGAGGGAGGAATGGATGGATGGTAGACACGGCTGTGGGCGGCAGTTAGCCAACATGAACGATGCCATCATCTCCCTATATGGTGCTGAATACTCCTTCCTTCCCTGGTGCTGTTACAGTACAAGAGCTGGAACCTCAGAAAACAAATCTCTAGGTTAGATTAAGGTTGAATTTAGGAACCAGATACACCATCGCAGTCTTGAGTCAGCTGGACTGATTTCATATATTGTGTGGACCACAGGATATTGAAATGTGCATACTTTTTACTTTGGTTGTTTATTAAAGGGGTTTTCACACAGGACCGAGTGTGAAAGACTACCTCATGGGCTACAAAAGCACCTTTAATGGAGTCTCCATTGAAAATGATTTGTAGTCCAGGGGTAGGCTTGATGCAGTGTGAGTCTGTGTGATTGCTCAATAGGGTACCAGTCAGTTTAAGCTTTTCTTTCCAAGCCTCTCAAGGTCCAAACATAGTGGACAGTGTCAGTGAGGGTCTGTGTATTGATGTGATCCTGTATGCATTTTCCTTGTAACCTCAGATCCTTTGCTTGCTCTTTGTGTTTCCCCCCCTCTCTCTTTTCTTTTTTTTTTATAATCTGCTATCTACTTTTTGTATGTATTTTATTTTGTGAAATGGTTCAATTCTCTCTGTAACTGATAAACTATAGACTTAAGTTATGTATGTGTATATAATGTATAGGTTTGTTTTGGTCTCCTTTTGTTGCTGTATGCAGACTCTAACACGTGAGGCGAACTGGCTGTACCTCACATTCTGTTGACGTTTGGGGGTCTTCTATACAACAGCCTTAAACACAAAATTAGCAAATACAACGAGATGTCAACACAATTTCCAGCAGATACGATGATGATGATGATGATGATGATGACGATGATAGTTGTGGTGGTAGTGATATGACCTATGAGTTGTGGTATGATATTATTGATGATGATGATGATGATGATGATGATGATGATGATGTCAAAACTATTGCTGACTGATGAAGTTTTATATGTGATTGTAAGATAGCGAGCCCTGGCATTAGGGCAGAATATTACCTTCTACTGCCCTGTGTGTTGCTATAGCAACATTAACTTTTATATATCTGTAAAAGCTATTGGTCACGTTGTACAACACGTGTATCTATATAAAGTACACATTAAGCCTACACCAGCTGCGTGCTGTTTCATTATTCACTGTGCTTCACCTGTATAGACAGTTAACATTCATGTTGTGAGGAATCCTCCTCACTCCTGCTGCTTCCTCCACTGACCACTAGTGGCCGCCAAAGAATCCTAATTGTTTCCCTTAATTCACCGTATTTAGTTGTCCTCAGTGGTCGACCTCAGTTGGTAGAGCATGGCGCTAACAACACTTAGGTTGTGGGTTTGATTCGCGCTGGGACCATATATACTGAAATGTGTGCACTCACTGCAATGTGAGTCGCTTTGGATGAAAGCGTCAGATAAATGGCGTATATATTATATGTAATGAATTATGATGGTCTGAATTATCAAGTGATAATATGCCAAGTTTTTTTTATTTTTTTTAAAGTATTGTTTATTTCATTGAACATTTCAAGAACATTCATCTTGTATTTCCTTCATGTCTTACCCTCTACCTTTTACACAGAGCAAAATAACACCAGTATGGTGATAAATATGTTCTTTTCAGTTTAGAGACAGGTGGTCTATCAAGAGTGCTCATAAAGGTTTATTATTAACCCCTTATGATAAACCCGTTATTGCTCGGTAAACAGAGTCAGCTAAGGTCTGTTAAGATCAGTGGGAGAACAGTTGGGTAGACGTCACTCTCACAACTGGATAATAGTGCACAGTTCAATTAAGTGATGCAATACCACCCCCTACTGGATAAATGTGGAAGACGTATATACTGGTTGAAATGCACTTCACCTCTTTATTCAATATTCGACCATGACTGCCATAAACATTGACCAATTCTGGGCCTCGAGAGCATTTACACAAGGCAGGATCCAAGAGACGAACAATTTTACAATAATTGGATCCACAGCATGATCAAACAAGATAATATTATCAGCAGAATATGTCAATCACAGAAATATTGTAATACAACTATCTCAATGCCCGCCCACCAAAATAACTACAAGACCATTGCTATTAGACTTACGTGACGATGTGGCTCCTCCACAGTGTAATAACAGACAAGCATCGTCCCGATGAAGATATTACAAAGCACTGTATTAAGAATATTAACAGTCAGTTAAGGAATGGTGTAATTACCAAACCGTGAGTCTGTTACAATTGGCAGCCTGAGATTGGACCTTTTAGAGTCTAAAATGACGACACTGAATATATATATATATAACCTAAGCGTTGTTAGCGCCATGCTCTACCAACTGAGCCACAGAGGACCACTGAGGACAACTAAATAAGGTGAATTAAGGGAAACAATTAGGATTCTTTGGCGCCACTAGTGGCCAGTGGAGGAAGCAGCAGGAGTGAGGAGGATTCCTCACAACATGAATGTTAACTGCCTACATTTGTAAAAAAAAAAAAAAAAAAAAAAAAAAAAAAAAAAAAAAAAAGGGAAAGATCCGTATGATGGCATCTCTGATTAGTTTGGCCACAGATGTCTCCTGGCCAGTGTGGGGGAGGGTGTTGAAAGTACCACTGGTCCATTCTATACACGATTGTGCGTTCTCTGGTGTGATTTTAGAATAGACAATGTTCTGAAGCTTTTCCCACAGTCTGAGCAACCGTATGGTCTTTCTCCAGTGTGAATTCTCATATGTTCTTTCATGGCTAGCATAAATAAAAAGCTCTTCCTGCAATAAGGGCACTTATGCGGTTTCTCGACAGTGTGAGTTCTCTGATGACTGCTCAAAGCCCCGGATGTCACATAGAATTTACCACAGTCAACACAACAATATGGCTTGTCTGAGCTGTGTTTCACCTGGTGGACAGTTAAATGTTCTGCCCTTAGAAAACCTATCCCACATTCTGAGCAGCTGTAAGGCTTTTCACCTGTATGGATCATCTGATGGTTTTTGAGATGTTGAGATCGGGAAAAACTCTTACCACATTCTGAGCACCTGTGGGGTTTCTCTCCAGTGTGCACCTGCATATGTTCATGTAGGTTGCTAGAAGAACGGAAACATTTTCCACATTCAGAACAGTAGAAAGGCTTTTCTCCTGTGTGCACTCTCAGATGCCTTTTCAGGTTTCCCAACTGAGTAAACTGTTTCCCACACTGTGAGCAGCAAAATGGATGCTGGCTCATCTCTGAAGTGTGAATTCTCCTGTGTGACCTTAATGTATATAACCTTGTAAACCCCTTCCCACAATCGGAGCAAATGTATGGTTTCTCTCCAGTGTGAATTCTTTCATGTAATTTTAGGGTGCCTTTCCTTGAGAAACTCTTTCCACATTGCACACAGACATACAGCTTCTCTCCTGTATGTATTCTATGATGGACTTTCAGATGTTCTGCTGTGATAAATCTGCTCCCACACAGAAGGCAGTTAAACGGTCTCCTTGCCATGGGCGTCTCCAGGTCTGGTTCCTCTGACTCAGAAGGAATGTTCTCACTGTCAGAGCAGCACGAGTGTGGACTCTCTCCTGCATAAATCAAAATATACTGAATTAAACATTGTTAAACAAACTGATCTACTCTATAAAACAAACAAGAGCTGGCCTGGAACCTCTACATGGTTGAAACCTCTGATGGGATGTGTATTACATACATTACATTTACATTTATAGCAAACACCTATATCCAAAGCGACTTACAACAAATACATTTGACGAAGTAAGTGAATCATCTATCCATCAGTCATCATAAGAAAAAGTAATCTCTGGTAGGACCAGGGGCCATAGGCAGTCACAATGCTAGAGGAAAGGAAGATTTTTTTTCTTCTTTTTTTTCCACATCATCAGAATCACATTATTGATTCTACTTCATGGTCTCTCCTATGATACAGATACACAGATCTGTCCATTGTCCAGTGTATGGCCTTATAGGATGGCAGTTACAGTACAGAGGTTTGGCAAGGAAATGTGTCTCTGTATTATTAATAGCAAAGCATAACTTAATATTATTAATCTGACTCCAAATAATTGAATTAACATTGTGCTGAGAATTGTTCAGTTTGTGCTGATCAGTGCAGGAATGATCATGTTAGAATGAATCAAATGAGGCTTTAATAATGTAATACTTATCCAATTATTAAAAGGCAAATACTTCATAGATTTTCTAGTAAATGTGCCTCTTAACACAGGCAACAGCAATCACCACATGCCGCCACCCTCTTACCTTGATCTATGAAATCGCCATGGTCCTCCTCCTCTTCCTCCTCCTCCTCTTCTTTGATGCTCATCTGCAGCGGCTTGCGGTCCTGCATGTGTATTCTATGACAGACTTTTCTGTCTGACTCTGAAATGCATGGACACAAGATAGCCATGTTAAATAAACAATTGGTAAATTATATCCTACTTTGCAAAATTCAGCCACTTCAGTAGGCAGCAAACACCAATAGACACGGTCAATCATTCATTCGTAAAATGAATATATATATATAATAACGTATATATATATATAATAACATATATAATAACACATATATAATAACATATATATATATATATATATATAATAACATATATATATATATATAATAACATATATATAGCTCTGGAAAATCCTGTGGTGGAAAATCCCAGAATGATGTGACAGAAAGTTCAGTGATAGCCGTTAAGAAATCGCTGATGTTAATTCCTGCTTGATAAACAATGGCTGATAGGATCCAGATGTCTGGACGAGAGGCCATGGCTCAGTGTTGTTATTGGGACAGGAGTGAGAAAAACAAGTCATAATGATGTCGAAACGATTATGTTTTTGCCAAAGTGTTGTACACATGTTTCTGTCAAAAGAAATGATGCAGCATTTTCTCCCGTATATAAGGGACAGACGTGATAATAACTTCTTGGGATTCCTCTGCAGAGAGACCCCAGTTTGTTCGTGCAAATATTATTATCTGAATTAATAAAACTGTATCATCCTCTGAATAACTCTCCTCATTTGTCTGCTTCCACTCTACCACAATCCGAATTACACTGATTTTCTATCAATTTGGAATGTAAGGGTGACACACATCTTTGGTGAGGTATCTGTGCATTATCGGAGGAATGAGCGGATACAGCTATTTCTGTGAAAGGTCGATAATGTGAGTATCTCTGTGGGCTCTAATTGGAATGTAACCCATCGACACGTTGGAACAAGTAAAAACACGTAGCAGAATGCGTCTTCATTAGCCTGTAATAGTTCCTCATCATGTAGCATAACACACTCAACAGCAACTGACGTATGCCTCCACCAACTTACTCTGATCAATGAAATCGCCGTGGGCCTCCTCCTCCTCCTCCTCTTCTTCTTCTTTGATGCTCATCTGCAGCAGCTTGCTGTCATCACCCACACCCACCGGCGCCTATATGGAGATAGATGCGCTTTAATCAGTTTGATCAAACTAACCGGTTTGTCCGGTGTCACAAATTTGAATGTGGCTAAAATAA
>NC_139663.1:22037736-22055236 GCF_951799395.1 Argentina silus
AACTGGCTAAGGGTCAGGTTGGAGTCACCACCTACATGCAAGCACACCTTTGTCTGAGTACATAATGTTCCCTTACAAATTTAGCACATGCGATATATACACTCACCAAACACTTAATTAGGAACACTAATACTAATACTGGGTAGGGCCTCCCTTTGCTCTCAAAACAGCCTCAATTCTTCGTGGCATTGATTCCACAAGATGTAAACCACCCAATCCTCCACCCTCTCAGAATTGGGCATCCCTGGCTCTGCCTCACACCAGGTGACGTGGAGAGGGTCGCTGTCCTCTCCACGACCCCTCACCACTGGTGTCCCCCAGGGCTCTGTCCTTGGGCCTTTACTGTTCTCTCTCTATACCAAATCTCTCGGCTCTGTAATTTCTTCACATGGTTTCTCCAACCACACCTACGCAGATGACACTCAACTTTTTCTCTCTTTCCCCCCTTCTGACTCACAGGTGGCAACATGTGTCTCAGCATGTCTTGCAGACATTTCTGCTTGGATGTCAGCCCACCACCTAAAGCTCAACCTTGACAAGATTGAGCTGCTCTTCCTCCCAGGGAAAGCCTGGCCTCTCCAAGACTTCTCCATCACAGTAGAAAACTCTACTGTGACCTCCTCCCATACAGCCAAGAACCTTGGTGTGATCCTTGACAACCACTTATCCTGTGTGGCGAGGCACACAGCGACAGCACGCTCCTGTAGATTCTTCCTCTACAACATCAGAAGGATACGTCCATTCCTCACCAGAGAAGCAGCACAACTTTCGGTCCAAACACTTGTAATCTCTCGCCTTGACTACTGCAACGCACTCTTGGCCGGACTCCCCGCCTCCACCATCAGGCCTCTGCAGCTCATCCAGAACGCTGCCGCTCGTCTGGTGTTCAATCTCTCCAAATTCTCCCATGTCACGCCCCTCCTCCGCATTCTCCGCTGGCTCCCGGTAGCAGCTTGCATCAAATTCACGACCCTGGTGCTTGCCTACCGGGCGGCAAAGGGAACAGCCCCTCCCTACTTGCAAGCAATGGTTAGCCCCCAAACCCCTGCAAGATCACTCCGCTCGTCCACCTCGGCTGCCCGCCTGGCACCTCCGCCTCAATGTGGATGCAGTGGCCGCGCCACTCGGTCACGGCTTTTCACTATCCTGGCGCCCCGCTGGCGGAACGAGCTTCCCACCACTGTCAGGACTGCAATCTACATCTTAGATCATCTACATCTACATCAAGCTACATCTTAACAGTCCCTCCTAAAGACTGCTTCCCCCTACTACCCCCCCCCCTATACTAACCCTAACCCCAACCCCGAGACCTCTTCACCCCTGCTACCACCCAAGTTCAGATCCGGTGACTGGGAAGGCCACTGCAGAACACCAAAGTCATTGTCACGTTCATGAAACCAGTTTGAGACGACTTTTGCTTGGTGATATGGTGCATTATCATGCTGGAAGTAGCCATTAGAAGATGGGTAAATTGTGGCCATGAAGGGATGCACATGGTCAGCAACAATACTCAATTAGGCTGTGGCATTCAAGCGATGATTGATTGGTATTAACGGTCCCAAAGTGTGCCAGGAAAACATTCCCCACACCATTCCACCATTCCATCAACTCCACCATAAGGTGTACAGGTGTTCCTAATAAAGTGTTCGGTGAGTGTATACATATATACATACCATTTTGCAATTTCACAGTATTCTGATTCATCAGTGGTCATCTCTAACCCGTACCCTCAACTTTTGATTGAAGATGCACTAATATTTGTTGAAAGCATTTTGTCTGCTTTAATGTGTGGGTAAATTGGCCACAGTCCAGAAGGACTACCTTCAAAATAAAGGTATTATAAAACATATGAATTCCTTAGACACTCATAGATGATTTCTCTTGGCCACCAGAGGGGTGTGATTTTGAGGCAGAGGGAGTGGTTTGTCAAGTGTGTAGGCATCAGAGGTTCTCACCTTATTTCTATGTGATGCTACCGTAGCTATTTGTTAGGTCAGTGAGTTGAACAATATGTTTAATTCAGTATATTTTGTTTTATGCAGGAGAGAGTCCACAATCGTGCTGCTCTGACAGTGGGAATAATCCTTCTGAGTCAGGGGGATCAAACCTGGAGATGCCAAAAGCAAAGAGACTGTTTAACTGCCTTCTGTGTGGGAGCAGATTTACCCAAAAAGGACATCTGAAAGGCCATCATAGAATACATACAGGAGAGAAGCCTTATGTCTGTGTGCAATGTGGAAAGAGTTTCTCAAGGAAAAGCACCCTAAAATCACATGAAATATTTCACACCGGACAGAAACCATACCCATGCTCTGATTGTGGGAAGGGGTTTACAAGGGCAGAATCATTAAGGTCACACAGGAGAATTCACACTTCAGAAAAGAGCCAGCATCACACCCCCAAGCAAAACACAACTCCAGGGAAACTATTTTGCTGCTCACAGTGTGGGAAACAGTTTTCTCAGTTGGGAAACATGAAAGAGCATCTGAGAGTGCACACAGGAGAAAAGCCTTTCTACTGTTCTGAATGTGGAAAAAATTTCCGTTCTTCTAGCAACCTACGTGGACATATGCGGGTGCACACTGGAGAGAAACCCCACCGGTGCTTAGAATGTGGTAAGAGTTTTTCCCGATCTCAACAGCTCAAAAACCACCAGAGAATCCACACAGGCGAAAAGCCTTACAGCTGCTCAGAATGTGGGAAAGATTTTGCAAGGGCAGACCATTTTACTGTACACCAGCGGATACACAGCTCAAACAAGCCAAACTATTGTGTTGACTGTGGTAAAAGCTTTGTTTCATCCGGACATTTAAAAGATCATCTGAGAACTCACACTGGAGAGAAACCGCATCAGTGCTCTTATTGTGGAAGGAGCTTTGCCGTATCGTCGAGCTTAAAAGGTCATGTGATGATTCACACTGGAGAGAGGCCGTATTTTTGCCCTGACTGCGATAAAAGCTTTAGAACGTCTTCTGCTCTAACAATACACCAGAGAAAACACCATGGGGTATCAACAGACCCTTGTTCTACTTCCAACACCCTCCCCCACACTGACCAGGAGACTGAATGACCAGACTAATCACCCTCCCCCACACTGGCCAGGAGACTGAATGACCAGACTAATCACCCTCCCCCACACTGGCCAGGAGACTGAATGACCAGACTAATCACCCTCCCCCACACTGGCCAGGAGACTAAATGACCAGACTAATCACCCTCCCCCACACTGGCCAGGAGACCTCTGTGGCCAAACTAATCAGAGATGCCATCATACGGATCTGAACCCTTACTGCCAGGCTGACTAGAGCTTCTTGACAAAGCCTTGACCCCCTCACTAGATAGCCCACTGTTCACAGTCCACACCAGCCCACCTTGTTAGTATGGTCAGCACCGTGGACAGGATGTTATTGATGATGATGTTGTCAAAACTATTGCTGACTGGTGAAGTCTAAGCCAGTAGAGTTTATATGTGACTGTAAGACAGCGAGCCCTGTCATTAGTACACATAACGTCTACTGTCCTGTGTTGCTATAGCAACATCGACTTTTATATATCTGTAAAAGCTATTGATCACTTTGTACATTAAGTGTGTCTAAATAAAGTATACATAAAGCCTACGCCAGATGTGTGATTCATTGTGCTCCACCTACATATCCTGTGTCTGTTTGCATATGTAATAAAATATGATTAATAAATCATCTAAATGATCAATGAATAATATGCTGATATGGATATTTGAAGTATTGCTTCTTTCATTGAATAGCATTCATCTTGTACTTCCAAGTAGCATGTCTTACCCTCTACCTTCTAAACAGAGCATATAACAACAATATGGAGCAAAGATTTTGGTTATTTTTCTATAAATATGTTCTTTTCAGTTTAGAGAGAGGCGGTCATGAAAGTCTATCATTAACCTCATATGATTCACCTCTCATTGGTCAGTAGACACATCGATCAGGTCTGTGTAAATAATAGTACGGTAGACGTCACTGTCACGGCTGGATAATAGTGCACAGTTCAAGTGACGCAACACCGCCTCCCACTGGATCAATATGAAATTACACACACAGAGACAAACAGTTCAGTCCACACAAGGTTTCAATGTCTAGAACAGAGACACCACTTTGATTGTGGTGATTTGGTCAATGACGTACTCATTGCACAATATTGGCATGGTCACTGGCTATATGGCTCCTGTATACATTTCCTATACAGTGTATTCAATATCATTTAAAATAGATACATTGAGAAGAAGCAATGCTAGCCTTCACAAATAAGTCAGGTTTATTTTCTAAATTTAGACATTCTCCAGATATTAAGCAACACAGTTATTTATGCTACGGTCGCCCAGCGAAGATGACACATGGCATTTACAAGGTCAAAGCATGTTTCACCATGGTTATCATATATTATAAAAATAAATGTGTACAAAAAGTGTTTTGTCCAAGAAGAGATAATAAATACCTGTCAAATAATATATGTGTACATAAATATACCATTATTTGTTATTTGTGTTCCTATCATGAAAACCAAAGATTGGCAGATTAATTGTGAATGAAACAGAAAGGACATTGAACGACTCCAGCATGAATCGTTAATGAGCCAAACTACACAAAACAACAAAATACAAAACACACATAAATATATTGTAATGCTTCGCTCCTATTCATACGTATCAGTATCAGTTTGGTCCCTATTGTTATTTGGAAGTACTCCGACTGAAGTCAGTGAGTACATTTCAGCTTCCATTCATGACCACACATGTCTAACCGACCTCAGGGGTGAAGAAAACTAAAATATGACGACATGGATATGAGAGAAGAATCAAACATGTTCCATTAAATTTGCCTAAAATACCGGTAGTTGTTGGGATTTAGGCTTGGGGAACCATTAGCACAATGGATAACAGCATTGTAGCTTGTTTCTAGGGTTTGGGTTGGAGTTATTTGCCATATTACAATCGTCAGCCCTGCTAGTTTGGTTGCAAAGCTTTCTGTTGAGGAGCGGAATCCCACTCAGACCGTTGCTATGGTAATGGTGCCATTCCCGCGGCCCCGCCCCCTCCGGTACACGTCGACCACTTTTCAACCAGTCCCCGGCGCCGCCCCTCGATCATTCACATCTTGTACCGTTGTGTCCTAGTTAAAACCGACAAGTTTAGGGAGAGAAGCAGAGAGAGGAGACCGAGGAATATTCCACTCAGTGAAGTGGTATTCAGAGAGAGAGAGAGAGAGAAGAGGAGGAACGACGACAACGGAGGCAGACTACCACTCGGATTATTGTATTATCTAAACAGTAATTGGAAGTAAACCAACGTGAACGCTGCGTAGATGGAAGAGGTGGGTTTCACGCATGTACGTGTATGACGAAGTTAACACGTGTTGTGAAAACCGGGACGTAATAGCATTTAACGAAGTTAACGAGGCTCTTTTGGGTTGTTGTCTTATTGCATTTGGTCAAACAACAGTGAACAATTTTCACAAACGCGCCCCTTCTTTTGTTTCTCATTGAAATCAGGGAGATATTTGCATTTTCCAGCAATTTGTCTGGACACAGGGACAAGCTACTCAAAATCGGGACTGTCCTCGACAAAAACGGGACGTTTGGTCTCACCCTACTTCAAACATCTTTCTTCATATAGGTTCATTGCATGGCGTCGGTGGCTGTGGGTGATGACCGCAAGGGGGAGGAGGAGGGCCACGGCGATTTCATTGATCAAGGTAAGATGGTGGGGGCATGTGATAATTCCTGTTGCGTGTGATATGACACAGAAGCAACGATGAAAGGCTAATTTAGAAATATTCCACTAAGCGTTTTTCCGTTCCACAGTATTGATTACATCATACTGCATCCTGTACTACACAGATAGTAGCTAGTACGTGTTAATGCAGGAGGAGATAGTAAGTGGTCATCTTTGCAACAAAATGTGCCTGGATTTGCTGTTGACATATTATGGTTAAGCCAGCCAGCTCAACTTTTAATAGAAGTTGATACATATAGTTGTTGAAATCATGTTGTCTGCTGGGTAAATTGGCCACAGTCCAGAAGGTTTTATAAGATGTGAATTCCTCAGACAACACTGTCTTGAATTGAACTCAGATGATTTCTCTTGGCCACCAGAGGGGTGTGATTTTGAGGCAGAGGGAGTGGTTTGTCAAGTGTGTAGGCATCAGAGGTTCTCACCTTATTTCTATGTGATGCTACCTTAGCTATTTGTTAGGTCAATGAGTTGAACAATATGTTTAATTCAGTATATTTTGTTTTATACAGGAGAGAGTCCACACTCGTGCTGCTCTGACAGTGGGAACAGTCCTTCTGAGTCAGGGGGACCAGACCTGGAGACGCCCAAAGCAAAGAGGCAAAAAGGACATCTGAAAGTCCATCATAGAATACATACAAGAGAGAAGCCTTATGTCTGTGTGCAATGTGGAAAGAGTTTCTCAAGGAAAAGCACCCTAAAATCACATGAAATACTTCACACCGGACAGAAACCATACCCATGCTCTGATTGTGGGAAGGGGTTTACAAAGGCAGAATCATTAAGGTCACACAGGAGAATTCACACTTCAGAAAAGAGCCAGCATCACACCCCCAAGCAAAACACAACTCCAGGGAAACTATTTTCCTGCTCACAGTGTGGGAAACAGTTTTCTCAATTGGGAAACATGAAAAGGCATTTGAGAGTGCACACAGGAGAAAAGCCTTTCTACTGTTCTGAATGTGGAAAATGTTTCCGTTTTTCTAGCAACCTACGTAGACATATGCTGGTGCACACTGGAGAGAACCCCCACCAGTGCTTAGAATGTGGTAAGAGATTTCCTCAATCTCAAGAGCTCAAAAACCACCAGAGAATCCACATAGGAGAAAAGCCTTTCTACTGTTCTGAATGTGGAAAATGTTTCGGTTTTTCTAGCAACCTACATAGACATATGCGGGTGCACACTGGAGAGAAACCCCACAGGTGCTTAGAATGTGGTAAGACATTTCCCCGATCTCAAGAGCTCAAAAACCACCAGAGAATCCACGCAGGACAAAAGCCTTTCTCCTGTTCTGAATGTGGAAAATGTTTCCGTTCTTCTAGCAACCTACATGGACATATGCTGGTGCACACTGGAGAGAAACCCCACAGGTGCTTAGAATGTGGTAAGAGATTTCCCCGATCTCAAGAGCTCAAAAACCACCAGAGAATCCACATAGGAGAAAAGCCTTTCTACTGTTCTGAATGTGGAAAATGTTTCAGTCTTTCTAGCAACCTACATAGACATATGCTGGTGCACACTGAAGAGAAACCCCACAGGTGCTTAGAATGTGGTAAGAGTTTTTCCCGATCTCAACAGCTCAAAACCCATCAGAGAATCCACACAGGAGAAAAGCCTCACAGTTGCTCAGAATGTGGGAAAGATTTTGCAAGGGCAGACCAGTTAACTGTCCACCAGCGGATACACAGCTCAGTCAAGCCAAACTCTTGTGTTGACTGTGGTAAAAGCTTTGTTTCATCCGGATATTTAAAAAGACATCTGAGAACTCACACTGGAGAGAAACCGCATCAGTGCTCTTATTGTGGAAGGAGCTTTGCCATGCCGTCAACCTTAAAAAGTCATGTGATGATTCACACTGGAGAGAGGCCGTATTTTTGCCCTGACTGCGATAAAAGCTTTAGAACGTCTTCTGCTCGAACAATACACCAGAGAAAACACCATGGGGTATAAACAGACCCTTGTTCTACTTCCAACACCCTCCCCCACACTGACCAGGAGACTGAATGACCAGACTAATCACCCTCCCCCACACTGACCAGGAGACTGAATGACCAGACTAATCACCCTCCCCCACACTGGTCAGGAGACCTCTGTGGCCAATCTAATCAGAGATGCCATCATACGGATCTGAACCCTTACTGCCAGGCTGACTAGAGCTTCTTGACAAAGCCTTGACCCCCTCACTAGATAGCCCACTGTTCACAGTCCACACCAGCCCACCTTGTTAGTATGGTCAGCACCGTGGACAGGATGTTATTGATGATGATGATGTCGTCAAAACTATTGCTGACTGGTGAAGTCTAAGCCAGTAGAGTTTATATGTGACTGTAAGACAGTGAGCCCTGTCATTAGTACACATAACGTCTACTGTCCTGTGTTGCTATAGCAACATCGACTTTTATATATCTGTAAAAGTTATTGATCACTTTGTACATTAAGTGTGTCTAAATAAAGTATACATAAAGCCTACGCCAGATGTGATTCATTGTGCTCCACCTACATATCCTGTGTCTGTTTGCATATGTAATAAAATATGATTAATAAATCATCTAAATGATCAATGAATAATATGCTGATATGGATAGTTGAAGTATTGCTTCTTTCATTGAATAGCATTCATCTTGTACTTCCAAGTAGCATGTCTTAGCCTCTACCTTCTAAACAGAGCATATAACAACAATATGGAGCAAAGATTTTGGTTATATATCTATAAATATGTTCTTTTCAGTTTAGAGAGAGGCGGTCATGAAAGTCTATCATTAACCCCATATGATTCACCTCTCGTTGGTCAGTAGACACATCGATCAGGTCTGTGTAAATAATAGTAAGGTAGACGTCACTTGTCACGGCTGGATAATAGTGCACAGTTCAAGTGACGCAACACCGCCTCCCACTGGATCAATATGAAATTACACACAGAGACAAACAGTTCAGTCCACAAAAGGTTTCAATGTGTAGAACAGAGACACCACTTTGATTGTGGTGATTTGGTCAATGACGTACTCATTGCACAATATTGGCATGGTCACTGGCTATATGGCTCCTGTATACATTTCCTATACAGTGTATTCAATATCATTTAGGTGACCTTGGGTGACCTGAAAGGCGCCTCCAAATAAAATGCATTATTATTATTATTATTTAAAATAGATACATTGAGAAGAAGCAATGCTAGCCTTCACAAATAAGTCAGGTTTATTTTCTAAATTTAGACATTCTCCAGATATTAAGCAACACAGGTATTTATGCTACGGTCGCCCAGCGAAGATGACACATGGCATTTACAAGGTCAAAGCATGTTTCACCATGGTTATCATATATTCATTCAATGTACAACAGGTAAAAATAAATGTGCATAAAAAGTGTTTATTCTAAAAAGAGATAATGAATACCTGTCAAATGATATATGTTTACATAAATATACCATTATTTGCTATTTGTGTTCCTATCATGAAAACCAAAGATTGGCAGATTAATTGTGAATGAAACAGAAAGGACATTGAACGACTCCAGCATGAATCGCTAATGAGCCAAACTACACAAAACAACAAAATACAAAACACACATAAATATATTGTAATGCTTCGCTCCTATTCATACGTATCAGTATCAGTTTGGTCCCTATTGTTATTTGGAAGTACTCCGACTGAAGTCAGTGAGTACATTTCAGCTTCCATTCATGACCACACATGTCTAACCGACCTCAGGGGTGAAGAAAACTAAAATATGACGACATGGATATGAGAGAAGAATCAAACATGTTCCATTAAATTTGCCTAAAATACCGGTAGTTGTTGGGATTTAGGCTTGGGGAACCATACTGAACCATTAGCACAATGGATAACAGCATTGTAGCTTGTTTCTAGGGTTTGGGTTGGAGTTATTTGCCATATTACAATCGTCAGCCCTGCTAGTTTGGTTGCAAAGCTTTCTGTTGAGGAGCGGAATCCCACTCAGACCGTTGCTATGGTAATGGTGCCATTCCCGCGGCCCCGCCCCCTCCGGTACACGTCGACCACTTTTCAACCAGTCCCCGGCGCCGCCCCTCGATCATTCACATCTTGTACCGTTGTGTCCTAGTTAAAACCGACAAGTTTAGGGAGATAAGCAGAGAGAGGAGACCGAGGAATATTCCACTCAGTGAAGTGGTATTCAGAGAGAGAGAGAGAGAGAGAGAGAGAGAGAGAGAAGAGGAGGAGGAGGAACGACAACGGAGGCAGACTACCACTCGGATTATTGTATTATCTAAACAGTAATTGGAAGTAAACCAACGTGAACGCTGCGTAGATGGAAGAGGTGGGTTTCACGCATGTACGTGTATGACGAAGTTAACACGTGTTGTGAAAACTGGGACGTTGTGGTGACTTGACACCTACTGGTTGAGCGTAGACGAATTCACTACATTACCCAGGTGCCTTAGCGTGGTGACAGAGGGACAAATTATGAATGTAAACAGGAAGTGTGAATGAGTTGGGAGTGAGAATGTAGAGTGCGAAATAAACATGGAGATTGTTGCAACTTTGAACTGGTGATCTTCGAGATTCTTCAGATCCCGCAAACCACTACAACGTAATAGCTTTTTACGAAATTAACGAGGCTCTTTTGGGTTGTTGTCTTATTGCATTTGGTCAAACAACAGTGAACAATTTTCACAAACGCGCCCCTTCTTTTGTTTCTCTTTGAAATCAGGGAGATATTTGCATTTTCCAGCAATTTGTCTGGACACAGGGACAAGCTACTCAAAATCGGGACTGTCCTCGACAAAAACGGGACGTTTGGTCTCACCCTACTTCAAACATATCTTTCTTCATATAGGTTCATTGCATGGCGTCGGTGGCTGTGGGTGATGACCGCAAGGGGGAGGAGGAGGGCCACGGCGATTTCATTGATCAAGGTAAGATGGTGGGGGCATGTGATAATTCCTGTTGCGTGTGATATGACACAGAAGCAACGATGAAAGGCTAATTTAGAAACATTCCACTAAGCGTTTTTCCGTTCCACAGTTTTGATCACATCATACTGCATCTTGTACTACACAGATAGTAGCTAGTACGTGTTAATACAGGAGGAGATAGTCGGTGGTCATCTTTGCAACAAAATGTGCCTGGATTTGCTGTTGACATATTATGGTTAAGCCAGCCAGCTCAACTTTTGATAGAAGTTGATACATATAGTTGTTGAAATCATGTTGTCTGCTGGGTAAATTGGCCACAGTCCAGAAGGACTACCTTCAAAATAAAGGTTTTATAAGATGTGAATTCCTCAGACAACACTGTCTTGAATTGAACTCATAGATGATTTCTCTTGGCCACCAGAGGGGTGTGATTTTGAGGCAGAGGGAGTGGTTTGTCAAGTGTGTAGGCATCAGAGGTTCTCACCTTATTTCTATGTGATGCTACCTTAGCTATTTGTTAGGTCAATGAGTTGAACAATATGTTTAATTCAGTATATTTTGTTTTTATGCAGGAGAGAGTCCACACTCGTGCTGCTCTGACAGTGGGAACAGTCCTTCTGAGTCAGGGGGACCAGACCTGGAGACGCCCAAAGCAAAGAGGCAAAAAGGACATCTGAAAGTCCATCATAGAATACATACAAGAGAGAAGCCTTATGTCTGTGTGCAATGTGGAAAGAGTTTCTCAAGGAAAAGCACCCTAAAATCACATGAAATACTTCACACCGGACAGAAACCATACCCATGCTCTGATTGTGGGAAGGGGTTTACAAGGGCAGAATCATTAAGGTCACACAGGAGAATTCACACTTCAGAAAAGAGCCAGCATCACACCCCCAAGCAAAACACAACTCCAGGGAAACTATTTTCCTGCTCACAGTGTGGGAAACAGTTTTCTCAATTGGGAAACATGAAAAGGCATTTGAGAGTGCACACAGGAGAAAAGCCTTTCTACTGTTCTGAATGTGGAAAATGTTTCCGTTTTTCTAGCAACCTACGTGGACATATGCTGGTGCACACTGGAGAGAAACCCCACAGGTGCTTAGAATGTGGTAAGAGATTTCCTCAATCTCAAGAGCTCAAAAACCACCAGAGAATCCACACAGGACAAAAGCCTTTCTACTGTTCTGAATGTGGAAAATGTTTCCGTTCTTCTAGCAGCCTATATGGACATATGCTGGTGCACACTGGAGAGAAACCCCACAGGTGCTTAGAATGTGGTAAGACATTTCCCCGATCTCAAGAGCTCAAAAACCACCAGAGAATCCACACAGGAGAAAAGCCTTTCTACTGTTCTGAATGTGGAAAATGTTTCCGTTCTTCTAGCGGCCTACATGGACATATGCTGGTGCACACTGGAGAGAAACCCCACAGGTGCTTAGAATGTGGTAAGAGATTTCCCCGATCTCAAGAGCTCAAAAACCACCAGAGAATCCACACAGGAGAAAAGCCTTTCTACTGTTCTGAATGTGGAAAATGTTTCCGTTCTTCTCGCAACCTACATAGACATATGCTGGTGCACACTGGAGAGAAACCCCACAGGTGCTTAGAATGTGGTAAGAGTTTTTTCCGATCTCAACATCTCAAAATCCATCAGAGAATCCACACAGGAGAAAAGCCTTACAGTTGCTCAGAATGTGGGAAAGATTTTGCAAGGGCAGACCAGTTAACTGTCCACCAGCGGATACACAGCTCAGACAAGCCAAACTCTTGTGTTGACTGGTAAAAGTTTTGTTTCATCCGGATATTTAAAAAGACATCTGAGAACTCACACTGGAGAGAAACTGTATCAGTGCTCTTATTGTGGAAGGAGCTTTTCCATGCCGTCAACCTTAAAAAGTCATGTGATGATTCACACTGGAGAGAGGCCGTATTTTTGCTCTCACTGCGATAAAAGCTTTAGAACGTCTTCTGCTCGAACAATACACCAGAGAAAACACCATGGGGTATCAACAGACCCTTGTTCTACTTCCAACACCCTCCCCCACACTGGCCAGGAGACTGAATGACCAGACTAATCACCCTCCCCCACACTGGCCAGGAGACTGAATGACCAGACTAATCACCCTCCCCCACATTGGCCAGGAGACTAAATGACCAGACTAATCACCCTCCCCCACACTGGCCAGGAGACCTCTGTGGCCAAACTAACCAGAGATGCCATCATACGGATCTGAACCCTTACTGCCAGGCTGACTAGAGCTTCTTGACAAAGCCTTGACCCCCTCACTAGATAGCCCACTGTTCACAGTCCACACCAGCCCACCTTGTTAGTATGGTCAGCACCGTGGACAGGATGTTATTGATGATGATGTTGTCAAAACTATTACTGGCTTAGACTTCACCAGTCAGCAGAGTTTATATGTGACTGTAAGACAGTGAGCCCTGTCATTAGTAAACATAACGTCTACTGCCCTGTGTTGCTATAGCAACATCGACTTTTATACATCTGTAAAAGCTATTGATCACTTTGTACATTAAGTGTGTCTAAATAAAGTATACATGAAGCCTACGCCAGATGTGTGATTCATTGTGCTCCACCTACATATCCTGTGTCTGTTTGCATATGTAATAAAATGTGATTAATAAATCATCTAAATGATCAATGAATAATATGCTGATATGGATATTTGAAGTATTGCTTCTTTCATTGAATAGCATTCATCTTGTACTTCCAAGTAGCATGTCTTACCCTCTACCTTCTGAACAGAGCATATAACAACAATATGGAGCAAAGATTTTGGTTATATATCTATAAATATGTTCTTTTCAGTTTAGAGTGAGGCGGTCATGAAAGTCTATCATTAACCTCATATGATTCACCTCTCATTGGTCAGTAGACACATCGATCAGGTCTGTGTAAATAATAGTACGGTAGACGTCACTGTCACGGCTGGATAATAGTGCATAGTTCAAGTGACGCAACACCGCCTCCCACTGGATCAATATGAAATTACACACAGAGACAAACAGTTCAGTCCACAAAAGGTTTCAATGTCTAGAACAGAGACACCACTTTGATTGTGGTGATTTGGTCAATGACGTACTCATTGCACAATATTGGCATGGTCACTGGCTATATGGCTCCTGTATACATTTCCTATACAGTGTATTCAATATCATTTAAAATAGATACATTGAGAAGAAGCAATGCTAGCCTTCACAAATAAGTCAGGTTTATTTTCTAAATTCAGACATTCTCCAGATATTAAGCAACACAGTTATTTATGCTACGGTCGCCCAGCGAAGATGACACATGGCATTTACAAGGTCAAAGCATGTTTCACCATGGTTATCATATATTCATTCAATGTACAACAGGTAAAAATAAATGTGCATAAAATGTGTTTAGTCTAAAAAGAGATAATGAATACCTGTCAAATGATATATGTTTACATAAATATACCATTATTTGTTATTTGTGTTCCCATCATGAAAACCAAAGATTGGCAGATTAATTGTGAATGAAACAGAAAGGACATTGAACGACTCCAGCATGAATCGCTAATGAGCCAAACTACACAAAACAACAAAATACAAAACACACATAAATATATTGTAATGCTTCGCTCCTATTCATACGTATCAGTATCAGTTTGGTCCCTATTGTTATTTGGAAGTACTCCGACTGAAGTCAGTGAGTACATTTCAGCTTCCATTCATGACCACACATGTCTAACCGACCTCAGGGGTGAAGAAAACTAAAATATGACGACATGGATATGAGAGAAGAATCAAACATGTTCCATTAAATTTGCCTAAAATACCGGTAGTTGTTGGGATTTAGGCTTGGGGAACCATTAGCACAATGGATAACAGCATTGTAGCTTGTTTCTAGGGTTTGGGTTGGAGTTATTTGCCATATTACAATCGTCAGCCCTGCTAGTTTGGTTGCAAAGCTTTCTGTTGAGGAGCGGAATCCCACTCAGACCGTTGCTATGGTAATGGTGCCATTCCCGCGGCCCCGCCCCCTCCGGTACACGTCGACCACTTTTCAACCAGTCCCCGGCGCCGCCCCTCGACCATTCACATCTTGAACCGTTGTGTCCTAGTTAAAACCGACAAGTTTAGGGAGATAAGCAGAGAGAGGAGACCGAGGAATATTCCACTCAGTGAAGTGGTATTCAGAGAGAGAGAGAGAAGAGGAGGAACGACAACGGAGGCAGACTACCACTCGGATTATTGTATTATCTAAACTAAGTAATTGGAAGTAAACCCACGTGGAAGGCTGCGTCGATGGAAGAGGTGGGTTTCACGCATGTACGTGTATGACGGGTTGTTGTCTTATTGCATTTGGTCAAACAACAGTGAACAATTTTCACAAACGCGCCCCATCTTTTGTTTCTCTTTGAAATCAGAGAGATATTTGCATTTTCCAGCAATTTGTCTGGACACAGGGACAAGCTACTCAAAATCGCGACTGTCCTCGACAAAAACGGGACGTTTGGTCTCACCCTACTTCAAACACATCTTTCTTCATATAGGTTCATTGCATGGCGTCGGTGGCTGTGGGTGATGACCGCAAGGGGGAGGAGGAGGGCCACGGCGATTTCATTGATCAAGGTAAGATGGTGGGGGCATGTGATAATTCCTGTTGCGTGTGATATGACACAGAAGCAACGATGAAAGGCTAATTTAGGAACATTCCACAAGGCGTTTTTCCGTTCCACAGTATTGATTACATCATACTGCATCCTGTACTACACAGATAGTAGCTAGTACGTGTTAATGCAGGAGGAGATAGTCAGTGGTCATCTTTGCAACAAAATGTGCCTGAATTTGCTGTTGGCATATTATGGTTAAGCCAGCCAGCTCAACTTTTAATAGAAGTTGATACATATAGTTGTTGAAATCATGTTGTCTGCTGGGTAAATTGGCCACAGTCCAGAAGGACTACCTTCAAAATAAAGGTTTTATAAGACGTAAATTCCTCAAACAACACTCTTGAATTGAACTCAGATGATTTCTCTTGGCCACCAGAGGGGTGTGATTTTGAGGCAGAGGGAGTGGTTTGTCAAGTGTGTAGGCATCAGAGGTTCTCACCTTATTTCTATGTGATGCTACCTTAACTATTTGTTAGGTCAATGAGTTGAACAATATGTTTAATTCAGTATATTTTGTTTTATGCAGGAGAGAGTCCACACTCGTGCTGCTCTGACAGTGGGAATAGTCCTTCTGAGTCAGGAGGATCAAACCTGGAGATGCCCAAAGCAAAGAGACTGTTTAACTGCCTTCTGTGTGGGAGCAGATTTACCCAAAAAGGACATCTGAAAGGCCATCATAGAATACATACAGGAGAGAAGCCTTATGTCTGTGTGCAATGTGGAAAGAGTTTCTCGTGGAAAAGCAACCTAAAATCACATAAAACACTTCACACCGGAGAGAAACCATACCCATGCTCTGATTGTGGGAAGTGGTTTACAAGGGCAGAATCATTAAAGTCACATAGGAGAATTCACACTGGAGAGAAACGGCATCAGTGCTCTTATTGTGGAAAGAGCTTTGCCACAGCGTCAACCTTAAAAGGTCATGTGAGGATTCACACTGGAGAGAGGCCGTATTTTTGCTCTGACTGCGATAAAAGCTTTAGAACGTTGTCTGCTATAACATCACACCAGAGAAAACACCATGGGGTATCAACAGACCCTTGTTCTACTTCCAACACCCTCCCCCACACTGACCAGGAGACTGAATGACCAGACTAATCACCCTCCCCCTCACTGGCCAGGAGACCTCTGTTGTGTGATATTATTATGCCCCCCCCCCCTCTCCACTCCACAGTTGGAATACAGTGCCTCTAGTGGTGGGAGTGTGGAATAATCTCACAAAGGCATGGTGCCTTATCCTCAACTATGTAATACTGTAGAAGTTAAAATAAGTATACCATTGTTTGCCCCTTTGATTACTCATCCCCCGTTCCTCATAGGAATTACTCATTCCTCATTCCTCAGGCCTTGATGATATTCCTTAATCATTTTCATGAAACCGTTGAATGCATCCTTTTAACGTTCCTGGTATTGATAATGTGCCTTCCTTTATGATTTATTCTACGACGATTGATTGATTGATTATTTGACTCTTTTTTGTTACTCCTTTTCATTCATAAACTTGTATTTTACCCTCACGGTGTTTCTTAAGTTTCTAAGATAAGATTTTTCAATTTCAATAAGTTGTGCACCTCGCAAATAAACATGTTTCTGATGAACCCAAACAGGGTCAGTGTGGTTATGTCACTCTGGCAGCATTATGACACACCTCTGTTATTGAGAGGCTTCTGTGTTAGTTAAGTCATGTTGGCGTGACGGCCTTGTGGTTCCTGTAGCGAGGCTGCTGTCCAGGTTGTCATATCTCTCCAGTCATAAGTGAAGCCTCCACCTATATATATGTGCCATTTAGCTGACGCTTTTATCCAAAGTGAGTTACATTGCAGTGAGTGCATACATTTCAGTATATACGGTCCCAGCGGGAATCAAACCCCCAACCTAAGCGTTGTTAACACCATGCTCTATCAACTGAGCCACAGAGGACTCCACCTCTGTCATAACGAGAGTATGTCATCTGACATGGGTGGTCATCAGGGCATACAATAACTTGTTTGGTCTACCAGCCACTCTGATTCTTTACCAGTCACATTAATGGCTTTTAAAACCAACGTTAAGGCAAATATCACAACAACAAACAACATTAGCATGATTCTTCACGCAAAATGACTCCCTGCACAGAATGGCAGACTACCTTCAGTAGTATGCTTTGTTTTCTGTCTCATGATGTCACGTGTAGTTGAATTTTA
>NC_139663.1:22060236-22077736 GCF_951799395.1 Argentina silus
CCGACCTGCCAGGAAGCAGACCCTCCAGAGGCCCGAGTGCAGGGAGGTCCTGATGTCGGTGCTCTGGTTGAGAGGCAGGATGACCCCCTCCTCCAGGTACAGCCAGTAGTCCGTGCTGACTGCAACTCCCAGCAGCCCCAGGCTACTCACTGCCAACACGCTGCTGAGCAACGCCAGGGCCTTCCGACCGCACGCACTCATCCCAACGGACGACGCTCGACAGGCACTGGAGGAGGAGGAGGAGGAGGTTAGAGAAAGAGAAAGTGCAGGCACTAGAGTCTGTTTCAGAGGACTGGCAGGTGATCTGTAGAGGGGAGGAGGAGGAGGAGGAGGAGGAGGAGGAGGAGGTTAGAGAAAGAGAAAGTGCAGGCACTAGAGTCTGTTTCAGAGGACTGGCAGGTGATCTGTAGAGGGGAGGAGGAGGAGGAGGAGGAGGAGGAGGTTAGAGAAAGAGAAAGTGCAGGCACTAGAGTCTGTTTCAGAGGACTGGCAGGTGATCTGTAGAGGGCAGGAGGAGGGGGAGGAGGAGGAGGAGGAGGAGGGGGAGGTTAGGCATTGTCACAGGTATGGTACAGATAACTTCCATTCCCACCCCAGAGAAAGAGAAAGTGTCGGCTTTTCAGGCATTGCATTGGTCCACACGGGTTCTAAGGGATGGCTTTCATTTAGAAGACAGCACTTTAAAACTAGTGACTTCAGCAACAAGCATCAGTATGTTTCCAACAGCAAAAACAGCAACATTCAGTTCTCCCCCCCTCTCTCTCCCTCTCTCTCTGCCCCCCCCACCCCCCCACCCCCCCACCCCCCTCCCTCTCTCTCATCTCTCTCATCTCTAATATCTGTGTGTTCCCTAAGCAGTTCCAAACGGAACAGGGACATTTGGAACCCAAATCCCTCTTATCATGATCACCACCTTGTGAAATGTCAAATTGATCAGACGTCCCCTTTTGATCGCATCACAGGTAAATCCCCCATAATGCAGTTCCCAGTTGACTGGATGTCCAAGATTGTGTCTCTAAAGCTCTTTCACATTCCTGTCTTGAATTCATGATCAGTTTGAAAACAGAAAACACATCCATCCATCCAAACACATGCACGTACACTCACACACACACGCACGCACGCACGCACGCACGCACGCACGCACGCACGCACGCACACACACACACACACACACACACACACACACTCACACTCACTCAGACACACACACTCAGACACACTCACACACACTCACTCACACTCACTCAGACACACACACACACACACACACTCAGACACACACACACACACACACCCTCTGATCTCAGCATCGCTGAAGATGGTCCTGTCACACAGTGCATGCAAATGGTCTAATGAATGAGGGAGGAGGAGGGGGAGGAGGGAGGAGGAGGAGGGAGGAGGAGGAGAAGGGAGGCGAAGGAGAAGGAGGAGGAGGAGGGGGAGGAGGGAGGAGAAGGAGAAGGAGGAGGAGGAGGGGGAGGAGGAGGGAGGAGGAGGAGGGACGACATTTGATGGGAGGACGTGATTCAGAGATGTTCGATTAGGACTCCGTGTTCATGTCATCATCGCTCAAAGTGGAAACTGGGCAGGCGGATCACGCTGCAGGATGTTTTCTACATGCTGACTAGACGATGAATTAGTTCCTAGTGCAGATTGACGTATTAGTCAATTATATGCGGGGGTCCTTTTAAAAGCCTTTTAAAGGGCCTACGTAGATCCTTCGCAGATGGTCTAATCGCATATTCATAGTATAGAAAGCGTGTTCGGTCAGGTCTTTACGCTTGGTGCTTTACCACGCGTTGCATGTCTGATGTGAAGCGCTAGGCCTACGAAGGTGGGATGGCTTAAGAGGGAGGATTAGCAGCAAATGCACTGATAAGTTTGTTTTTGAACTATTGAGTGGATGCTACGGCACACAGTGCATACAGTATACAGTACACAAGATGAGTCTCGTAATGTAACGCACTTGGGAATATTTTACGCGCTGTAGTGCGTATAGTAAATATGTATTATTCGTAAATGAGTATTATTGGCGGTGTACAGTTCAGCTATTCACTGGTGGTGAACGTCTTAGCTGATTAATGGCTACATTAATAAAAACCCTGGAAAGCGGTAGTTCATTTAAAATAGGACCAAATGACTTGCATTAGGCAGTGGTGCATCGAGCGATGTTTTTCTGTGTCTGGGGAGATTTGTATCGCTCCTGTTCCCTCTGCACCCGCAGTGCCTCATCAGAGGTGCAGACAGCGTCACTCGAGACCCAGAGTGCGTCCTCAGCAATGAATGGGCTCAGGCATGTTGGAGTGGTCAGAGAGAAGATTGAAAACATTTCATTTGACAGATACCTTTAGAAATAAAAATAGTGACTTCAGCAAAAAGCAGTATGTTTCCAACAGCAAAAACAACAACATTCAGTTAAGCTGTTCTATTCGCCTCTCTCTCTCTCTCTCTCTCTCTCTCTCTCTCTCTCTCTCTCTCTCTCTCTCTCTCTCTCTCTCTCTTCTCTCTCTCTCTCTCTCTCTCTCTTTCTCTCTCTCTCTCTCTCTCCCTCCCTCCACTCTCCCTCTCAGCTGATTCCTTAATTCATCAGTCGTTGGTCCTGAAAAATATTTTTGCAAAGATGAATGAATGAATGTGATGGTCGTTTCAACCATTTAAACACTTTTTGGGGGGTTATATATTCCCTAGTAAAAGGCTGTAGAGGCTAAAATCGTTTGGAAATCTAAAGACCATATCCTTGCAATCGATTATTGACCAACTTTGAAGAGTGACATTTCTTATTTTGGAATGAGCTCTGGGAACAATACAGGCAGGCGAGAACCTGCTTAAACTGCATCAGCACCACGTCATTTTGTGCGCGCTCCATCGTCCGGCTGACTTCAAGGTGACAGGGTAACACGCGCAGCGCGATTCACTGTTATTAACACACACGCACACGCACACACACACACACACACACACACACACACACACACACACACACACACACACACACACACAGAACTACCCTGCTCCACTGCATGAAAAAGGATAGATTAGGGCGAAGCTGTACCACCACGGTGACAATCCTTCCCTCTGTCTGAAGTTTGGGAGAGAAGCAACAATTTGCAGATAGAACTTTTGATTAAGTCCCCGTGAATCAGAACTAAAAGTTGTACGCCTGAGAGAAGCGTCATTAGTCCGTGCGTGGGCCAGAGAGAAGCGGGGAGCTATCCGCGGTCCTGAATCCTGAACTAAGACACGGCGGTCAGTCAAATGATAGACAGGAAGGATGACGACCAAATAGGAATAGATGCCGACACATTTCACGATATGACACGATGTATATTGCAAAGAAGAATCCTCGAAAACAATATGATGCTGACTGTATAGTCTAGATTGGTAGCCAAATAAACGCTAAATCACTATAGAAATAATTAGTTCTGAAATCCAGAATTCAGATCGTCAAATGTTTGTAAAATGCAATGCGCACTCTCTCAGACAGCAAACACACAGGGCAAGCACAGCATACTCATATAAACAAACATGCTTGTTCAATACAACATAACATGGCTTACCTTTTGATACGATCGGTTTAACTGCAGTCGTATGTTTGGAGGTGATTTCTAGGTCCACTGCTAAAAGCGATCCCTCCCTCTCCTGTGAGTCCTCACCTGAAACACTAATTGGGGGGGAGAGAGAGAGCGAGCGAGAGAGAGAGAGAGAGAGGCGCTTCAGACAGAGGGAAAGATTGACACCGTGGTTGTACAGCTTCGCCCGAATCTATCATTTTTCATGCAGTGGAGAGGGGTTGTTCTCTCTCTCTCTGTGTGTGTGTGTGTGTGTGTGTGTGTGTGTGTGTGTGTGTGTGTGTGTGTGTGTGTGTGTGTGCGTGCGTGCGTGCGTGCGTGCGTGCGTGCGTGCGTGCGTGTGTGTGTGTTAATAACAGGGAAGAGCGCTGCACTTGTTGAGTAGGGATAGCACACATACACGCACACGCAGAGTCAAGCTGAACGAGGGAGAGAGAGAGAGAGAATCCACTGTCCCATTCCAATGACTGATCTCCCTGAGCTCAGCTGAACGAGAGAGGAAGGGAGGGAGGCAGAGAGAGAGAGAGAGAGGGGGGGGAGAGAGAGAGAGAGAGAGAGAGAGGGGGAGAGAATCCAACTTGTCACTTGGCCATCCATGATTCATATGTAGGGATACCTCTTTCCCATGACTGTCTGAGGGACATACACTCACCGGCCACTTTATTAGGTACACCTGTTCAACTGCTCGTTAACGCAAATATCTAATGGTGTGGGGGATATTTTCTTGGCACACTTTCGGCCCCTTAGTACCAATTGAGCATCGTTTAAATGCCACAGCCTACCTGAGTATTGTTGCTGACCATGTCCATCCCTTTATGACCACAGTGTACCCATCTTCTGATGGCTACTTCCAGCAGGATAATGCGCCATGTCACAAAGCTCACATCATCTCAAACTGGTTTCTTGAACATGACAATGAGTTGTGTACTGTACTCCAATGGCCTCCACAGTCACCAGATCTCAATCCAATAGAGCATCTTTGGGATGTGGTGGAATGGGAGATTCACATCATGGATGTGCAGCCGACAAATCTGCAGCAATGATGCTATCATGTCAATAAGGACCAAAATCTCTGAGGAATGTTTCCAGCACCTTGTTGAATCTATGCCACAAAGAATGAAGGCAGTTCTGAAGGCAAAAGGGGGTCCAACCCGGTACTAGCAAGGTGTACCTAATAAAGTGACCGGTGAGTGTATAGTACATACAGCAGCCCAGTGGAATGCACCGTGATGCTTCGTCGAAACTTCAATATAATATAACATTCTCCAACCACAGCCACGACGCAGATAGACACAAACTCGTCTTTGAAAAGTGAGTTGAGTTGTTGTTACAAGTCATCAGAATAGTATCACGTCCTGGGATCTCTGCACCAAGGCCAGCTCCGTCTGTCTGCTGTCACAGCGTTTATGGTTCAGTAAATTACTGTAACGGCGTTTCGTGACAGAAAACACATTCACAGAGTGCTCATTATACACATGAGAATCACTTTCACACGACCTGTTGATGAATAAACGTCGGACACAAATAGCATGTGCTCTGGGAAAATCAATAGCGATTACTTAGCGATATATTACCTCAGTCGATTATTGGGTTGTCGATCATTGATACACTACCTCAGTCCCCCCCCCCCAGTTCAGCGTCATTCTCCAAAGACATTGCACATTTGCATTCTCTCTCTCTCTCTCTCTCTCTCTCTCTCTCTCTCACACACACACACACACACACACACGCACATGCACACACACACGCACTCTCTCTCACACACACACACACACACACACACACAGACACACACACACACACACACACACATACACATGCACTCACACACACGCATACATACTATTCACGCTTCCAATATTATTGTTGAGTTCATGCTGCTATTACAATGCCACCGTATGTTATTATCATTGCTTTTCTCTATACTTAGTGGTATTGTTGGTGGTATTATTGCATTGCATTGTTAATTGTTGCTTAACCCTAACCCTAAAGCATTTCATTGTTAATTGTTGCTTAACCCTAACCCTAAAGCATTTCATTGCATACTGTGTCTAGTATTTTGTGTACATGACAAATCAAATTTGATTTGATTTGAAATCTCAGTGGCATAGCAGCCTGAGCCGTAGATTCATTGGGATTCCAAACGCATCATTACATCACTGAAGGGAAGCACACCTTGCAGATACAGGCCTTTGTGTCGGAAAGTGACGTGGCTCGCTCAAAAACTAGACAAAGAGTGAGCCTCTGGAGGGCTGAGAAGGTAGACCTGTGAAGGTAGGTCTGTGAAGGTGGGTCTGTGAAGGTAGGTCTGTGTGCTGTGAATGCTGAGTGCGCTGACAGACGACCCTGTCTCCAGATGATGACGTTCTGGGGATCGTTTCTGTAGACCAGTGGTTCCCAAACTTTTAACAGTCATGTACCCCCTGTCGGTTAGTTTGTAGCCTAATTGATATTCTATTAACATTATCCCATACATATTAGACATTGTGATAATATTATTCTGTTGGATTGGGTGCATGCATTTATTTTTTGGTACTGAGACTGCAGTCGGCTATTCAACAGGACTGTTTGGGAAGGTAAATCACAGATTTATTTCGCGTACCCCCTAGATCGATCCACGTACCCCCGGGGGTACGCGTACCCCACTTTGACAATAGTGGCTGTAGACCAAAGAATTGTAACCTGAACGTGCTGGTTCGAGTCACGCCGGAGACACTTTTCTTTTGTGCTAATTGTTGCTAATTTGTGTTGCTTATGCTAATATTTGCGAATGCCTTCCCCAGACAATTTACCCAAACCTTAACCGGTCAAAGTTAATCCTAACCAGTTGAAGTTGGTTGTGCTGGAAGCTATCTGGCTGGGCAGAGATTGGCTCCTCCGACAGAGGGCGAAACACACGTCAAGGCTTTTGCAAACAATCGCCCGGCAATTCCACTTGCTCCGACCGAGCCTCGAAATTGCGCCCTCCGGCTTGCCGACACACACTGGGAGGCAAAGTAGCATCTGCATGCTACTATATAACCAGACTGCTTCAAATCAGTGAGGTTTTTCATGAGGAACGCACGCGGACCAAGGACCAAGGACCAAGGACCAAGGACCAAGGACCAAGGACCAAGGACCAAGGACCAAGCCACAGTAGGAAACACTACAAAGATGCGCGAGACTAAAGGAATGGAAACTGCACATATGAGACTGATTTAATTTTCATTGTTTTATTCATACACGGTATCATACTACAGTTAACAGACAGACAAAGAGGAACCTGGCAAACAGAAGTGAGAAAAGTTTGAAAACGAAAATAGGCTAAACATCTCTATGGTCCCATTCATGTTATACACTCACCGGCCACTTTATTAGGTACACCTTGCTAGTACCGGGTTGGACCCCCTTTATTAGGTACACCTTGCTAGTACCGGGTTGGACCCCCTTTTGCCTTCAGAACTGCCTTCATTCTTTGTGGCATAGATTCAACAAGGTGCTGGAAACATTCCTCAGAGATTTTGGTCCATATTGACATGATGGCATCATTGCTGCAGATTTGTCGGCTGCACATCCATGACGCGAATCTCCCGTTCCACCACATCCCAAAGGTTGAACAGGTGTACCTAATACAGTGGCTGGTGAGTGTATGCCTAGTAAGGTTGTAACAATTATCAATTTAGTCCTAAAATGACGTACGATGCAGGAATTCGGTCATGTTGTCCAAAGACAGCTCACTTTCCAGACACAGATTCTCAATGTGAGACATATCATGGTGTATCTCAAAATATAATGTAGCCTATCTGCAGATAGACATGTGTGTCTCTCTCTCTCTCTACCCTACTATCTCTCAAATGGACAGACAACCAGCTCACATTCCCATGAACATTTATTTTTACTCAGCATAAACAATTTAATGTAAACATTCAATTTATTCTCAATTCTAAAATATCCATTTGGTCCTCATGTGATACTGAAGGCTGCTTTTAATACTTAATAATTTGCCACCCCAATCAATTAATCACAGGGACATAGCTGAAACTACGAATAGCTGCCCTCTAAAGAAAATGGGGTTTAAAAATGTATTAAAACCAGTCATGGCTAACAGAAACTGACTAGCCCACATTAAGCCTTCTTGAAATTCTTGAAGAAATTTGGCAAAAGGCTGAAAAGCCAAAACATTTTGTGCCCGTCTGTGGTCCGAATATTAAAAACGACACACCGACACATGTCGTTTAATCAAGCTAGGTCTAGGTCTTCTTAATTGAGAATCAAAGCTACAAGTAGCCTCTAGGCAAGCTGTTCTGTTTTGGTCTGGAAACGAATTCCCTGTAGCTGGTCGTTGTAGTGGATACGTCTCTCCAAGCGGGTTCTCAGTTTGGCACGGGTGACAAGAACTATAGGCCTAGCCTAAATAATCTGAAGGACAAGTGAGAAAACCCCCCCTAAAAAAACAACCATTGTGGTCTTTCGTCCTAGGTCTAAATGTAGGCCTACAGTCATGCATTTCTTGAACTGAAAACTAATTGGAGTCACGAAGAAGTTACGCTAAAACAAACAAGGTGGAAGAGTAGAACGTGGGAGAGAAGCGCACGAGGCTCGCAGGACTGAACCCGGGGTCTCCGCAGCATGCAACGCCGTCTCGCATGCTTAGATTAGGCCTACCTTCACATGCACACAGTGGAAGCAAGGACACGCGCTTTAGCCACCGAGGGAAGAATCCTATCTTGAAAACCCAACATAGTCTCCAACGGAATAGGTTCTGGGGGATCGTTTCTGCAGACCAAGGAAAAACGGTCTGGGGGGGTCGTATTATCTGGCTATACCAGCGTCTGACCACCTGTTGGGCTGTAAGATACGTCGCAAGTCGGGCGGTTCACCTTGCCAACCTCCTTGTGCGGTTTTCTGCCTTCCGTATTTACCTGCCAGTATAGTTAGATAGCACATTCACACAGAACGTATTCTTTGGTCTGCAGAAACGATCCCCCGGAACTTATTAATTTGGAGACTGGGTTGCAAAAACCGCGTCTGACTTGATAACGCAGTGACGTCAATGGGAGATTGGCGCAAACCTTCGAGTCAAGGGCGCGCAGGTCGAGATATGGATTCGGCCCTGGGAGAAGACCAAGGTAAGAGTGCATTGAACCAGCGCACGCATCACAGATAAACCTAGATACTGCATATCATCTATGACATTGAAAAAGTAAAAAACAAACGTGGATAAATATAGGAAATACATATTACAAGGTCTGCTGATACCAAGCTACCAAAGATTCAGCCTTTTGGGATATTCTAAACATAGAAATGTTCAAACCATCTAAGGTAGTAAAAGCACATTCAGTTCGTGGTATAAAATCTGCAAGTAACTTCTCTTTTTGAAATAGCTGTTTCTATATTTACAAAATGGTTGACAGAAGGTATAGGGCAAACATCTTTGTGGACATAAATGTATATTGAGTGAAACATAAAACAAAACCTTTGCAACAATGACAAATAATGTTGTCATTCAACTTTAAATCAGAATAGGACTTTCAAACATACAACAATTACATATCAACAAATATAGTAATACTTGGTTTTACAATGTTAGATATCAGACGTGTACTGCATCCCTATAGAGTGTAATGCTCATTTAGAATCAGAAAATAAGCATGCAACAGAGAACTGTATTGTGCATGAGGAAATAGCATTTTCAGGAATAAGATCAAAACACTGTCTCTTCATAGGCCTCAGTTAGAGATTCCCTCCCGCCCCCCCCCCCCCCCCACCTCTCTTTAAAAAAATGAAAGAAATCCAGGATACCAAGTTCTCTGTTGTAAAACCTCATGCGAGACCTCCACCTCATGTCAAAGTAGGCTATTGTTCATCGATTTAACTCTCTGCATTCAACATAGACCTTTGTAGTCGCCTGCGCAGTGCTGCTGGATGACACTGCCAACCAAACCGTTAACGAAACCGTTAACGAAACCGTTAACCAGAGGAAGGGTTGAGGCCCAGGCCAGAAGGAAAGACATCGTTGTTGACTCAGAGTTCTGTAAGAAACGGATGTATTGTATATACTATTGATACATATATGTAATAAAATCTTTTGTTCCACTTATTTGGCGCTGATGTAACAGTAGGCCAACTCTTTTCAGTATATAAATATAATATATATATATATATATATATATATATATATATATATGTGTAGCAGTTTAGAAATGGCAGTACAGTAGGTAGAGAGAGGAAGGCAGGGGTGGGACAGATAGACATGGTTCATTCCCACATGCACCATAGCTCATCACATGGCGATTGGGGGAGGATGAGTTCTCTCGTGTTTCTGGAGCGCTATCCAGGTGAGTCGTGGGACAGCAAAATAAGATCAGGGGGCCACGGACAGGAAGTGACTGTTGGGTTCTATGGGTTTGGTGTTGAAGGAGAAGGCAGTGGGTTACGGTGAAAAGGGGTCCCCCAAGGAACAGTGCAATTCAGTTCCTACTTCAGTACTGGTCTCACTGTACAGTAGTGGCTGTCCTATTCAAATCAAAGGGACCATGATTCTGCGATCCCCACATCAAACACACCCCACCCCCCCAAGTCCCCCAAGGACATTTTCGAGATTGTTGACTACTTGTTTACAGAATGTTGCCGATGGTAGAGTTCTTAGAACATAACGAAGATACTGTAGAGCAGTCTCTTTGACAGTGGAACATTGGTGTTAGGATGTTCTATCTGGAAGGTTGTTAGTGTCCCAGTCCAAGTGGCTCTCTCCCCCTCTCTCTCTCTCTCTCTCTCTCTCTCTCCCTCTCCACCCTTCTCTCCCTCTCCACCCTTCTCTCCCTCCGCTATCTCCTCATACCACACTGTGGAGGGACGGGTGGATGAACTGGTGGTTGATGAAGGAGAAGCCGGCGAAGTCGCTCTGGTCGATGTTGGCGATGACCAGCTGGTCGGACGGGGTCAGCATGGGCTGGGTGCGCGTGAAGAACTTGTCAAAGTTTTCGGCTCCTTTGCCGCCCTGTGAGAGAGGGGAAACAACATGGCGGATGTCAGATGGCACAGAGAGAGTAGAGGTAGAAGTCGCCCCTTACCCATCAATACAGGGTGAGATATTAGTCATCTTCTTCATGGATAAAAGGTAGATTCAGGGGGGCGTTTAGTGGCGTAGCACACTAATGCGCATGCCACATAAACGCAAGGTCCCTGGTTTGATTCCGACCCTCGACACGTCTTGCATTTCACCCCTCCTCTCTCTCTCTCCCATCCTTCCTGTCAACCTCTCTACCGTCTCTGTCCCAATAAAGCAGAAATGCCCTAAAAACATACTAAAAATTACAGTGAGATGTGTTTCACTCTTTTTCAGTTATCTGCGTATGCTGTAATACCTGAGGCTGTGTGAGAGAGAAGGCTGGTGCCTCACACACACACACACGCTCACGAGTCTCCAACCTGGGTCCTCTGTATTGCCACCGAAACGGCCGACGTCAACAAGCAACGCCACTGAAAACCGAGCGATTGGATGGCGTGGGGTGGGGGGTATTTACATTTACATTTACGGCATTTAGCAGACGCCTTTATCCAAAGCGACTTACAGCAAATGCATTTGTTTAAGCAAGTGAATCATCTATCCATCAGTCATCATAAGATAAAGTAATCAATGCCCGGACCAGGGGCCGTAGGCAGTCACAATGCCAGAAGAAGGATAATAGTCAGTCACAATGCTTTTGTTACCTTTTCAACTAGGTCACAGCTTTGAAGTCACCCAGTGGCTAATGGCCGTTATGCCATATGGGTAAATCTGCGTTTAGGGTTAGGATTTTAGGGTTATCTGATCCCAGATCTGCGATAAATGGCATCTGTCAAATGCATTTTCATAGCGAGAAACATCCAACTGAGGTAGGCGTTCTCACGTCCAGGACACTGAACGCCACAGGCAAGACACTGAACGCCACAGGCAAGGTCATGTCTGGGTTTCACTTGTGTCATAGATTTGTAGGCAGAGATTTCAAGATAAAATAGGTTAGACGTGAACCCCAGCTGAAGCGCGTGTGTACGTGTACGTGTGTGTGCGTGCGTGGGTGCGTGTGTGTGTGTGGTAGGGGTATTCTGAGGTTACTGTTACTGACTTTGCATCACTGTGAAGTTTGACATGAGCTGGCATGTCTATTGATAGTACTGTTATATCATACCACTCATAAGTCATGATGTCATATCATAGCAACAAACACACATCCTCTGTGGCTCTGTTGGTAGAGCATGCTGCTTAGGTTGTGGGTTCGATTCCTGCTGGGACTCACTGCAATGTAAGTCACTTTGGATAAAATTGGCGTACAGGACATTTATCGTGCACCCCAAGGCACCTGAAGAATTATTGAACCACAATCTGCAAATGATTCCTCTATCAAATCTGGCACCCCACGTTTGAAAGTGTTATCTATCAATCATGCAATCGGTTCTGATATCAGATTCATGTCCCCAAAAATATATGTATCAAATTGATGTTTGGGGTAGTCAAAACCTTCCCACCACATTGGGGAATACTGCTAATATGGATGGGATGGCATGAATCTGAAATATTTTAAAACAATTTAACCATTTTATATAACCCTTATTTTATTGAAGTTGACTGAGAACATGTTCTCTTTTGCAGGGACGACCCGGTTGGCTTCGCCTATTATAATGAGGATCATATGCAACAAAAAGCTCAGCGTGTTTGAATCCAAGGTCCTCGTCCAACCAGTGACGTGAGCTGGGAGGTTCTTGTAGAGCAGAGCTGACAGTGGTCCTCATAGCAGCCCTGAATGAATGGAGCCAGAATTAGCTTGTTTGTGAATAGCGACGTGTACATCCGGTCTGTAACCTTCAATTTGATGGGTGTGTGTGTGTGTTGTGTGTTGTGTGTTGTGTGTTGTGTGTGTGTGTGTGTGTGTGTGTGTGTGCGTGTGTGTTGTGTGTGTGAGGGATAGAACGCTGCTTTTCGAGGGCTATTTTTAAAGCTCTGAAGCAATGCAGCTTTGCTTTAGGCTCAGTTGGCAATGGGGGGGGGTCACACAAAAGCCCCCCACGCCTGGCGAGTGTGTTTGCAGCAACAGGAGAGGGAGATGATGGGGATGGGGGGGTGGGGATGGGGATGGGGATGGGGGGGTGAAGGCTGCAGCTGTGTGCCACTGCGGTCCTTTTAACCTCCCACTCTGCTGCCGGGCTGCAGGCTCCCAGACCCACACTGGGTGGGAGGAGATGAATAAGAAAGGCACAAACACACACACACACACACAAATACACACAAACACACACAAATACACACAAACACGGTCGCACACACACACAAACACAAACACACGCATGGTCGCACACACACACACACACACACACACACACACGCACACACACACACACACACATGTGCACACGCACACACGCACACACACACACACCCTTTCCGTCCCTAAACTCTCATTCAAACAAACTCATGCCCACAGGGGGTGCCTGCCATTCTATTGTGGAAGCAGAAAACAGTCTAAAAATACACTGGTGTTCACACATCAACTGTCCCTCCCAGAGCAAGCGAGGGAAACTGAGGCATGTTTTAGCCTAAATATACCCGTGACAATGTCTTTAAAAGCTACCGTGCCTGTTTGGAGTGTCTTATGAGGAGGAGATACACCTGAGGCACTGGTCATATTGTACATCAGAGTGCTAACCTCAGGTCCCGTCCAGTGACTGGTTATGACAGCAGTCTGGTCATGTGGGGTGTATATGTACAGTGCCCTGTGTAAGTAACGGGACAGTGCCCTGTGGAAGTAACGGGACAGAGAAGCATTTTTTTCCTTCTTTTGGCTCTTCACTGCTAAATACCACTTTTCACACTACGGTACTGTAAACCCTGGTCGTGTAGTCCGGGTCTAGTACCCTCCAGCCTGGGGGGCTCACAGTAGAAACCTTCCCCCCAGATCCACTCACCGTTTTGGGCTTGAAGGGTGGCTGGACCTCCCTGTTGGCGAGGCGGTCCCAGTCGATGCGTCTGAAGAAGGCCTGCTCCCGGATGTCCCTCTCTCCCTCCGGCCCACAGCCCAGGCGCTTGGACGGATGCTTGGTCATCAGCTGAGAGGGAGAGTGGAGGGAGGGAGAGGGGGAAGAGAGAGGAGAGAGAAAGAGAGAGAGAGAGAGAGAGAGAGAGAGAGAGAGGGAGAGAGAGAGAGAGAGAGAGAGAGAGAGAGAACAAGGGAAAAGAGGGGGAATAAAGAAAGGAATGAACCAAGCATTACTTTTGTGTTGTAGAGATGTCCAGTGTCTGCCTTCACAACAGCATTTCATTGGTGAACTCCATCGTGTCTTTCCTTCAACTCTGACAGATTAAAATCACATTCTCACTCGTTCATCTTCTCATTATTCTGAACCTGAACCTAAAAATAGCAACGGGGGGGAAATTGCGATGGTTTTCGATAAAACACATTACCACACTCAGCGGCCCCGTTTTAATTTAGCCTCCAAATCGTGTCATTAATAAAGATTAACTCCCGTCATGAATCATATTTCAAATGAAACGTAAAGGCAACAAAGATCAGGGTCAAGGCCTTCGTCTTCGTCATCATTGGGTGGAATAGCGATGATGAGTTATTATTTTCAGGAGCAGATGCGGCGAGTGATATCATAATGAAATGTTATGAGACGGTTATTAAATAGCTTGAGCTGCTCATCGGATCGTCGAAATTGAATTTCTTCTCTGTGTGAATTGCATCTGAAAGCTCAATCGGCTGGTAAATAAAATGGCCCACAGACCCCGTGGATGGTGTAACAGTGTCACAAAATGGATGCCCACAGACCCGTGGATGGTGTAACAGTGTCACAAAATGGACGCCCACAGACCCGTGGATGGTGTAACAGTGTCACAAAATGGACGCCCACAGACCCGTGGATGGTGTAACAGTGTCACAAAATGGACGCCCACAGACCCGTGGATGGTGTAACAGTGTCACAAAATGGACGCCCACAGACCCGTGGATGGTGTAACAGTGTCACAAAATGGACAGGGGGGTAGTGGGGATGAAGAGGTCTTTAGGAGGGACAGTTAAGAAAGCCTGAAGAGATGAGTCTTCAATCTACGGCGGAAGATTGGTAGTGACTCTGCAGTCATGGCCGCAGTGGGAAGCCCGTTCCACCAGCGGGGCGCCAGGACAGTGAAAAGCCGTGACCGTTCATAAAGGCTGTACAGTCCATGCATTCCACATTGTATCTGAATTAGAGGTATTATAGTACAATGCACCATACTGGTAAACCTGCCAGCTATCAGCATTCATAACAGCTCATAATTCCATATAACAGCCTATGTTAAACACATCGCTTCGCACACATGTGGTCTCCAGAGAGTAACCAAGTGACCTCTAGTTCCGCCGTATCCATGACGACCGGTACTCACGCCCTTGCAGATGACGACGGCCTCCTTGGACATGGACTTGGGATATGACACGTTGTGCTCCATGATGGACTGGAACAGCTCATCTTCATCCTCTCCATCAAACGGCGGCTACGTGTAAGGAACACACACACACACACACACGCACGCACACACACACACACATACACACATACACACATACAGTACCAGTCAAAAGTTTGGACACACCTTCTCATTCAATGGTTTTTCTTTATTTTGTATTATTTTCTACATTGTAGATTAATATTGAAGACATCAAAACTATGAAGGAACACATGTGGAATTATGTAGTAAACAAAAAAGTGTTAAACAAACCAGAATATGTTTTACATTTTAGATTTTTCTTCAAAGTAGCCACCTTTTGCTTTGATGACAGCTTTGCACACTCTTGGGAGCTAACCGTGTCATGTATTTGAAACAACTCTGAAGCTATTGTTGTTTGCTGTTTTGCTGCAGAGAGCAGAGGCGGTGGTGTGGGAGACGGTGGTGTGTGAGGCGGTGGTGTGTGAGGCGGTGGGCAGGACTGAGGAAGAGAACCCAACAGCCCCTCAGAACCAGGCTATGACTCTCAATTATCTGTGTGTGTGTGTGTGTGTGTGTGTGTGTGTTTGTGTGTGTGTGTGTGTGATCTCTCCACAAATACCCTCGCCACATTGTTGCCAGGAAACTGGTGACTTTAACAAAGTCGTGTTCAGTAATTACTCTGACCAGCTCAATGTCAGTTGGCAGAAGAAAGGGCCTGAACAATCCTGTGAGTTACCGGTAGAAGCTATTGACACTTAGTCCAGGGTAGAATTCGAGCTTCAGGTTTGTTAAACATACCCTGTTTATTATATATTAATAAATAATTATTTATTATTATTCTATTAATAATAGAATATATTATCTAAGTTCAAGTGGTCATTCATCATTGGCATCAAGCAGACCTTGAGCAGAGTCTCAAAAGATCCTTAAAGGGGCGATCTGGGATTGGTACATCCATCTATCCACATCCATGGGATTTTTAAATGAATGCTATATAGCTATTGATTCTTGAAGAATATAAATTAGAAATGCCTCAGGAACTTAGTTCAACTGTCTTACATCATCAGAACCCAAAATATAAGCTTGGAAAATACTCCATTGTTTGTATTTTTTTTTTTATTGTAAACCAACACTGTACATAACACGGTTAAAACTATCATTTTTATCTCATGGATGGTCAGTCCTTGCGTAGACAGGTCTGTCCATGAATTTGAGAGTGGTTACCTATTATTTCTCCAGCCCCGTCCCCCCATTCTTCCAAAAGGAAGTGGCGGGGAGACAGCTTTGTTGTTGTTTGAATCCCAGATTGCCCCTTTCACTCAGGGAAAGTGAAAATATCTAAAATGAATATAATTAACATTCATAGCAACAGCGCCACGGCCTTATTAGGTGCGGTTAACGCTGCCACTCAAAGTTAAATTAATCATAATTGCACCCAATCTGTTCCATTTATTTGGGATTGAGACCTACAGGTTCCGCCTGGTGCAGAATGTCTGGAGGGAGACACACAACAGATGGGCCGGAATATGGACCCGGTTCCACTTTAGAGCACGTTAGAGTTACAGCTAATTTCATCTGACAGACTTTGACTTTGGGGTTAATTACCCCATTAAATGTTGTGTTGTGAGTGACCCTTAAGAAAGCAATTTTTTGTTTGATAGATAGTGGTTAGGGTTTTGGTAAAGGGTTAGGGTTAGGGTTAGTTGATAGTTAGTTGAACGTCTTTAAAGGGACTCTCGGAATAAGGTGTCACTTTAGGGTGCTACTGAAAAGGATACTTCACCCAAATTACAAAATCACCTATTTGGTTCCTGACCCTGAAAGAAGTCAATGGACAAGGACAAACTTCTGTCAACACTTTGTTTCTGTTTATCTGGGCACTGTCACTAAGCACTAACTTTTAGCACCTTCAACCAAAAAAACAATGGAAGTCCCTAAATTAGTGTGTTTGAAATGCCGAAATCATCAGAACCAAAACGTAGAAAACGTGGTTCCTCTATCGACAAGGACAAAGTTTGTCCTTGTCCATAGAGGGACCGAATATGTGATTTTGTTATTTTGGTTAACTGTCCCTTTAAGAGAGTGAGTCCATACCTGTCCAGCCAGCATCTCGTACAGCAAGACCCCATAGGCCCACCAGTCCACTGACTTCGCATAGGGCTGATATGCGATGATCTGCCACGGGAGAAGAGGAGGGCGAGGTTAAAGAGCTGCGTTGACTTACGACTGGGAACCAAACACACAGAAACTGGAGGTATCCTTTATTGATTCAACAACGTGACAACAATAGTCTTTTTTATTACCCTGTACCAAGAAAAAAGCGCTGGACAGAGACACTCCCTGGCTAAATGAAAGCACCCGCGCCTTAATAAGGGAGCGTAGGAAGGCGGAAAGAACATGGAAGGCCTGTAGTCTCAGCGTTCGTTTGAAAGATCTGACGAAGGAATTGAATGCTTCTGTAAAGAATGAGGGAGAAAGGTATGTCTGTAATCTGACCTCCGAGAACTCT
>NC_139663.1:22085236-22090236 GCF_951799395.1 Argentina silus
CTCTCTTTCTCTCCCTCTCTCTCTCTTTCTCTCTCTCTTTCTTTCTTCTTTATTGAGTGTTTCGAGCAGCATGATTAATGTGAGATGAATGTCTGCTGCCTGAGGGGCGTCCAGATGCTCAGGCAGCAGACTGAACACAGACAGCCCTGCAGTGACGAGAGAAAATATATTACATGTTGCTGTCTCTTGCTTCTTCAACATACACTCACCGAGCACTTTATTGGAACACTATACTAATACTGGGTAATACTCCCTTTATTACACCTTTATTACAACACTATACTAATACTGGGTAGGGCCTCCCTTCCAGGTGCACTTTCAAGCTGTGAATCTCCCGTTCCACCACATCCCAAAGGTGCTCTATTGGATTCAGATCTGGTGACTGGGAAGGCCACTGAAGAACACTGAACTCATTGTCATGTTCATGAAACCAGTTTGAGACGACTTTTGCTTTGTGACATGGTGCATTATCATGCTGAAAGTAACCATTAGAAGATGGGTAAATTGTGGCCATGAAGGGATGCACGTGGTCAGCAACAATACTCAAATAGGCTGTGGCATTCAAGTGATGGCTCAAAGTGTGCCAAGAAAACATTCCCCACACCATTACACCACCTCCACCATGAGAAGGTGTACAGGTGTTCCTCCACCTCCACCATGAGAAGGTGTACAGGTGTTCCTCCACCTCCACCATGAGAAGGAGTACAGGTGTTCCTCCACCATGAGAAGGTGTACAGGTGTTCCTCCACCTCCACCATGAGAAGGAGTACAGGTGTTCCTCCACCATGAGAAGGAGTACAGGTGATCCTCCACCATGAGAAGGTGTACAGGTGTTCCTCCACCTCCACCATGAGAAGGTGTACAGGTGTTCCTCCACCTCCACCATGAGAAGGTGTACAGGTGTTCCTCCACCTCCACCATGAGAAGGAGTACAGGTGTTCCTAATAAAGTGTTCGGTGAGTGTATCTCTCTCCCTCTCTCTCATTCTTTGTCATTCTCTCTCTTGCTCTCTCTACCACTCTATCACTGCTTCTATCCCCCTTTCTTCTTTCCTTCCTCTGCACTCCTCCTTTCCCTTTCTTGAGAACATATTCTCTCCTTTACTTCATTCTCTCTCCCCCCTCTCTTCATCGCTCTCCACCTCCCTCAACCTCTCCACCTCCCTCAACCTCTCCACCTCCCTCAACCTCTCCACCTCGCTCAACCTCTCCACCTCACTCAACCTCTCCACCTCCCTCAACCTTTCTACCTCCCTCAACCTCTCCACCTCCCTCAACCTCTCCACCTCCCTCAACCTCTCCACCTCTCTCAACCTCTCCACCTCCCTCAACCTCTCCACCTCCCTCAACCTCTCCACCTCCCTCAACCTCTCCACCTCCCTCAACCTCTCCACCTCCCTCAACCTTTCTACCTCCCTCAACCTCTCCACCTCCCTCAACCTTTCTACCTCCCTCAACCTCTCCACCTCCCTCAACCTCTCCACCTCCCTCATCCTCTCTTTCATCCTCCCAGTTCCGCCACTCACTCTGTCAACAGTGAGTCACACCCCTCTTTTCAGAAGAAAACTAAATATTTATACAACACTTACAGCGAAAACTTTTCAACACGCAGACAGGATTTATATATAAGGAAAACAAACCTTGAAAGGTGTTTGCTACTTTCTCTATCTCTCCATCTCACTCTATACTGCTTTCACAAACAGCAATTACTCCCCCGGCGCCACCAACACGACCCTCAAGGTTGCTTCAGTTTGTGTCTGAATTCAATGTAACTCCTGACAATAACATTGACTACAGCGTGGTGTTACGTTGAATATGGTCCCCTAATGTAACTCCTGACAATAACATTGACTACAGCGTGGTGTTACGTTGAATATGGTCCCCTAATGTAACTCCTGACAATAACATTGACTACAGCGTGGTGTTACGTTTAATATGGTCCCCTAATGTAACTCCTGACAATAACATTGACTACAGCGTGGTGTTTCGTTTAATATGGTCCCCTAATGTAACTCCTGACAATAACATTGACTACAGCATGGTGTTTCGTTTAATATGGTCCCCTAATGTAACTCCTGACAATAACATTGACTACAGCGTGGTGTTACGTTTAATATGGTCCCCTAATGTAACTCCTGACAATAACATTGACTACAGCATGGTGTTTCGTTTAATATGGTCCCCTAATGTAACTCCTGACAATAACATTGACTACAGCGTGGTGTTACGTTTAATATGGTCCCCTAATGGAGATTGGTGATTGGCTCCCACCCACCTGTAGATGACGCCCTTCCTGTGCAGGAAGAACAGGCCCACGGCGATCTCTGCTGCGTAGAACCTGCAACGGCAACCAGAGATAGTCACCATGGGAACCAAGGACGGTACAGGTGAACAGGCAGTCAATAGGTGATGTTGTTATAAGCGTTGTAAGCCTCGGATATGTGTTGGGTGTAAAACGTTGGCACAAAGGTTTGTGGTTGCTGGTTACCACGGAGACTTGACTGAGTGAGAGTTCAATGTCAAGGACTCTTGATGTCGATCCTGTAACTGTTTTCTACTGAGAGAACATATTCAGCTAGTTCCTGAATACAGTACAACGCAACGCAACGCAACGCAACGCAACGCAACGCAACGCAACGCAAGACAACACAACACAACACAACACAACACAACACAACACAGTACAGTACAATGCACTGCAATGCAATTAAATGCAATACAATACAATACAATACAATACAATACAATACAATACAATACAATACAATACAATTCAATTTCTCTCTCTTTCTCCTTCCCTCCCTCTCTCTCCCCCTCTCTATCTCTTTCTCCTTCCCTCCCTCTCTCTCCCCCTCTCTATCTCTTTCTCCTTCCCTCCCTCTCTCTCCCTCTCTCTCTCTCTCTCTTTCTCCTTCCTTCCCTCCCTCTCTCTCCCTCTCTCTCTCTCTCTCCCTCCCTCCCTCCCTTACCCCCTCCCTCCCTCCCTCCCTCCCTCTGAGAGGTATCTGTGGAGTAGTACTGTATCAATCCACCCCCGCAATGCACGCCACACTCTATCTGAATCCCGATCTGCTGTTTGGGTGTGAGAGAGAGATAATGGATTCCTGTGTCCATTCCTTTGGAAGTGTTCACCAAGTCAATTTCCTGTATGTGCAAATATCCTTGGCCAAATAAAATAATTCTGATTCTGATTCTGGTGTGTCTGTATTGGTCTGTCTGTGCATCTGTGTGCGTGCTTGTGTGTGTGTGTGTGTGTGTGTGTGTGTGTGTGTGTGTGTGTGTGTGTGTGTATGTGTGTGTCTGTTTCCATTTCAGGGAAAAGGGATGGAGAATATGGGTGAAGCTGGGTGTGTAGCCAGTGAATACAGTAGTAAAGTTCTTACACTGCCTGTGGCTCCTTGAACTTGCCCACACGCTGGATGTGGTACATGAGGTCTCCCCCGTTGATGTACTCCATGACAAAGTACAGCCGGTCCTACCAGAGAGAGAGAAAAGAGGGAGGGAGGGAGAGAGAGGGAGGGAGAGAGAAAATAGAGAGAGAGAGAGAGAGGGAGAGAGAGAGAGAGAGAGAGGGAAAGTAACAGAGGAGGAAAGAGGAGTAGGCACAAGGAGGATGGAGAAGGGGAAAACACAACACACAACACAATTGAGTCATTGTTACACACACACACACGCACACGTACACACACACACACACACACACACACACACACACACACACACACACACACACACACACACACTTCAAATAACTCCTGAAAAACACACACATCACCTTCTAAGACTCATATCGCAGTAATAAAACATACACTTCTTATTTCTATGCTGCTTTTCGTCAGAAACATCAGAATGTAGCTTTATAAACTATTCCACAGCGGACTTCTCTGTACTCCACAGGTTATGTGTGTGTGTGTGTGTGTGAAATTATTCTCCCAAGTCCCTAACAACCCCACCATGAGTCAGGTATGCCTTTCAAGTGTTGTATTATTAAAGGTTTGCTGAGTCATCAGTCTCTCCTTGGGCCTCCTCTCTCTCTGCTTTTCTCTCTGCTCTGAGAGATGTTACCACACACACACACACACACATATATATACACACACATATACACATGCACGCATGCACAAACACATGTGTGTGTGCGTGCGTGTGTATATATATGTTTGTGTGTGTGTGTGTGTGTGTGTGTGTGTGTGTGTGTGTGTGTGCATAAATGCCAGGGTGGATGGGATAGAAATGTGAAAAACTGTGCAGGTTCGAGGATTTATTAGTGACTGATCACATACTTGTACCAGCACACACGTCTCAAATGTGAAATAAAACAATTTTATCATGCTCAAAAAAACATAAGCTAAAATAGCTTTATTTACTAGTCTACTATGGAGCTTCCAATACAAACTTGCTATGTTTGTCCCCAGACAGCTACGTTGTCATGGTATCCTTTAATTGTGATGCATTCACTCTACCAGCATGTTGACTGCTGAGTTGGTTATCCAGACTAGTGCCCATTATGACATCACCTCTGGAATTCTGTTCCTCTGTGACACCTCTAGACTCGATGATGTCACAACACGCTGACAACATGCTAACACTTTAATCTGTCTCTTCATGTCCTCAGTGACGACCTGACCTTCGAGGAGCAAACATGGGATGCTGTGGCTTCTGCTTCTGCCACAGGGCCAAGGGCAAACACAAAGTGAAGAAGGGCCCAGTCCAAGACAAAGGTGGAGGGGTAAAAAAAGAGGTTGCAAGGACAAGAGCGATTAAGGAGACAGAGGAGCAGGTGAGGCTCCAGAGGCTGAGAGACCTGCTGCGTTCAGAGGTGGCGAGGGGCAGCTTTAGTGGACCAGGCTGCTGGGGAGACTCCCAGACCTCCACCTCTGGGGACCTCCAGGACCTCAAACTAAAAGGGGAGCCAGCTCTCTGGCTCAGAAACCCTCCTGGCTTGTCCTGGGCTGGTGATGAGGTCTTCCACCCCCGGGGCTACCAGCCTAGCTATCCGCC
>NC_139663.1:22095236-22098072 GCF_951799395.1 Argentina silus
GCCCCCCCTAGCTCACTTGACAGCTTTTCTATAGCGTAGGTGGTTGACATCGGGTGTTTGAGGAGACGGTCAGGTGTGTGGTTGACATCGGGTGTTTGAGGAGACGGTCAGGTGTGTGGTTGACATCGGGTGTTTGAGGAGACGGTCAGGTGTGTGGTTGACATCGGGTGTTTGAGGAGACGGTCAGGTGTGTTGGGAAGCCAGAGGTCGTAAGTTCGAGGCTCGGTTGGAGCAAGACGAACTGCGGGGTGACTGTTTACAACAACCTGACGTCTGTTTCAATAGCAAGTCAGGAGCTTGTCCAAAAACCACGGCACTCGTACCGAAAGAAGTCGCAGCTAAAAAAACCGAAGTGTTTATTTTTCTTATTTTAGTTGTAATGTTCGGCCGAGCTCCTGTTAGGATGATCTTCTAGGTCTGGAAGGTGGAGAGCTAGCTGTCTGTATTAGCGTTATCGTGTCACTGTCGCCATGGCAGCAAGGAGCAGCTGCTTTGCAGCAGAACAGGGACATCTAGTGGATACATTCGGAACAGAAATATCTCATCATGGAAAAGAAAAAGAAAAACGTATTTTGTCCTTCATGAAGTTTATCATGAAAGAGTGCCACATACATGAAACAATACATATTATATCATGTTTGATACCTTGTTGGTGTTTAGTTGTATAACAAAAACAAGCAAAAGACCATAAAACACACTTATATTCCACACACATTCCACGTACATACAATATATTGCAACATGCAAGATATTGCAACAGACGCAAGAGCATGCTCTCTTGCCCAAGTATCCTAGCGTGGGCAAGCAAAGTTAGTACACCACTGTGAAAGTTAGTCCAGTGCTGCCACCCTGTGGAGAGAGCTTGTATTCACACTTAAAGGCGTGCATTAAAAAACACCATCATCACCTACATATGGGGTGCAAACGCATTGTACTGTACAAAGTAGTAGATACTTTTTTGGATACCATAGTATATGCATTTACATACGCACTTCTATAGTCTAGGCTTGCGATGGACTAATAGAAGGCAGATTGTAGACCACACTACGAGCCAGGCTCTCCTGACCAATAGAAGTGCATTGAGGAGCCCAAGGCAGTGAGGATGAGGACCCCTCCTGAGAACTGTGTGGTCCACACATTTACTAACAACAAAGCTGTGTGTGTGTGTGTGTGTGTGTGTGTGTGTGTGTGTGTGTGTGTGTGTGTGTGTGTGAGAGAGAGAGAGAGAGAGAGAGAGAGAGAGAGAGAGAGAGAGAGAGAATGTGTGTGTGTGTGTGTGTGTTAGAGAGAGAGAGAGAGAGAGAGAGAGAGAGAGAGAGAGAGAGAGAGAAAAGAGAGAGAAAGAGAGGGAGAAAGTGTGAGAGAGAGAGTGTGGGTGTGTGGGTGTGTGTATGTGTGTGTGTGTGTGTGTTAGAGAGAGAGAGAGAGAGAAAGAGAAAGAGAAAGAGAGAGAGAAAAAGAGAGAGAGTGGGTGTGTGTGTATCTGTGAGAGAGACAACAAACTGCGAGTGGAAATTTCGTGAGAGACAGAGAGCGAAGAATTCAGACTGTTCAAGTCCTAATACTGTAGAGAGCCTTTGTTAGTAAATCCGATCTGTTTGCAGAAGCTGTAAGCAACACAAACAATCAGAGATAAAGTGAGGGAGGTGTCAATGCATTGAAAACACAGCGGATGGAGAGGATAGAGGAGAGAGGAGAGAGGGAGGGAGGAGAGAGGAGAGAGGGAGGAGAGAGGGAGGGAGGGAGGGAGGAGAGAGGGAGGGAGGGATAGAGGAGAGAGGGAGGGAGGGATAGAGGGAGGGATAGAGGAGAGAGGGAGGGAGGGATAGAGGAGAGAGGGAGGGAGGGATAGAGGAGAGAGGGAGGGAGGGATAGAGGGGAGAGGGAGGGAGGGATAGAGGAGAGAGGGAGGGAGGGATAGAGGAGAGAGGGAGGGAGGGATAGAGGAGAGAGGGAGGGAGGGATAGAGGAGAGAGGGAGGGATAGAGGGGAGAGGGAGGGAGGGATAGAGGGGAGAGCGAGGGAGGGAGGAGAGAGGGAGGGAGGGATAGAGGAGAGAGGGAGGGAGGGATAGAGGGGAGAGGGGGATAGAGGGGAGAGGGAGGGAGGGATAGAGGAGAGAGGGAGGGAGGGATAGAGGAGACAGGGGGGTAGAGGAGAGAGGGAGGGAGGGATAGAGGGGAGAGGGATAGATAGAGGGGAGAGGGAGGGAGGGATAGAGGGGAGAGGGAGGGAGAGAGGAGAGAGGGAGGGAGAGAGATGGGGAGACGGTGGGGGAGCAAGCAGAACAGCTACCTTGAGATAGTGGATATTTAATTGGCAGGCCTAGAAGAGACAGGAACAAGAAACTGGTGTGTTAGTGTTGAAGGGTTAGGGTTAAGGATTAAGGTTTTAAGGTGTGTGTGTGTGTGTGTGTGTGTGTGTGTGTGTGTGTGTGTGTGTGTGTGTGTGTGTGTGTGTCTGTGTCTGTGTGTGTGTGTGTAGTGTGAGTGGTGTTTCTGTCTGTGTGTGTAGTGTGTGTGGTGTTTCTGTCTGTGTGTGTGTGTGTGGGTGGGTGGGTGGGTGTCTGTCTATGTGTCTGTGTGTCTGTGTCTGTCTCTGTGTGTGTGTGTGTGTGTGTGTGTGTGTGTTTGTGTGTGTGTGTGTGTGTGTGTGCGTGTGTGTATGTCTGTGTGTCTGTGTGTCTGTGTGTGTGTGTGTGTGTGTGTGTGTGTGAGACAGAAGAGTTGTGGGAAAAGCAACAAGTTCCCCAGCACAGGACACAGTGAAGGACAGAGAGACAACATCAACATCAGTCTCTAGAATCCAGTTCCCTTCACACACACTCTTCACCTGA
>NC_139663.1:22108272-22118272 GCF_951799395.1 Argentina silus
CTTTCTTTCATTCGTTCTTTCTTTCTCTCTCTCTCTCCAACGCCCTCGCCCCACCACACTCTCTCTCTTTCTCTCTCCCTCTCTCTCTCTCTCTTTCTCCCTCCCTGCCTCTCTCTTTCTCTTTCTCCCTCCCTCCCTTTCTCTCTCTCTTCTGCTACGAAAATGTCAGGAATTCCAGCAACAGTGCGATCGCATAAGTTCTCCCTTAATAGCTTTCTGATGAAGAAAGTGAAATAACATAACCTTATAACATTAATTAAAATGTCATCAGGAACACGGATATATAACTTACACGTTGCCATGACGACAGAGACAGATAAGGAGCCCCAGTGCTAAATAATAATAATAATAATAATAATAATAATAATATCTCTTTGCATCTCAATGGCAATAGAATGTTAATTACCACCCCATAAGAAATGTATTGGCCCTGGTGGGTTAAAATAGCTTGGGGCCATTGAGGGGGTCTGTAATGGTCTGTACCGTTATGCTCTCTCTGTGTAACTGACTTCATAACTGACTTCATAACTGACTTCATAACTTCATAACTGACTTCATAACTGACTTCATAACTGACTTCATAACTTCATAACTGACTTCATAACTGACTTCATAACTTCATAACTGACTTCATAACTGACTTCATAACACACTTCATAACTTCATAACTGACTTCATAACTGACTTCATAACTTCATAACTGACTTCATAACTTCATAACTGTCATAAACAACAGCTGGGTAACACAAACTATCATAACCAACAGCTTGATAACACCATGTACGTTCCGTTTGAATGTTTCTCTATCCCTCTCAATTAATGCTTTCTATCTGTGCTTCCTCTCTACCTCCCTCCCTCTCTACCTCCCTCCCTCACTACCTCCCTCCCTCCCTCACTACCTCCCTTCCTCCCTCTCTACCTCCCTCCCTCCCTCTCTACCTCCCTTCCTCCCTCTCTACCTCCCTCCCTCCCTTCCTCCCTCCCTCCCTCTCTACCTCCCTCCCTCTCTACCTCCCTCCCTCCCTCCCTTCCTCCCTCTCTACCTCCCTCCCTCTCTCCCTCCCTCCCTCCCTCCCTCTCTACCTCCCTCTCTCCCTCCCTTCCTCCCTCTCTACCTCCCTCCCTCCCTCTCTACCTCCCTCCCTCCCTCTCTACCTCTCTACCTCCCTCCCTCCCTTCCTCCCTCTCTACCTCCCTCCCTCCCTCCTTTCCTCCCCTCTTTTGGTCTTGCGGGGTTTATTTCTTAAGTCAGTGCACAGCAGAGTCTGTCATTGTTGTGCTCCATGTGGTTTTTAATGAGTTGCGCTGTTAATAAGCAGAAGAGGGATCATTAGAAAGCCGTTCATCACACACACAAGTGCATACACACACACACACACACACACACACACACGCCACAAAGCCACTTGAACATATATGAGTACGCACACGCACACAGACACAGACACACACACACACAGACACACACATGCCACATAGCCACTTGAACATATATGCGCACGCAAACACACACACACACACAGACACACACACACACACACACACACAGACACACAACAAAGCCACTTGAACATATACACGAGCCCACACACACACACACACAGACACACAATGGTATTACATAACTGCGGCTTGTAAGTGCGTTTTCTTCATCATCGCACGCGAGACGGGATGTGTGGGAGTTGCTGGTACTCTTTCATGTACTCGTCAGGGACACATTTTCCCCTGTTTGAAGACACTGAGCTCCATGACTCAGAACCAAAGAACTATTTCAACTTCTTACAGATGTATTGCAAGAAGCTGAACTTTTTCAGAAGAACTAGGCTACTTAACATGCAAAACATTTTTGGGAACACAACCACCTCCAGCTGTATACACTGCCTAGTTCAATCTGTTGGCATGCTCAAACCCTGTAGAACACCTACACTAACTCCCACAATCCTCCAGACCCAAGCTGACCCTGTACCGTTTCCAGGGCAACTGGGAGGCACTGACATCCACTTGAGGATGTCCAAGCACTACTGTCAACTATTGTCAATTATTATTGTTGCTACTGTACATACACTCACCGGCCACTTTATTAGGTACACCTGTTCAACTGCTCGGTAACACAAATATCTAATGGTGTGGGGGATATTTTCTTGGCACACTTTGGGCCCCTTAATACCAATTGAGCATCGTTTAAACGCCACAGCCTACCTGAGTATTGTTGCTGACCATGTCCATCCCTTTATGACCACAGTGTACCCATCTTCTGATGGCTACTTCCAGCAGGATAACGCGCCATGTCACAAAGCTCAAATCATCTCAAACTGGTTTCTTGAACATGACAATGAGTTGTGTACTGTACTCCAATGGCCTCCACAGTCACCAGATCTCAATCCAATAGAGCATCTTTGGGATGTGGTGGAATGGGAGATTCACATCATGGATGTGCAGCCGACACATCTCCAGCAATGATGCTATCATGTCAATATGGACCAAAATCTCTGAAGGATGTTTCCAGCACCTTGTTGAATCTATGCCACAAAGAATTAAGGCAGTTCTGAAGGCAAAAGGGGGTCCAACCCGGTACTAGCAAGGTGTACCTAATAAAGTGGCCGGTGAGTGTACATTGCATACAGCATCCCAGTGGCATACACCGTGATGCTTCGTCGAATATGAAACTTCAAACATAATATAACATTCTCCAACCACAGCCACAACGCAGATAGACACAAACTGCTACATAATGTGCCCCTGTCGTTGGTTTAGTACACTATATTGTATTATATTGTTGATTTGTTTGATTGTTGTTGAGCTAGGAGCTGGATTACCAAAAGCATTTCACTACATCTCTTACGGCCGTGTGCGATGTCCGATGTCCGTCTCCCTCAGCAGAAACACAGCAGGTCAGACTATGCAGCCTTCCACTAGCTGCTAAACGCTAACATGCTAACTTAATCAGGCAGGCTCCCACTGGCCTACATCTTAACAGTCCCTCCTAAAGACCGCTTCACCCTAATTTGCTAAATAAGGACGTTGTAGGATGCTTTCCCTCTGACTGTTAAGGTAATGATTCTGTGAACAGTGAGCTGTTCCTCGATCCGTGCCGTAGGGCACTTCTTCAGAGGTTAATTGTGCCGGGCAGACTCCTACTAGCTATTATCTGTACTGTGAATCACGGTGCAGGACAGGGAGTCAAACTAGCTCTGGCACTGCACTGGGAAGCTGCTTCCTCTGCTGGAGAAGCATGACTCTCCATCATGACAGAGACAGGGGAGGAGACGCTGGCCCAGAAGAAATAGAGGTCAAATACTTTGGTCATTAGCATCAGCTACACTGAGGCGCTTCTCATCTGCGTGTAGTACACAACCCAGTCTCCAAATGATTACGTTCTGGGGGATCGGTTCTGCAGACCCCGCCACCTCCATGCAATACGACCACACACATTTGGAGATGGGGTTAGTCGTACATTTCCCAGAACAGCGTGCGCTGCTGCCTGCAACATTTACACACACACACACACACACACACACACACATGCACACAATGATAATATAATAATTATATAATAACACACACACACACACACACACAGACATACATACGCACGCACGCACACACACACACACACGCACACACACACACACACAATCTCAGGCTGGGCATCACTCTATTCATTAGAGCAGCACCTCCACAGCTCCTGATTTCAAGATCTCAGACAACGACGACAGGACAAGAACTGATTTAAGGGATACCATAACATCCAGTATGATTACGTGCTGATTTAAGAGATACCATAACATCCAGTATGATTACGTGCTGATTTAAGAGATACCATAACATCCAGTATGATTACGTGCTGATTTAAGAGATACCATAACATCCAGTATGATTACGTGCTGATTTAAGAGATACCATAACATCCAGTATGATTACGTGCTGATTTAAGAGATACCATAACATCCAGTATGATGTTATGAAACATTATAAAACAGATCGGCATGAAAAAAAAAAAGAAAAAAAAGAAAAAAAAGAAAAAAGAAAAACAACGACATTCTGTTGATTGTTTGTGTGCATAAATTAACTGCCGTGTGAAAACCATTGTCTCAATAATCCCCAACTGACAGTGCTTGCGAAAAGAATAATGACTCCAACAGGAGGAAAAGCACAACTCCAACTGGCAAATTGCAGGTTTATTGGCATGCCGACCCACCCACCAGATTCTATCTAATTGTGCCCACCTCTGCGCCCACTCACTGAGAGAAGCACATCAGTATAATGGGAGTACATCACTGTGGTGCCAGCACCACAGGTGCCTGCTGTGTGTATGTGTTTGGGTGTGGCAGCCATTTTGAGGCCAGGGTGGCTGGGATGGGATGGAAGCAGCACTTAGCACAGGACTGTAGGTACAGGACAGAGACACGTCTTCAGGGAGAGAGACTCTGGAGCACTAACAGGACTGTAGGTACAGGACAGAGACACGTCTTCAGGGAGAGAGACTCTGGAGCACTAACAGGACTGTAGGTACAGGACAGAGACACGTCTTCAGGGAGAGAGACTCTGGAGCACTAACAGGACTGTAGGTACAGGACAGAGACACGTCTTCAGGGAGAGAGACTCTGGAGCACTAACAGGACTGTAGGTACAGGACAGAGACACGTCTTCAGGGAGAGACTCTGCAGCACTAACAGGACTGTAGGTACAGGACAGAGACACGTCTTCAGGGAAAGAGACTCTGGAGCACTAACAGGACTGTAGGTACAGGACAGAGACACGTCTTCAGGGAGAGAGACTCTGGAGCACTAACAGGACTGTAGGTACAGGACAGAGACACGTCTTCAGGGAGAGAGACTCTGGAGCACTAACAGGACTGTAGGTACAGGACAGAGACACGTCTTCAGGGAGAGAGACTCTGGAGCACTAACAGGACTGTAGGTACAGGACAGAGACACGTCTTCAGGGAGAGACTCTGGAGCACTAACAGGACTGTAGGTACAGGACAGAGACACGTCTTCAGGGAGAGAGACTCTGGAGCACTAACAGGACTGTAGGTACAGGACAGAGACACGTCTTCAGGGAGAGAGACTCTGGAGCACTAACAGGACTGTAGGTACAGGACAGAGACACGTCTTCAGGGAGAGAGACTCTGGAGCACTAACAGGACTGTAGGTACAGGACAGAGACACGTCTTCAGGGAGAGAGACTCTGGAGCACTAACAGGACTGTAGGTACAGGACAGAGACACGTCTTCAGGGAGAGACTCTGGAGCACTAACAGGACTGTAGGTACAGGACAGAGACACGTCTTCAGGGAGAGAGACTCTGGAGCACTAACAGGACTGTAGGTACAGGACAGAGACACGTCTTCAGCGAGAGAGATTCAGTCGTCTTACAGGAAAAGTGTGATGTTTTTTTTTCCCCCCGTTTAAACACCCTGTCGACAGCGCTGTCGACAGACATGCAGTCTGAGACAGAGGCTCCGGGGCTCTCAGTCTTCACACCCGAGCCGAGGAGTCGAGGTGGGAACGGGCCTGGGCCAGAATAGCAGCAGCTAGCAACAGCTAGCTAGCTAGCTAGTGATGTATTTGAAGCCTTAGTATCAGTTGCCAGGCATACGTAGATGTATGTTTAAGCTCAGCAACTAGCAACAGCTATCTAGGTCTATTTGTGGCAAATATAACAGCCATAGCTGGACGTGTCTCCAGTAGGCTAGCAGCTAGCTACCGCTAGACTTCTAGAAACAGACGAGCTGGTTATATAATACAGGCATACAAGTAGACAAACAGACAACAGCTAGCAACAGCTAGCTAGACCTACACCTGTGGGCTGTGGCAAAAAAAGAACAGCCAAAACTAGACAAAACTAGACAATATCTACAGTAGGAAACAGATGAGACGTATTCTATAACACGGGCACTCAAATAGACAAACAGACACGGTTAGCAACAGCTACAGCCGCATCTAAGGAAGGTTCAGTCCTGTGGGGGGGCCCTGAGGTGGCGGACCACAGCTAACCGTGTTTGTTTTTCCTGTTCGAGGCTCTCCTCCCTTCACACGAGGCAGAGCCAACAGCGCCTCTCCTGCGGCTCCGCGCTCCGTCTCACCACCTCTCCCCTGTTCTCAGCCCTCCTGTTCCCGGCTGCAGATGTGTGGGACAGCGGGAGGGAACAGGCAACGCAACACCAATCCCCGAAATTCATTAACACGATAACACTTTGGGTTATGCAATCAGGGGATATGCGGCCGGCGGTGAGTGCGGATTGCGATTTTTGAAATCTGTAATTAAATCGACTGCTTGCGTAAGCGCTGCTGCTGTGTGAGGCAGCTGCTGTGTCTGTTCACCTGCTCAGGTCCCTGATGAACTCCCCTTAGTTAGGCAGCTTCCTTCCTTATCTTATTGAGCTCCTCTGTATATCAATGTGATGTAATAGTAGTACACACACACACACACACGCGCACACGCACACCCGCACACACACGCATGCGGGTACGCACGCACGCACGCCCGCACGCACACCCACCCACACACACACATTCACACACAGTAGTAATAGTAGTACACACACACACACACACACACACACACACACACACACACACAGTAGTAATAGTAGTACACACACACACACCTGCACACACTCGCATGCACTCACACACACTCACACACACACATTCACACACAGTAGTAGTAGTAGCTTAACAGTGTGGATCTACCATCCATAGGGACAGCATGAGCTATCTGGCATGTCACCAACGAACTCAACTATAAATTGAGTCAATTTACACAGTGAATGTGTCAGTGAAAAAGTCAATAACAATAACGTACGGTGGCATAGTAGTAGCAGCAGTGTGTGTGTGTGTGTGTGTGTGTGTGTGTGTGTGTGTGTGTGTGTGTGTGAGAGAGAGTGCAAATGTACACTGTCTTTGGAGATGGTTCCTAGGTTCTGCCGTGGACGTTTCCTCCTCCTCCTCCTCTCTGTTCTCTACTCTGTAACGATTCAGGCACCAAACAGAGTATGTCCCGGACGCTACCGGATATACATTTGATTGAATAAAACCCTCAGTTCCAAGGCCCTTAGAATGCAAGCGTTATGTCATAATGACAGATGACCGACTGTAATCTGAGCTCTAGTCTGTGTTAATGCCACAGACAGAATGATTATCAGCAACACACAGAGTGTAGCCGAGACACTAAGCTCTCAAGCCCTCCTAAAGACCTCTGTGTCTTTAGGTATATAACTTAATACCCACTCTGCCAAAGCCACAGCCGGCCCGTGTTACACCGGCAAATGTTAATGTGTCAAGGGAATGTCAACAGAGCCTCTCTCTCTCTCTAAACTGTGATCTGGCCCCCGGTGCCTTAGCGACGCTAACCGCGTGGAGTGATTTGACACTGTGTAAGCTGTGGCCACATATCACCGCCGCCGCCGCCGCCGCCGTGCGCTAGCTCCCATCTCCCGGCTGTTGCGGTGGGTTAGCACTGAGCCGCTAGGAGGGTAATGGCTCGTGACTGGCAGGCTAATGGAGCGAGACTCTGCCATTACTGTCAGAGACGTACGGCACGCTAACGCTACGCTACGCTAGGCTACGCTAGGCTACGCTAGGCTACGCTAGGCTACGCTACTGAAGGCCTCGGCAGCTCCCAGATTGATGAACAGTGAACTGGGGGAGCTCAATCTGCCGTATTCAGACCTCATTAAAAAAAAATAACATGTCGGAAATATTCTTGTTCATTGGGTTATGGCAGGCTACTCTGACAAAGGTCGCAGACTAAAATTATACCGAAAAAGTCTCCCGGACGTGAGGTGGTTCTGTAACGAAGACACATTGCTGCGTGGGGCTATTTCCTCCACATTTGATTATATGCCGAAAAGCGTCCATTGCTGATAAAGTAGCTGCTGAAAGTGCCCGAAAATGATCAGGAATGTATGCTGTGCTGTATCCATGCCCACCAGGGGAGGCTGGTGGAGGTAGAAATCGGAGGACGGACTCGTTGTAATGCGCGGAATGGAAAGAGGTTACATGCATTTAGCCTCCAGATTGTGAATGTAATTCAATCAACAAGAAATACCAGAAGAACCACCTATGGCATATGACCCGACCCCTAAAAACAACTAACACACACACCAAACCTCTTTGATGCTACTGTGAGAATGCTTTTATCCTAGAGTTTGATTTATTTCCATAGTTACGATGCGTTACAAGAAAGAATCCAAATCTGATGCACAGTCACTCAGCCAGGGACAGCAGCGCAGAGCAGCAGCAGACGCAGCTTTGTGGACTGGAGGGACACCGCGGCCCCTCAGGGAAGAGAAAGCACTCACCTGTCACACATTCACCTGTCACACATTCACCTGTCACACATTCACCTGTCACGCAGCTATGGCCCAGGAGAGAGAGAAGAGACGGATTGGCATCACACTCTCTCCCTCTCCCACTCCCTCTCCCTCTCCCTCTCCCTCTCCCTCTCCCACTCCCTCTCCCTCTCCCTCTCCCTCTCCCTCTCTCTCTCCCCTCTCCCTCTCTCTCTCCCTCTCCCTCTCCCACTCCCTCTCCCTCTCCCTCTCCCTCTCCCTCTCTACCTGTCAAACTGTCGGAGGGATGAAGAGCAGACAATATGCTGCAGCTCTTTTCTTTTCGACTCACTCACTCTCTCTTGCTCTCACTCTCTCTCTCTTTCTTTCTTTCTCTATCTCCCTCCATCCCTCTCTCCTTCCATCCCTCTCTCCTTCCATCCCTCTCTCCCTCCCTCCCTCCCTCCCTCCTTACCTCTCTCTGTCTTCCCCTCCCTCCCTCCCTCCCTCCCTCCCTCCCTCCCTCCCTCCCTCCTTACCTCTCTCTGTCTTCCCCTCCCTCCCTCCCTCCCTCCCTCCCTCCCTCCTTCCCTCTCTCTGTCTCTCTTGTGGACACAGTGGCTTGATGACAGTGTTTTTACAGCATCCCTAGTACAGGGTGAGTAGGTGAGGGTGAATGAATGAGTACAGGGTGAGTAAGTGAGGAATGAATACTCCATGTTTGGCTTATTGATCTCTCCCTCCAAGCTGAGCCATCCCTCACTCCCTCCCTCCCTCCCTCCCTCCCTCCCTCCCTCACTCCCTCCCTCCCTCCCTCCCTCCTTCCCTCTCTCTGTCTCTCTTGTGGACACAGTTGGCTTGATGACAGTGTTTTTACAGCATCCCTAGTACAGGGTGAGTAAGTGAGGGTGAATGAATGAGTACAGGGTGAGTAGGTGAGGGTGAATGAATGAGTACAGGGTGAGTAAGTGAGGGTGAATGAATGAGTACAGGGTGAGTAAGTGAGGAATGAATACTCCATGTTTGGCTTATTGATCTCTCCCTCCAAGCTGAGCCATCCCTCCCTCCCTCCCTCCCTCCCTCCCTCCCTCACTCCCTCCCTCACTCCCTCACTCCCTCCCTCCCTCCCTCCCTCCCTCACTCCCTCATCCCTCACTCCCCTCTTCTACACTTCTACCACTATCACTTGTTCTCCTTGGCTGAAGCTTCTGTGTACGGATATCCGTACACCTTTAGCCGTCCGCGAGGATAATGTCTGCAAGGATAATGTCTGTGAGGATAATGTCTGTGAGGATAATGTCTGCAAGGATAATGTCTGTGAGGATAATGTCTGTGAGGATAATGTCTGTGAGGATAATGTCTGCAAGGATAATGTCTGTGAGGATAATGTCTGTGAGGATAATGTCTGTGAGGATAATGTCTGCGAGGATAATGTCTGTGAGGATAATGTCTGCGAGGATAATGTCTGCGAGGATAATGTCACATTCTTCATTTTCTCAGTCACTTTTACACTCCAGCGCATGTCAACGTGAGCTCGGGACGCCAGTTAGCAGATGATTATCACCAAAGACTGATGATTCCAATTCCAGCTCAGTTAATGGCTTCCATAAATGACTTTTACTTCCCTGCAAATCTCCGAGACACCTTCTCTCTCTCTCTCTCTCCCTCTTTCTCTCTTTCTCTCTCTCTCACTTTCTCTCTCTCTCTCTCCCTCTTTCTCTCT
>NC_139663.1:22127970-22132970 GCF_951799395.1 Argentina silus
TATCTGTGCCTCTGTGTGTATCTGTGTGTATCTGTGTGTATCTGTGTGTCTCTGTGTGTATCTGTGTGTATCTGTGTGTATCTGTGTGTATCAGTGCAGTATATTCAGTATTTACAGTGTTTCATTCTCACGGCTCCTTGTCCTCCTCGGCTTATTTCCAGAGGGATGGAGAATAGTTTGGTGAGAAATAGGCTATAGAATAGTTAGGTGAGAAATAGGCTGTAGAATAGTTAGGTGAGAAATAGGCTATAGAATAGTTAGGTGAGGAATAGGCTATAGAATAGTTAGGTGAGAAATAGGCTATAGAATAGGGGAACTTTGGAATAGTTTGGCTCGTCCACCGCGCATCAAGGGAGTCAAGGACCAAAAAAAAGTTGGTGCTTTAATCACATAAGTTCACGGGCAGGTTAGACCATAGTTATTGTCTGTGGAGGAATTGCGACAGTACATCAAAATATAACAAGCTGGGCTTTTCCGACATACTCTACCCCTGAGATGTATCAAGCAGCAATTACCTGTTCTGGGCAGGGAAAGCTGCCATCGGCTCATTCTAGAGGCAAACAAACCTAGCCTGAAAACCTCCGTTGTTACCCACACATTCCAACACCGCAGTGACCTTCACCGCAACCACAGAGCCGTTCCATTGGACTTCTACTGACATGCCAAACCACTGCACCCAACAATACATAAATGAGCTGCATTAGAGAGAACAGAGAGAGGGAGGGAGGAGGGAGAAGAGGAGAGGAGAGGAGAGGAGAGGAGAGGAGAGGAGAGGAGAGGAGAGGAGAGGAGAGGACTGGAGACAAGTGGAGAGGAGAGGAGAGGAGAGGAGAGGAGAGGAGAGGAGAGGAGAGGACTGGAGACAAGTGGAGAGGAGAGAGAACAAGGGAGGTTATAAGAGGATAGAGGGCAGTAAAGAGGCGGTGTGTGGGTGTGTGTGAGACAGAGAGAGAGAGAGAGAGAAAGAGAAGGAGAGGAGAGAAGAGGAGAGGAGAGGAGAGGAGAGGAGAGGAGAGGAGAGGAGAGGCATTTCAGGCATGGGAACCCTAACCCTAACCCTAACCCTAACCCTAACAATATAGAAACAGTAAACTAAAGTGCACTTGGAGGAGATCAAGCACACTAAACTAATACCAACTAATACCAAACACCAGACCACCAACTAATACCAAACACCAGACCACCAACTGTTCAGACACATGGCTTAACCATGTTCAGTTGGACCCAAATTCTGTTTTCATTAGATTATTCATTTGATTACTAATGACTTTATCTTGTCAGGTGTAGTACGTTATTCTGAACTATGATCTGAAACCTCAACGTGTCACCTATCAAATGGCATCCTGCTGTTGCATCTGATCATCATATTTCATGTTATCAGCAGTTTAGTTTGGGTCTGTTTTTTAGGCGGGAAATCAGTCAAATACGGCTTTCAGCAGATATGAAGAGCGCTGTCTGTGAAGACACGTGATAGGTTGAGACCGTGAAGGCAGGAGCAGCAGAGGTGAAGGTCAAGGTCCGTCTCGCCTTGTCAGACCACATCAGAGCTGCCGTGCCCTGATTGGAGGAAACCCCTCTGGTCTCCTCCCACGCTGCGATTCAGGATGACAGGCGATGGCAGAGCAGGGAAATCACTGTGGCTCCCTGTCTCCTGGGATCTGGGCTTGATTATGCATGTCTGGCTGTCTCGTTATATCAGATGCTCATGCTGTGAGGGTGAATATATGTGTGTGTGTGTGTGTGTGTGTGTGTGTGTGTGTGTGTGTGTGTGTGTGTGTCTGTGTGTGTGTGTGTGTGTGTTTGTGAGAGAGAGAGACAGAGAGAGTCTTCCCTGCAGTGACAAAGCTGTGACCAGTCCCCTGAGAGTGATAAACAGGCGCCCATAAGGCGCACACACACACACACACACACACACACACACACACACACACACACACACACACACACACACACACACACACACACACACACACATTTCTCTGGCATCGTTTCTCTCCTCATATGATCAGCCAGACCCAGTCTCCAGTGGGACAGCTTCCCTCAGGGACATCCAACTGAGCCAAGACAATGGCCTTCATATGGCTGCAGTGTTCTCTCTACAGATCACATGTTGTTTCCTTCTCACACACACACACACACACACACACACACACACACACACACACACTCACACACACACACACACACACACACACACACTCACACACACACACACACACACACACACACACACACACACACACACACACAGACACACACACACACACACACACACAGTCACACACACACACACACACACACACACACACACAGACACACACACACACACATGCTGCATATGTGGAGCTAAAGGTGTTTGAATGAGCTACAGGAAGAAAGGATCAATTATCCCAAACTACAGGTGGTTGTGTTTGGCTTCCAGACATCTTAGAGAGAGCAAGGAGAAACAGTGATACAATGGCATGAATTAAATATGAACCTTCACACACACACACACACACACACACACACACACACACACACACACACAAAAATAATATTTGCCGTTTAGCTGAAGCTTTTATCCAAAGCGACTTTTTTCAGTATATATGGTCCCAGCAGGAATCAAATCCACAACCTAAGCAGTGTTAGCACCATGCTCTACCAACTGAGCCACAGAGGACCACACAGAGGACCACACAGAGGACCACACAGAGGACCACACTGTCCACTCCCAGCTCCCTGAGGCTCTCTTTACTTTCACCTCGACCGCACACACACACGCACGCACAAACTCACACACACAAACAGACAACAAAACACAGCAACACACACGCACACGCACACGCACACGCACACGCACACGCACGCACAAACTCACACACACAAACACACACACACACACACACACACACACACACACACACACACACTATGGCTGTAAACCACACCCTGAACCACATGATGAGGGTAAAGTGCAGCTCAGAGTTGTGATATTCAACTAGATCAGATTTACATCACAGCAGTGGCAAGATTGCAGCAGGGAATAGCAGAAGACTAAACCATTACAAGACAACACTATCAAAAGTGGTTTCTCTGCTTCACCTTTTAGTGAAGTGTTTCTTTAAAAGCGGAAGAAGAAAAGTTCAAGTAATCTTCAGAAGCTCGTACAGAAGAGGGACTGGCATCGTGTGAGAAAATGGCTGCTAAATCATCTCTCCCAGAGGAGGATCTCTCCTGTCCTGTGTGCTGTGACATCTTTAAAGAACCTGTCCTCCTGTCATGTAGCCACAGCTTCTGTAAAGCCTGTCTACAGGAACACTGGAAACACAATGAATGTCGGGAATGTCCACTTTGTCGGAAAAGGCACTCAATGAACGAGCCTCTTTACTTTAACCTCTCTCTAAAGAACCTGTGTGAGGCCTTCTTACAGGAGAGAAGTCAGAGAGCTGAGGCAGGGTCTGAGGAGCTGTGCAGTCTGCACGGTGAGAAACTCAAGCTCTTCTGTCTGGAGGACAAACAGCCCGTCTGTTTGGTGTGTCTGGCCTCAAAGAAACACAAATCTCATGACTGTGTCCCAGTTGACGAGGCAGCACAGGAACATAAGGTAAACATCAATTAAATAGATACAATAAGATGACTATTTGAAATTCTGTGGCAGATAGTTAGCTGTGTCACTCAATGTTCTGCACATGCCGGTTGAAAAGAAAAAGGGTTGTTGTTTTCTTCACAATGATGAAAATGAACGATCATTTTTAGTTTCTGTTTTAGTTTTACTCTGATTCATCTTTTTTTGTCTGAAATAAGAAACATAGTTTTGGCAATGCTGAGAAAATGCTTTTCTCTGACACAGACTATAAGGATTATGATAATGATTCCTACAGAACTGTGGTAAACCAGATACTGTCAAATGAGTCCAGAAATCTCCTCAGTAAAGTTTTCTCTCAATCCAGGAGGAACTCAAGACAGCTCTGAAACCCTTACAGGAGAAGCTGAAGGTCTTTAACAAAGTTAAACAAACCTGTGATGAAACATCAGAGCACATTAAGGTACTGTGTAACCGTGCAACCTGTTGTATTCAGTGATGTGGTCTTCTCTTGTTCTGCTCAGTATTGGACACTGTTGACATCTAACTAATAATAATAATAACAATAACAATAATAATAATAATAATAATAATAATAATAATAATAATTATTATTATTATTATAATACAAAAGTTAAAGTGAAAATACTTAATGTTAATTACTTAATTATATGGTAGTAAAACTATGGTGATCATAAGATATATTTCCCTTGCTGTCTCCAGAGCCAGGCCAAGCACACAGAGAGACAGATTAAGGAGGGGTTTGAGAAACTTCACCAGTTTCTACGAGAGGAAGAGGAGGCCAGGATAGCTGCACTGAGGGAGGAAGAGGAGCAGAAGAGTCAGGTGATGAAGGAGAAGATTGAGGGGCTGAACAGACAGATATCATCACTTTCAGACACAATCAGAGCCTTAGAGGAGGAGCTGAAAGCTGAAGACATCTCCTTCCTGCAGGTAAGGACTGCTTTCTCTCAGACAGAAATGTTGAATTAATTCAAAGGCTTGTAGATTACTACAGCAGTGATGACTATTCTCATCTGTTCCTCTCCAGAACTTCAAGGCCAGTAAGAAAAGGTAAGTGATCTGTCTCTTGTCTCTCTTCTCTGTGGTTCTGAACCCAAGCCCACAGCAGCACTGACTCCTGAATGTTCTTCCAGAGCCCAGTTCACACTGCCAGACCCAGAGAGGGTTTCAGTAGCGCTGATAGACGTGGCCAAACACCTGGGCAACCTGCAGTTCAGAGTCTGGGAGAAGATGCAGGGGATTGTCAAACACGGTTAGTACTGACCAGAAATGGATTAAAAATAACTATTAAAAAGATTATTTGAATATGTTCATTAGAAATACAACATTAATAAATAAATAATATATAATATATATAATATATGTATAATATGTATAATAAATAGTACAGCGCATAATGTGTAGAATGCAT
>NC_139663.1:22137970-22142970 GCF_951799395.1 Argentina silus
GAGTCAGATGATGAAGGAGAAGATTGAGGGGTTGAACAGACAGATATCATCACTTTCAGACACAATCAGAGCCTTAGAGGAGGAGCTGAAAGCTGAAGACATCTCCTTCCTGCAGGTAAGGACTGCTTTCTCTCAGACAGAAATGTTAAATTAACTAGAAGACTTGTAGATTACTACAGCACTGATGACTATTCTCCTCTGTTCCTCTCCAGAACTTCAAGACCAGTAAGAAAAGGTAAGTGATCTGTCTCTTGTCTCTCTTCTCTGTGGTTCTGAACCCAAGCCCACAGCAGCACTGACTCCTGAATGTTCTTCCAGAGCCCAGTTCACACTGCCAGACCCAGAGAGGGTTTCAGGAGCGCTGATAGACGTGGCCAAACACCTGGGCAACCTGCAGTTCAGAGTCTGGAAGAAGATGCAGGGGATTGTCAAGCACGGTTAGTACTGACCAGAAATGGATTAAGAATAAGTATTAAAAAAATTATTTGAATATGTTCATAGAAATACAATATTAATAAATAAATAATATATAATATATATAATATATATATAATATGTATAATAAATAGTACAGCACATAATGTGTTGAATGCATCTGTGTTTGTTTTGAAGCTCCTGTGATTCTGGACCCCAACACTGCAGCCTCCTCACTCTCTCTGTCTGATGATCTGACCAGTGTGAGACAGGAAGGCCCATGGCAGCAGCTGCCTGACAACCCAGAACGGTTCATGAAGTATGTTAATGTTGTGGGCTCTGAGGGGTTCATCTCAGGAAAGCACAGCTGGGAGGTGGAGGTGGGGGACCATCCTGTCTGGGTCATGGGTGTGGTTAATGAGTCCAGTGACAGACAGGGGGAGGTAGACTCATCACCAGAGTATGGAATCTGGGCTATACGACAGAAGGATGGTAAGTATAAAGATGGAAGGGGTAATACCATCACTCTGAAGAGGAGACCCCAGAGGATCAGAGTACAGCTGGACTACAACAAGGGGGAGGTTTCCTTCTACGACCCTGAAGACAAGACACTCATCCACACTTATAAAGACACCTTCACTGAGAGACTGTTCCCCTTCTTCTCTATTGGAGAAGCTGGTGATGCTAAACACCCTGATCTACAGATCTGCCAATCAGAGGTGTCTCTGACCGTGATGTCATCCCAGTGAGGAATGAATGAGTTTTTTTTAACTTATATAACTTTTTTTACGTTTTACTTTTTCTTATAATTTTCAAGTGATTGATTGATTTGATTTGACAACTAACATTTGATTTGATTGATTTATGTTCATGATTGTGTCTCATGACTGTGGAAGGTTCTTTCATGTCTCACTGGTTGGTTGTGGTTATTGTAGGTGAATGTATTTTTACTGCTGCCAATTAACTAAAGGCTTCTCAGGGCCGCCAAAGTGAGGCTCATGGTTGTAGAATCACAAATATGAAAATATGAAAATAAGATCATTTATATTAAAGGATGCTTTGTTATTAACAGTTCATATCATTGCCAATCCTTCTTATTGTAACTGCCAACCTACAGAATAAGGCTCTACAGTTTGTGTTCAGTAAACATGAGTCAAATGTACTTTTATTTTCTCTCATAGATATCAAATGATTGATTGATTGATTTATATTCAAGATTGTGTCTTATGATAGTGGAAGTTAATTATTTTATTTCTCACTACAATGTTTATTGTTTAACCTGTTTATTGTGAATGCTTGTTTCTTTCTTTACTGCTGCCAATTAACTCCATGTTGCCCAGGGGCACCAAAGTGAGTGTTATGGTTTTATAATCACAAATATTAAAATATTAGGGCTGTCAAACGATTGAAAACACTGATTGATAATCAAGTTAACTTATGTTGGCTACATTGGCAACATTTCCTTCTATGTACATTTAAATAAATTGAATATAAGCTTGTTTGCTGATCTGATGAGTCTGCTACTTTTGACTGGTGACCTAAATGACCTTGCTCTGACCTCATGGTGGGATGGTCATACATTAATAACATGTAGACAGTCATATATGTTTATATCTATGTACAGGATGTAACCAGTGGTAAATATTAGGGTTTTAAGGCTTCTGTCAAGTCAAGTCAAGTCAATGTTTTTGTTATATGTACAGGATGCAGTTGTAAATTGTACAATGAAATGCCAGCTTCCTCTCAACAGTGCAAATATCAGGACACAACAATTACAACACATGAGGGAGGCATGAGGGGTCTATTGACACACACACACACACACACGCACACGCACACGCACACACACGCACGCGCACGCGCACGCGCACGCGCACGCGCACGCACGCACACACACACACACACACACACACACACACACACACACACACACACACACACACACACACACACACACACACACACACACACACACGCACACACACAGACAGGAGTAGCCGAAGTACTGAAGAACAGTGACAGCTCCACATCATTGCTCCATAAAACTGGACGTAAGATCATTGATTAGAGGAGATTATATTTACTACGGTACGAGGTGCATCCTGTATTAAACAGTTATGTTATACTCCATAATCAGCAGAATGGCTTTAAGAAATCATATCAAAGTTACTCTGCAGAGGTGAGTCACGTGATATCTCCCTGTCCATCAGATCATGGATATAAAATAACAAAGTCTTACAGTGTCTGAACAACACAATCAAATACATCTTTTTAATGTACTTTTATTGTAGAACGTGTGTCAAACTCAAACACAAGCAGTATCACCCAATCAATCCCAACTACACACCTTCTTTACATAATATCCACACCCCTGGGCCTCACACATTCACACATTCACACATTCACACGTTAACGCTCAGACCATCATCATCATACTCATATCTTGGACCTTCACTTGAATATGGAATGAACATACAGTTAAATTCAGAGAAGCCTAGTTCGTGCCAGAGAGCTGTGTGTCTGACAAGGTGGTGTCACTATGTCCCCCAATAAGGCAGAGAATGATCCATGAAACCAACCATCCCCATAAGGTCAAAGGTCGTGGTTTTTGCGCAGGGTGGCTAGGTGTTCTCTTCATCCATCAATCCCTCGTTTACAGCAACACACACACACACACACACACACACACACACACACACACACACACACACACACACACACACACACACAAAAAAAGCTAACAGCTAGGCCACTGCTATCACAATAAAAACTAGTCAGAGATAACAATCACAGCTGCAAACAGGCACAGGTACACACACACACACACACACACACACACACACACACACACACACACACACACACACACACACACACACACACACACACACATTCACACGAACACACACACGTGTGCTAATGATACAGTTGTCTCGGTTAAGGGGAAGATCGATTGAGATTAACAACTTGTTATCTTCCTTTCTCCAGCACCGTGACTGCCAATAGCACTTGTTTTGATCGAAGGTTTTACTGACAATGACTGATGTATAGTTGATTCACTTATATTACACAAATGTAGTTATTGTGGATAAAAAAAATTATTTAATGGCTAATCTGATGTCCTGCAAACCACACCTCTGAACCACCTGATGAGGGTAAAGTGCAGCTCAGAGTTGTAATGTTCAGCTCTGTCAGATTTACAATACAACAGTGGCAAGATTACAGCAGGGAACAGCAAACAACTAAACCATTACAAGAAAATACTATCAAAAGTGTGATCTCCAAGTGCTGCTTTACTTTTTAGTGAACTGTTTCTTTAAAAGTTGTGAAACATGAAAGTAATCTTAAAAGGCTTTTACAGAAGAGGGACTGGAATCGTGTGAGAAAATGGCTGCTAAATCGTCTCTCCCAGAGGAGGATCTCTCCTGTCCTGTGTGCTGTGACATCTTTAAAGAACCTGTCGTCCTGTCATGTAGCCACAGCTTCTGTAAAGCCTGTCTGTTGGAATACTGGAAACAGAAGGAATGTCGGGAATGTCCAGTTTGTGGGAGAAGATCCTCAATGAACGAGGCTCTTTACTTTAACCTCTTCCTAAAGAACCTGTGTGAGGCCTTCTTACAGGAGAGAAGTCAGAGAGCTGAGGCAGGGTCTGAGGAGCTGTGCAGTCTGCACGCTGAGAAACTCAAGCTCTTCTGTCTGGAGGACAAACAGCCCATCTGTGTGGTGTGTCAGGCCTCAAAGAAACACAAATCTCATGACTTTGTCCCAGTAGACGAGGCAGCACAGGAACATAAGGTAAATATCAATTAAATAGATACAATAAGATGACTATTTGAAATTCTATGACAGATAGTTAGCTGTGTCACTCGATGTTCTGCACATGCCGGTTGAAAAGATAAAGGGTTGTTGTTTTCTTCACAATGATACAAATCAACGATCATTTTAAGTTTTTGTTTTAAATTTACTCTGATTCATCCTTTTTTGTCTGAAATAAGAAACATAGTTTTGGCAATGCTGAGAAAATACTTTTCTCTGAACACAGACTATAAGGATTATGATAATGATTCTAACAGAACTGTGGTCAACCAGATACTGTCAAATGAGTCCAGAAATCTCCTCAGTAAAGTTTTGTCTCAATCCAGGAGGAACTCAAGACAGCTCTGAAACCCTTACAGGAGAAGCTGGAGGTCTTTAACAAAGTTAAACAAACCTGTGATGAAACATCAGAGCACATTAAGGTACTGTGTAACCGTGCAACCTGTTGTATTCAGTGATGTGTTCTTCTCTTGTTCTGCTCAGTATTGGACACTGTTGACATCAAACCGATAGTCATGCATTTGCAACTCAAAATCATAAAGAGAGCAGCATACATTTAATCTAAACTTTGAATAATAATAATAATACAAAAGTTAAAGTAAAAATACTTAATGTATTATACGGTAGTAAAATGATGGTGATCATAAGATATATTCCCCTTGCTGTCTCCAGAGCCAGGCCCAGCACACAGAGAGACAGATTAAGGAGGGGTTTGAGAAACTTCACCAGTTTCTACGAGAGGAAGAGGAGGCCAGGATAGCTGCACTGAG
>NC_139663.1:22147970-22162970 GCF_951799395.1 Argentina silus
ACAAATCTCATGACTGTGTCCCAGTAGACGAGGCAGCACAGGAACATAAGGTAAACATCAATTAAATAGATACAATAAGATGACTATTTGAAATTCTGTGGCAGATAGTTAGCTTTGTCACTCGATGTTCTGCACATGCCGGTTGAAAGGATAAAGGGTTGTTGTTTTCTTCACAATGATACAAATGAACGATCATTTCTGTTTTAATTTTACTCTGATTCATCCTTTTTTATCTGAAATAAGAAACATAGTTTTAGCAATGCTGAGAGAATGCTTTTCTCTGACAGACTATAAGGATTATGATAATGATTCATACAGAACTGTGGTCAACCAGATACTGTCAAATGAGTCCAGAAATCTCCTCAGTAAAGTTTTATCTCAATCCAGGAGGAACTCAAGACAGCTCTGAAACCCTTACAGGAGAAGCTGAAGGTCTTTAACAAAGTTAAACAAACCTGTGATGAAACATCACAGCACATTAAGGTACTGTGTAACCGTGCAACCTGGTGTATTCAGTGATGTGGTCTTCTCTTGTTCTGCTCAGTATTGGACACTGTTGACATCTAACTGATAGTCATGCATTTGCAACTCAAAATCACAAAGACAGCAGCATACACTGAATCTAAACTTTGAATAATAATAAGTTAAAGTGAAAATACTTAATGCATTATATGGTAATAAAACTACGATGATCATAAGATATATTCCCCTTGCTGTCTCCAGAGCCAGGCCCAACACACAGAGAGACAGATTAAGGAGGGGTTTGAGAAACTTCACCAGTTTCTACGAGAGGAAGAGGAGGCCAGGATAGCTGCACTGAGGGAGGAAGAGGAGCAGAAGAGTCAGGTGATGAAGGAGAAGATTGAGGGGCTGAACAGACAGATATCATCACTTTCAGACACAATCAGAGTCTTAGAAGAGGAGCTGAAAGCTGAAGACATCTCCTTCCTGCAGGTAAGGACTGCTTTCTCTCAGACAGAAATGTTGAATTAATTAGAAGACTTGTAGATTACCACAACAGTGATGACTATTCTCCTCTGTTCCTCTCCAGAACTTCAAGACCAGTAAGAAAAGGTAAGTGATCTGTCTCCTGTCTATCTTCTCTGTGGTTCTGAACCCAAGCCCACAGCAGCACTGACTCCTGAATGTTCTTCCAGAGCCCAGTTCACACTGCCAGACCCAGAGAGGGTTTCAGGAGCGCTGATAGACGTGGCCAAACACCTGGGCAACCTGCAGTTCAGAGTCTGGGAGAAGATGAAGGGGATTGTCAAGCACGGTTAGTACTGACCAGAAATGGATTAAGAATAACTACTAAATAAATTATTTGAATATGTTCATAGAAATACAACATTAATAAATAAATAATATATAATATATGTATAATATGTATAATAAATAGTACAGCGCATAATGTGTAGAATGCATCTGTGTTTGTTTTGAAGTTCCTGTGATTCTGGACCCCAACACTGCAAGCCCCTGGCTCTCTCTGTCTGATGATCTGACCAGTGTGAGATATAGAGGGTCAATCCAGCAGCTGCCTGACAATCCAGAACGGTTCATGAAGTATGCAGATGTTCTGGGTTCTGAGGGGTTCATCTCAGGAAAGCACAGCTGGGAGGTGGAGGTGGGGGACCATCCTTTCTGGCTCATGGGTGTGGTTAAAGAGTCCAGTGACAGACAGGGTGAGGCACGCGCATCACCAGAGTATGGAATCTGGGCTATAGAACAGAGGGATGGTCAGTATAAAGATGTAATGGGTAAAACCATCACTCTGAAGAGGAGACCACAGAGGATCAGAGTACAGCTGGACTACAACAAGGGGAAGGTGTCCTTCTACGACCCTAAAGACAAGACCCTCATCCACACTCATAAAAATACCTTCACTGAGAGACTGTTCCCCTACTTCTGTATTGGACGAGTTGGTGATGCTAAACACCCTGATATACAGATCTGCCAATCAGAGGTGTCTCTGACCGTGATGTCATCCCAGTGAGGAGTGTATGAGTTTTTTTTTAAACTTTTTTAACTTTTTTTATATTTTACTTTTTCTTATAATTTTAAGTGATTGATTGATTTGATTTGACAACTAACATTTGATTTGATTGATTAATGTTCATGATTGTGTCTCATGACTGTGGAAGGTTTTTTCATGTCTCACTGGTTGGTTGTGGTTATTGTAGGTGAATGTATTTTTACTGCTGCCAATTAACTAAAGGCTTCTCAGGGCCGCCAAAGTGAGTGTTATGGTATCATAATCACAAATATTAAAATATTAGTGCTGTCAAACGATTGTAAATGCTGATTGATAATCAAGTTAACTTATGTTGGCTACATTGGCAACATTTCCTTCTATGTACATTTAAATAAATTGAATATAAGCTTGTTTGCTGATCTGCTGAGTCTGCTACTTTTGACTGGTAACCTAAATGACCTTGCTCTGACCTCATGGTGGGATGGTCATACATTAATAACATGTAGACAGTCATATATGTTTATATCTATGTACAGGATGTAACCAGTGGTAAATATTAGGGTTTTAAGGCTTCTGTCAAGTCAAGTCAAGTCAAGTCTGTAAACCACACCTCTGAACCACCTTAACGAGGGTAAAGTGCAGCTCAGAGTTGTAATGTTCAGCTCTGTCAGACTTACAATACAACAGTTGCAAGTTTACAGCAGGGAATAACAAACAACTAAACCATTACAAGAAAACACTATCAAAAGTGTGATCTCCAAGTGCTGCTTCACTTTTTAGTGAACTGTTTCTTTAAAGTTGTGAAACATTAAAGGATTCTTAAGAGGCGTTTACAGAAGAGGGACTGGCATCGTGTGAGAAAATGGCTGCTAAATCGTCTCTCCCAGAGGAGGATCTCTCCTGTCCTGTGTGCTGTGACATCTTTAAAGAACCTGTCGTCCTGTCATGTAGCCACAGCTTCTGTAAAGCCTGTCTGCAGAAATGCTGGGAACAGAATGAATGTCGTGAATGTCCAGTTTGTGGGATGAGATCCTCAATGAGGGAGCCTCTTTAATTTAGCCTCTCTCTAAAGAACCTGTGTGAGGCCTTCTTTCAGGAGAGAAGTCAGAGAGCTGAGGCAGGGTCTGATGGTCTAGTCTCACCCCCTGGTCTCATCCCTGGTCTCATCCCAGTGAGGAGTGGATGAGTCTGCTTGTGAAACATGAGTCAAACGTACTCATCCTTCTTCCTACCATTTTGAATAATTGGTTGATTTCTAATCATGATTGTGTCTTAAGAATGTGGAGTTCTTTAAAAAAAAAAAAAAAAAAAGACTAATAATAAAATTATAATAATAATTCTAAAACAGTTTTTATTGTTTATTCTGTTTATTGTAAATGTTTTTTTTCACCTTTTTTTTCCCCTGCTGCCAATAAACTAAATGTGGTTCAGGGGCACGAAAGTGAGTCTTATGGTATTAGAATCATGAATATGAAAATATCAGGGCTGTCAAACTGTGAAGGCATTTTTTTATCATAACTTGTAGTGGTTATATTGCTGTGGGACAGTGTTGACATTACACTTACTTGCTTACTTTGCTTAAAAGTATTGTTACGGCCGCAGCCGACGCCCGCCCGTATGTGTCTCTTGTTGTGCTGTCAATCAGGCTGGGCGCTACGATATTCCGAGGCTCCGCCCACTCCGCGGCATCGTCAGCGCGGATCCGGATTGGATGCATCGCAACCAGCGCGCCTATCGGGACCCAGCGCGCCTATCGGGTCCCAGCGCGCCTATCGGGTCCCAGCGCGCCTACCGGGACCCAGCGCGCCTATCGGGTCCCAGCGCGCCTATCGGGTCCCATCGCGCCTATCGGGACCCAGCGCGGCCGTAGAAAAAGTCGGGCCAGCTTGTCAGTCGGCGGGCTGTGTGTGTTTGAACAGTTCCCGTGAGAGACTTGTGTAGAACAATAGACTTTGTAGAAACTTGTTAGCACCCTAGATTTTTGTGTAGACCTGTTAGAAAGAGATACTTCGTATTGTGATACTGTGCATAGCGCAATCGATTATGATTGGTTTATGGTTACCGAAAATTGGGCCAAGTATAGTTTCGTTGTACTGATTTTGCACCACACTTAGTAGATTCCTTTGTTTAGACGCTCCAGGAGAAGAGGTGGCTGTTCTGCACTGTATTTAAGTTTTGTCCACTGCTTTAGGCCAGTGAGGTTTTGTTTTCGCTTTGGTTTTGATTAGACAATGAAAGTTTAGGTTTTGCTCGCCGTTTATGAGCTCTCTTTTGGTTCTATTTGTTTGTTTGAGTTGAACAGCCCCTGCCGGTCCAATTTTCTGTTGTAGTAGCCACTGAACCTGTATGACCCGTGTTACCTTTATAAGACAATTTAAGTTCCTTGTTAATAAAATAACTATAATTTACCAAATCCATCTGGTTATATGTTGCTTCCCTTTCCCCTAGCGAGCCGGGTTGTAACAAGTATGAATCCAAATGGAACAGGCAGAATGTGATTCTTCTATGACTCGTGCTCTGCATTGGGAAGATCTCCTCGTGTGTAAATTGTGGTACATTTAATAAAAGCTCTTTTGCTGATCCCAGATCTGCTGTCGGTCAGTGTTTAGTGATTACCAAAACAACCTAATCCTACGTCATGGTGGGATGATCATACATGCATATCTATACATGGAGACAGGCACTATGCATGTTAGTAACCAGTGGTTAATATGAGGAGGCTAATCTAGGACTGTGTAAGGGGGGGGGGGGGCATGCAGACACAAACACACCGTCACCCACAGAGCTTTACACACACACATACACACACACACACACACACACACACACACACACACACACACACAGACACACACACCGACGGACACACACACACACACACACACACACACACACACACACACACACACACACACACACACACACACACACACACACACACTCACACACATACATACACACACACACACACACACAAACACACAAACACACACACACACACTCACATACACACACGTCTACCATCACAGCCCAGTATGTTTTTCCCAGCACTGTAACCTGAGACTGGGGTTCCTCAACTACAGGAACACACACACACACACACGCACGCATACCTGCATGTACACACACACACACACACACATGCGCGCGCACGCACGGACGCACACGTACACACACACAGGCACACACACACACAGGCACACACACACAGCCACACACACACGTACACACACACACACACGTACACATACAGATTTCCTGTTTCCTGTAAACCACACCTCTGAACAACCAGATGAGGGGGCATTGCAGCTCAGTGTTGTGATGTTCAACTCGATCAAACTTACAACACAGCAGTGGCAAGATTACAGCAGGGAATAGAAGAAGACTAAACCATTACAAGACAACACTATCAAAAGTGGTTTCTCTGCTTCATCTTTCAGTGAAGTGTTTCTTTAAAAGCGGAAGAAAAAAAGTTCAAGTAATCTTCAGAATCTCGTACAGAAGAGGGACAGGCATCCTGTGAGAAAATGGCTGCTAAATCATGTCTCCCAGAGGAGGATCTCTCCTGTCCTGTGTGCTGTGACATCTTTAAAGAACCTGTCCTCCTGTCATGTAGCCACAGCTTCTGTAAAGCCTGTCTACAGGAACACTGGAAAAAGAATGAATGTCGGGAATGTCCACTTTGTAGGAGAAGATCCTCGAAAGACAACCCTCCCCTTAACCTCTCTCTAAAGAACCTGTGTGAGGCCTTCTTACAGGAGAGAAGTCAGAGAGCTGAGGCAAGGTCTGAGGTGCTGTGCAGTCTGCACGGTGAGAAACTCAAGCTCTTCTGTCTGGAGGACAAACAGCCCGTCTGTTTGGTGTGTCAGGCCTCAAAGAAACACAAATCTCATGACTGTGTCCCAGTAGACGAGGCAGCACAGGAACATAAGGTAAACATCAATTAAATAGATACAATAAGATGACTATTTGAAATTCTGTGGCAGATAGTTAGCTGTGTCACTCGATGTTATGCACATGCCGGTTGAAAAGAAAAAAATAATTTTTAGTTTCTGTTTTAATTTTACTCTAATTCATCCTTTTTTGTCTGAAATAAGGAACATAGTTTTGGCAATGCTGAGAAAATGCTTTTCTCTGACACAGACAATAAGGATTATGATAATGATTCCTACAGAACTGTGGTAAACCAGATACTGTCAAACGAGTCCAGAAATCTCCTCAGTAAAGTTTTGTCTCAATCCAGGAGGAACTCAAGACAGCTCTGAAACCCTTACAGGAGAAGCTGGAGATCTTTAACAAAGTTAAACAAACCTGTGATGAAACATCAGAGCACATTAAGGTACTGTGTAACCGTGCAACCTGGTGTATTCAGTGATGTGGTCTTCTCTTGTTCTGCTCAGTATTGGACACTGTTGACATCTAACTGATAGTCATGCATTTGCAACTCAAAATCATAAAGAGAGCAGCATATATTTAATCTAAAATTTGAATAATAATAATAATAATAATAACAATCTTAATCATAATCATAATAATTATAATAATACAAAAGTTAAAGTGAAAATACTTAATGTATTATATGGTAATAAAACTAAGGTGATCATAAGATATATTCCCCTTTCTGTCTCCAGAGCCAGGCCAAGCACACAGAGAGACAGATTAAGGAGGGGTTTGAGAAACTTCACCAGTTTCTACGAGAGGAAGAGGAGGCCAGGATAGCTGCACTGAGGGAGGAAGAGGAGCAGAAGAGTCAGGTGATGAAGGAGAAGATTGAGGGGCTGAACAGACAGATATTATCACTTTCAGACACAATCAGAGCCTTAGAGGAGGAGCTGAAAGCTGAAGACATCTCCTTCCTGCAGGTAAGGACAGCTTTCTCTCAGACAGAAAAGTTGAATTAATTAGAAGACTTGTAGATTACTACAGCACTGATGACTATTCTCCTCTGTTCCTCTCCAGAACTTCAAGGCCAGTAAGAAAAGGTAAGTGATCTGTCTCTTGTCTCTCTTCTCTGTGGTTCTGAACCCAAGCCCACAGCAGCACTGACTCCTGAATGTTCTTCCAGAGCCCAGTTCACACTGCCAGACCCAGAGAGGGTTTCAGGAGCGCTGACAGACGTGGCCAAACACCTGGGCAACCTGCAGTTCAGAGTCTGGGAGAAGATGCAGGGGATTGTCAAGCACGGTAAGTACTGACCAGAAATGGATTAAGAATAACTACTGAATAAATTATTTGAATATGTTCATAGAAATACAACATTAATAAATAAATAATATATAATCTATATGTATAATATGTATAATAAATAGTGTAGCGCATAATGTGTAGAATACATCTATGTTTGTTTTGAAGCTCCTGTGATTCTGGACCCCAACACTGCAAACCCCTGGCTCTCTCTGTCTGATGATCTGACCAGTGTGAGACAGGAAGACGCAATCCAGCAGGTTCCTGACAACCCAGAACGGTTCATGACGTATTTTAATGTTATGGGCTCTGAGGGGTTCATCTCAGGAAAGCACAGCTGGGAGGTGGAGGTGGGGGACCATCCTGACTGGAACATGGGTGTGGTTAAAGAGTCCAGTGACAGACAGGGGGAGGTAGACGCATCACCAGAGTGTGGAATCTGGGCTATACTACAGAGGGTTGGTCAGTATAAAGATGGAAGGGGTAAAACCCTCACTCTGAAGAGGAGACCCCAGAGGATCAGAGTACAGCTGGACTACAACAAGGGGGAGGTGTCCTTCTACGACCCTGAAGACAACACACTCATCCACATTTATAAAGACACCTTCACTGAGAGACTGTTCCCCTACTTCTGTATTGGAGAAGAAGGTGATGCTAAACACCCTGATCTACAGATCTGCCAATCAGAGGTGTCTCTGACCGTGATGTCATCCCAGTGAGGAGTGTATGAGTTATACTTTTTTTTTTTTTCCCTTATTATTCCTTTTTTTATATTTTCTTTTTTCTTATAATCTTCAAGTGATTGATTGATTTGATTTGACAACTGACATTTGATTTGATTGATTTATGTTCATGATTGTGTCTCATGACTGTGGAAGGTTTTTTCATGTCTCACTGGTTGGTTGTGGTTATTGTAGGTGAATGTATTTTTACTGCTGCCAGTTAACTAAAGGCTTCTCAGGGCCGCCAAAGTGAGGCTCATGGTTGTAGAATCACAAATATGAAAATATGAAAATAAGATCATTTATATTAAAGGATGCTTTGTTATTAACAGTTCATATCATTGCCAATCCTTCTTATTGTAACTGCCAACCTACAGAATAAGGCTCTACAGTTTGTGTTCAGTAAACATGAGTCAAATGTACTTCTATTTTCTCCTGTAGATATCAAATGATTGATTGATTGATTTATATTCAAGATTGTGTCTCATGATAGTGGAAGTTAATTATTTTATTTCTCACTACAATGTTTATTGTTTAACCTGTTTATTGTGAATGCTTGTTTCTTTCTTTACTGCTGCCAATTAACTCCATGTTGCCCAGGGGCACCAAAGTGAGTGTTATGGTGCTATAATCACAAATATTAAAATATTAGGGCTGTCAAACGATTGAAAATGCTGATTGATAATCAAGTTAACTTATGTTGGCTACATTGGCAACATTTCCTTCTATGTACATTTAAATAAATTGAATATAAGCTTGTTTGCTGATCTGCTGAGTCTGCTACTTTTGACTGGTAACCTAAATGACCTTGCTCTGACCTCATGGTGGGATGGTCATACATTAATAACATGTAGACAATCATATATGTTTATATTTATGTACAGGATGTAACCAGTGGTAAATATTAGGGTTTTAAGGCTTCTGTCAAATCAAGTCAAGTCAAGTCAAGTCAAGTCAAGTCAAGTCTGTAAACCACACCTCTGAACCACCTTAACGAGGGTAAAGTGCAGCTCAGAGTTGTAATGTTCATCTCTGTCAGACTCACAATACAACAGTGGCAAGTTTACAGCAGGGAATAGCAAACAACTAAACCATTACAAGAAAACACTATCAAAAGTGTGATCTCCAAGTGCCGCTTCACTTTTTTGTGAACTGTTTCTTTAAAAGTTATGAAACATGAAAGTAATCTTAAGAGGCGTTTACAGAAGAGGGACTGGCATCGTGTGAGAAAATGGCTGCTAAATCGTCTCTCCCAGAGGAGGATCTCTCCTGTCCTGTGTGCTGTGACATCTTTAAAGAACCTGTCGTCCTGTCATGTAGCCACAGCTTCTGTAAAGCCTGTCTACAGGAATACTGGGAACAGAAGGAATGTCGTGAATGTCCAGTTTGTGGGATGAGATCCTCAATGAGGGAGCCTCTTTAATTTAGCCTCGCTCTAAAGAACCTGTGTGAGGCCTTCTTACAGGAGAGAAGTCAGAGAGCTGAGGCTGGGTCTGAGGGTCTGGTCTCACCCCCTGGTCTCATCCCTGGTCTCATCCCAGTGAGGAGTGGATGAGTCTGCTTGTGAAACATGAGTCAAACATACTCATCCTTCTTCCTACCATTTTCAATAATTGATTGATTTCTAATCATGATTGTGTCTTAAGAATGTGGAGTTCTTTAAAAAAAAAAAAAAGACTAATAATAAAATAATAATAATAATAATAATTCTAAAACAGTTTTTATTGTTTATTCTGTTTATTGTAAATGTTTTTTTTCACCTTTTTTTTTCCCCTGCTGCCAATAAACTAAATGTGGTTCAGGGGCACGAAAGTGAGTCTTATGGTATTAGAATCATCAATCTGAAAATATCAGGGCTGTCAAACTGTGAAGGCATTTTTTATCATAACTTGTAGTGGTTATATTGCTGTGGGACAGTGTTGACATTACACTTACTTGCTTACTTTGCTTAAAAGTATTGTTACGGCCGCAGCCGACGCCCGCCCGTATGTGTCTCTTGTTGTGCTGTCAATCAGGCTGGGCGCTACGATATTCCGAGGCTCCGCCCACTCCGTCGGCATCGCCAGCGCGGATCCGGATTGGATGCATCGCAACCAGCGCGCCTATCGGGTCCCAGCGCGCCTATCGGGACCCAGCGCGCCTATCAGGACCCAGCGCGCCTATCGGGTCCCAGCGCGCCTATCGGGACCCAGCGCGCCTATCGGGTCCCAGCGCGCCTATCGGGTCCCAGCGCGGCCGTAGAAAAAGTCGGAACAGCTTGTCAGTCAGGGGGCTGTGTGTGTTTGAACAGTTCCCGTGAGAGACTTGTGTAGAACAATAGACTTTGTAGAAACTTGTTAGCACCCTAGATTTTTGTGTAGACCTGTTAGAAAGAGATACTTCGTATTGTGATACTGTGCATAGCGCAATCGATTATGATTGGTTCATGGTTACCGAAAATTGGGCCAAGTATAGTTTCGTTGTACTGATTTTGCACCACACTTAGTAGATTCCTTTGTTTAGACGCTCCAGGAGAAGAGGTGGCTGTTCTGCACTGTATTTAAGTTTTGTCCACTGCTTTAGGCCAGTGAGGTTTTGTTTTCGCTTTGGTTTTGATTAGACAATGAAAGTTTAGGTTTGGCTCGCCGTTTATGAGCTCTCTTTTGGTTCTATTTGTTTATTTGAGTTGAACAGCCCCTGCCGGCCCTTTTTTCTATTGTTGTAGCCACTGAACCTGTATGACCCGTGTTACCTTTATAAAACGATTTAAGTTCCTTGTTAATAAAATAACTATAATTTACCAAATCCATCTGGTTATATGTTGCTTCCCTTTCCCCTAGCGAGCCGGGTTGTAACAAGTATGAATCCAAATGGAACAGGCAGAATGTGATTCTTCTATGACTCGTGGTCTGCATTGGGAAGATCTCCTCATGTGTAAATTGTGGTACATTTAATAAAAGCTCTTTTGCTGATCCCAGATCTGCTGTCGGTCAGTGTTGAGTGATTACCAAAACAACCTAATCCTACGTCATGGTGGGATGATCATACATGCATATCTATACATGGAGACAGGCACTATGCATGTTAGTAACCAGTGGTTAATATGAGGAGGCTAATCTAGGACTGTGTAAGGGGGGGGGGGAGCATACAGACACAAACACACCATCACCCACAGAGCTTTACACACACACACACACACACACACACACACACACACACACACACACACACACACACACACACACACACAATGTTGTATCATCCTATCATATTTCTTGATGTAACGTATGGGAAAATAATACCTGGTATCCATAGAGGCCCCAGGTTTTCCCTTGTTGACCTGATTTACTGCCTACTGGCTAATGTATCACATCACAATCTATGGGTGAGGTCTGGTTAGAACAACGCTCTTTTAAGCTAAAGTTGCCACACCTGCCACACATGCCACACATGCCACTCTCACACGATCAACCTGTCTACCTGGTTTCCTGTAAACCACACCTCTGAACAACCAGATGAGGGGGCATTGCAGCTCAGTGTTGTGATATTCAACTCGATCAAACTCACAACACAGCAGTGGCAAGATTACAGCAAGGAATAGCAGAAGACTAAACCATTACAAGACAACACTATCAAAAGTGGTTTCTCTGCTTCACCTTTTAGTGAAGTGTTTCTTTAAAAGCGGAAGAAAATAAGTTCAAGTAATCTCCAGAAGCTCATACAGAAGAGGGACTGGCATCGTGTGAGAAAATGGCTTCTTACAAGAGAGAAGTCAGAAAGGAGTCAGGGTCTGAGGAGCTGTGCAGTCTGCACGGTGAGAAACTCAAGCTCTTCTGTCTGGTAGACAAACAGCCCGTCTGTGTGGTGTGTCTGGCCTCAAAGAAACACAAATCTCATGACTGTGTCCCAGTAGACGAGGCAGCACAGGAACATAAGGTAAACATCAATTAAATATATACAATAAGATGACTATTTGAAATTCTGTGGCAGATAGTTAGCTGTGTCACTCGATGTTCTGCACATGCCGGTTGAAAAGAAAAAGATAATTTTTAGTTTCTGTTATAATTTTACTCTAATTCATCCTTTTTTGTCTGAAATAAGAAACATAGTTTTGGCAATGCTGAGAGAATGCTTTTCTCTGACACAGACTATAAGGATTATGATAATGATTCCTACAGAACTGTGGTAAACCAGATACTGTCAAATGAGTCCAGAAATCTCCTCAGTAAAGTTTTCTCTCAATCCAGGAGGAACTCAAGACAGCTCTGAAACCCTTACAGGAGAAGCTGGAGGTCTTTAACAAAGTTAAACAAACCTGTGATGAAACATCAGAGCACATTAAGGTACTGTGTAACCGTGCAACCTGTTGTATTCAGTGATGTGGTCTTCTCTTGTTCTGCTCAGTATTGGACACTGTTGACATCTAACTGATAGTCATGCATTTGCAACTCAAAATCATAAAGAGAGCAGCATACATTTAATCTAAAATTTGAATAATAATAATAATAATAATAATAATAATCATAATAATCATAATAATTATAATAATACAAAAGTTAAAGTGAAAATACTTAATGTATTATATGGTAATAAAACTATGGTGATCATAAGATATATTCCCCTTGCTGTCTCCAGAGCCAGGCCAAGCACACAGAGAGACAGATTAAGGAGGGATTTGAGAAACTTCACCAGTTTCTACGAGAGGAAGAGGAGGCCAGGATAGCTGCACTGAGGGAGGAAGAGGAGCAGAAGAGTCAGGTGATGAAGGAGAAGATTGAGGGGCTGAACAGACACATATCATCACTTTCAGACACAATCAGAGTCTTAGAAGAGGAGCTGAAAGCTGAAGACATCTCCTTCCTGCAGGTAAGGACTGCTTTCTCTCAGACAGAAATGTTGAATTAATTCAAAGGCTTGTAGATTACGAAAGCAGTGATGACTATTCTCCTCTGTTCCTCTCCAGAACTTCAAGGCCAGTAAGGAAAGGTAAGTGATCTGTCTCTTCTCTCTCTTCTCTGTGGTTCTGAACCCAAGCCCACAGCAGCACTGACTCCTGAATGTTCTTCCAGAGCCCAGTTCACACTGCCAGACCCAGAGAGGGTTTCAGGAGCGCTGATAGACGTGGCCAAACACCTGGGCAACCTGCAGTTCAGAGTCTGGGAGAAGATGCAGGGGATTGTCAAGCACGGTTAGTACTGACCAGAAATGGATTAAGAATAACTACTAAATAAATTATTTGAATATGTTCATAGAAATACAACATTAATAAATAAATAATATATAATATATAATAAATAGTGTAGCGCATAATGTGTAGAATACATATATGTTTGTTTTGAAGCTCCTGTGATTCTGGACCCCAACACTGCAAACCCCTGGCTCTCTCTGTCTGATGATCTGACCAGTGTGAGACAGGAAGACGCAATCCAGCAGGTTCCTGACAACCCAGAACGGTTCATGACGTATTTTAATGTTGTGGGATCTGAGGGGTTCATCTCAGGAAAGCACAGCTGGGAGGTGGAGGTGGGGGACCATCCTGGATGGAACATGGGTGTGGTTAAAGAGTCCAGTGACAGACAGGGGGAGGCACGCGCATCACCAGAGTGTGGAACCTGGGCTATAGGACAGAGGGTTGGTCAGTATACAGATGTAGTGGGTAAAACCATCACTCTGAAGAGGAGACCACAGAAGATCAGAGTACAGCTGGACTACAACAAGGGGGAGGTGTCCTTCTACGACCCTGAAGACAAGACACTCATCCACACTTATAAAGACACCTTCACTGAGAGACTGTTCCCCTACTTCTATATTGGAGAAGCTGGTGATGCTAAACACCCTGATCTACAGATCTGCCAATCAGAGGTGTCTCTGACCGTGATGTCATCATAGTGAGGAGTGAATGAGTTATACTTTTTTTTCCCTTTTTTTTCCATTTTTTATATTTTCCTTTTTCTTATAATTTTCAAGTAATTGATTGTTTTGATTTGACAACTAACATTTGATTTGATTGATTTATATTCAAGATTGTGTCTTACGATAGTGGAAGTTAATTATTTTATTTCTCACTACAATGTTTATTGTTTAACCTGTTTATTGTGAATGCTTGTTTCTTTCTTTACTGCTGCCAATTAACTCCATGTTGCCCAGGGGCACCAAAGTGAGTGTTATGGTGCTATAATCACAAATATTAAAATATTAGGGCTGTCAAACGATTGAAAATACAGATTGATAATCAAGTTAATTTATGTTGGCTACATTGGCAACATTTCCTTGTATGTACATTTAAATAAATTGAATATAAGCTTGTTTGCTGATCTGCTGAGTCTGCTACTTTTGACTGATAACCTAAATGACCTTGCTCTGACCTCATGGTGGGATGGTCCTACATTAATAACATGTAGACAGTCATATATGTTTATATCTATGTACAGGATGTAACCAGTGGTAAATATTAGGGTTTTAAGGCTTCTGTCAAGTCAAGTCAAGTCAAGTCAAGTCAAGTCTGTAAACCACACCTCTGAACCACCTGATGAGGGTAAAGTGCAGCTCAGAGTTGTAATGTTCAGCTCTGTCAGACTTACAATACAACAGTGGCAAGATTACAGCAGGGAACAGCAAACAACTAAACCATTACAAGAAAATACTATCAAAAGTGTGATCTCCAAGTGCTGCTTCACTTTTTAGTGAACTGTTTCTTTAAAAGTTGTGAACCATGAAAGTAATCTTGGTTTATATCACAAAAGTAAGTGATCTGTCTCCTGTCTATCTTCTCTGTGGTTCTGAACCGAAGCCCACAGCAGCACTGACTCCTGAATGTTCTTCCAGAGCCCAGTTCACACTGCCAGACCCAGAGAGGGTTTCAGGAGCGCTGATAGACGTGGCCAAACACCTGGGCAACCTGCAGTTCAGAGTCTGGGAGAAGATGCAGGGGATTGTCAAGCACGGTTAGTACTGACCAGAAATGGATTAAGAATAACTATCAAATGGATTATTTGTTCATGTATGTTCATAGAAATATAACATTCTTCGTGTACAACAAATAATATAGTATATAATGTGTTGAATGCATCTGTGTTTGTTTTGAAGCTCCTGTGATTCTGGACCCCAACACTGCAAACCCCTGGCTCTCTCTGTCTGATGATC
>NC_139663.1:22172970-22182970 GCF_951799395.1 Argentina silus
TACCTTCCTCCTGTCAGTCACCATCTCCTGACCTCTCCTCCCCACGGAGACACACCAAGGTGACCACGCATACCTTAAGTTGGTCAAGACCGATAACTTTTAAAAAATGCCAGAAATAGCCACGTATAATCACAAAGGAATTCATTAACCACGGCTGTTAGCGTTAGTGTTAGGGTGACTGTTCCTCGGGGGGGGGGAATCTCCCACCTCAGAGGAGAACACCCCCCCACGGCAGGGTCCACCATCCATCCACTCACCTTGACTTTCAGACAGGAAGCCAGCCGCGCGGAGGGGGATCGGGCTGTGCAACGGGGGTCGCCATGGTAACAGATGCTCGGAGCAGATAAAGTATTACAGACTGGGCATAGGGAGGGTGTCTTGGGATGTGCTGTAGGGATTTAGGCCATCATCTTCCACCTCATGTATATGTATCACAAGACGTTTTCAGTCAGCATTTATACTGTCTCATAGCCCCTCATACTCATCCCTAAAATACCGTAAATCATATGCATTGGGCATGGAAACAGGAGAAAAAAAACTAGGGGGGGGGGGGGCGAATTCAGATCTGCAAAGAGGGTGTTTTTACAGTAAAATCAAAGCAGTCTGGGTCAGAGTCCTTGCAGTAAATTGGCCTCTGGTGTAATCGCAGGCTATTTCTGTTCCTGCAGGACCACGTAGTGAAAGCCACCACAGACGTATCTGTACTGACAAGAATAGACCTGTGGTTGGACCTCATACACCAAACTTGATGTACAGTAAAGAGAGTAGCTGAATAGAAATGCCACAGCAGAAACAACTACAGCCCCACAGAGAAAAATCACCTTATTTTCTATAAGATGAACAGACAGACTGAAAAAGGTTATCGGCATCTTCCCCGAAGCCCTTTCACCCAACGCTGCTGCATCACGCATGAGATCACTCTCTTTGTGTGGTTTTTGGCAACTACAGTGATTAAATCACAGTGCCGTCTCTGCCTCTGTTCCTTTCTCCATGTCTCTCTCCCCCCCTCTCCCCTCTCCGTCTCTCCTCTCTCTCTCTCTCTCTCTCTCTCTTTCTCCCCCCCTCTCCCCTCTCCGTCTCTCCTCTCTCTGGAGTCTGAGAGGAGTCTGAGAGGAGGTGAGAGGAGTCTGAGAGGAGGTGAGAGGAGGAGAGAGGAGTCTGAGAGGAGGAGAGAGGAGTCTGAGAGGAGGAGAGAGGAGGAGAGAGGAGGTGAGAGGAGTCTGAGAGGAGGTGAGAGGAGGAGAGAGGAGGAGAGAGGAGGTGAGAGGAGTCTGAGAGGAGGTGAGAGGAGGAGAGAGGAGTCTGAGAGGAGGAGAGAGGAGGTGAGAGGAGGAGAGAGGAGTCTGAGAGGAGGAGAGAGGAGGAGAGAGGAGTCTGAGAGGAGGTGAGAGGAGGTGAGAGGAGGAGACAGGAGTCTGAGAGGAGGTGAGAGGAGGAGAGAGGAGTCTGAGAGGAGGAGAGAGGAGGTGAGAGGAGTCTGAGAGGAGGAGACAGGAGTCTGAGAGGAGGTGAGAGGAGGAGAGAGGAGGAGAGAGGAGTCTGAGAGGAGGTGAGAGGAGGTGAGAGGAGGAGACAGGAGTCTGAGAGGAAGTGAGAGGAGGAGAGAGGAGTCTGAGAGGAGGAGAGAGGAGGTGAGAGGAGTCTGAGAGGAGGTGAGAGGAGGAGAGAGGAGGAGAGAGGAGGAGAGAGGAGTCTGAGAGGAGGTGAGAGGAGGTGAGAGGAGGAGACAGGAGTCTGAGAGGAGGTGAGAGGAGTCTGAGAGGAGGACACAGGAGTCTGAGAGGAGGTGAGAGGAGGAGAGAGGAGTCTGAGAGGAGGTGAGAGGAGGTGAGAGGAGGAGAGAGGAGGTGAGAGGAGGAGAGAGGAGGAGAGAGGAGTCTGAGAGGAGTCTGAGAGGAGGTGAGAGGAGGAGAGAGGAGTCTGAGAGGAGGAGAGAGGAGGAGAGAGGAGTCTGAGAGGAGGTGAGAGGAGGAGAGAGGAGCCTGAGAGGAGGAGAGAGGAGGTGAGAGGAGGTGAGAGGAGGAGAGAGGAGTCTGAGAGGAGGAGAGAGGAGTCTGAGAGGAGGTGAGAGGAGGAGAGAGGAGGAGAGAGGAGTCTGAGAGGAGGAGAGAGGAGGTGAGAGGAGGAGACAGGAGTCTGAGAGGTGAGAGGAGGAGAGAGGAGGTGAGAGGAGTCTGAGAGGAGGAGAGAGGAGGAGAGAGGAGTCTGAGAGGAGGTGAGAGGAGGTGAGAGGAGGAGAGAGGAGGAGAGAGGAGTCTGAGAGGAGGTGAGAGGAGGTGAGAGGAGGAGACAGGAGTCTGAGAGGAGGTGAGAGGAGGAGACAGGAGTCTGAGAGGAGGTGAGAGGAGTCTGAGAGGAGGTGAGAGGAGTCTGAGAGGAGGAGAGAGGAGTCTGAGAGGAGGAGAGAGGAGGTGAGAGGAGTCTGTTGTGGACCAGATATGAAGGCCTCCCCTTCTCTTCCTCCTGGGAGTCGCTCCAGGTGTTAGCTTGTGTGGCTGCGGTTGTTATCATGTGTGATCATATTCCGCGATTTCATAATTTCACTAATGCATGCGCAAAGTGTGGTATCTTCATGATCTAATTGGGGTGCCGTCAGCATGAAGGGGGGAAAAAAAAGGTAATTAAAACATTTTTATAAAGGTTGAGGCACGTTGGTGAACAGATGGTTTGATGGTTAGGGTTAGGGTTAGGGTTAGGGTCAGCCATTGGTTGAATCATCACTCAGGACTGAATGATGATCGACAGTGAGTGGATTCCTCTAGACCAGTGGTTCCCAAACTTTTAACAGTCATGTACCCCCTGTCGGTTAGTTTGTAGCCTAATTGATATTCTATTAACATTATCCCTTACATATTAGACATTGTGATAATATTATTCTGTTGGATAGGGCGCATGCATTTATTTTTGGTACTGAGACTGCAGTCGGCTATTCAACAGGACTGTTTGGGAAGGAAAATCACAGATTTATTTCGCGTACCCCCTAGATCGATCCACGTACCCCCGGGGGTACGCATACCCCACTTTGACAATAGTGGCTGTAGGGCTATATACATGTTAGCGGGGGAGGCTTGTGGAGGCAGAAATCAGAGGACGGGCTCATTGTAATGCGCGCGTGTTTGATACCATTCCTCATTCCATTCCATGCACTACAATGAGCCCGTCCTCCGATTTCTACCTCCACCAGCCTCCCCTGATGGGCAGAGAGGGACAGTAACAGCACTGTTGCCATGGATACTGTACCCTAATCCTGGCACAGTCCTGGCATGTCTGGCTTAGTGTCGGGAATGGGGACTGTATCACTGAAGGAAGGAAGAGAACTTCTTTTTTTTTTTATATGTAGATACATAGATTGATAGATAGAGAGATGGATGGAAAGATAGATAGATAGATAGATAGATAGATAGATAGATAGATAGATAGATAGATAGATAGATAGATAGATAGATAGATAGATAGATAGATAGATATATAGATAGATAGATAGATAGATAGATAGATAGATAGATAGATAGATAGATAGATAGATGACATTGTTGCAGCCACCAGTGACACATAATCACAACACACAGGACAAGTACAAAGATGTCACAAACACAAAGACACAAACACAAACACAAAGACAAAGACAAAGACAAAGACACAAACACAAAGACAAAGACACAAACACAAAGACAAAGACACAAACACAAAGACAAAGACACAAACACAAACACAAAGACAAAGACAAAGACAAAGACAAAGACAAAGACACAAACACAAAGACACAAACACAAAGACAAAGACAAAGACAAAGACAAAGACACAAACACAAACACAAAGACAAAGACACAAACACAAAGACAAAGACAAAGACAAAGACAAAGACAAAGACACAAACACAAACACAAAGACAAAGACACAAACACAAACACAAAGACAAAGACACAAACACAAACACAAAGACAAAGACACAAACACAAAGACAAAGACACAGACACAGACACAAACACAAACACAAAGACACAGACACAGACACAAACACAAACACAAAGACACAGACACAGACACAAACACAAACACAAAGACACAGACACAAACACAAAGACACAGACACAAACACAAAGTGTAAGTATCAAATGTACTGCATATACGATGCTAATCCTTTGTGGCCAGTACAAAAGGAGAGCGTTTCAACCGATTGTACTGCAGCTTTAAGTGTGGTACTGTGTTTAGATGTCTCAGCCTGCATGTTCTTCTCTTGGGTGTCTCTGTGTGGCACAGTGAATCAGCGACATGGCGATGTCTGCTTTTAGAACTGTCCCACTTCAGCACTGCCACACAGGCAGGCGATAATCCAGTCAGTCCTCCCTCAGTGCTGGTAATTACCACCACAGAAACATTAGCCTCTCTCTCCCTCTCTCCCTCTCTCTTTCAGAAGCTCCCCATCTACTTCCCTGTCCTCTCACTTCCAGTACCTCTCACTCCAAATCTGACTAAGTCCATATCCCTTTCTCTATCTATCTCTCTCTCTCCCCCTCTCTTTCTCACTCTCTCTCCCTCTTTCCCTTTATCTCTCACTCTCTCTTCCTCTCTCTCCCTCTCTCTCCCTCTCTCAGGCAGGGCAGGGGCTGAGAGCTCTAGAGGCCTGGGGCTGAGAGCTCTAGAGGCCTGGGGCTGAGAGTTCTAGAGGCCTGGGGCTGAGAGTTCTAGAGGCCTGGGGCTGAGAGTTCTAGAGGCCTGGGGCTGAGAGCTCTAGAGGCCTGGGGCTGAGAGTTCTAGAGGCCTGGGGCTGAGAGTTCTAGAGGCCTGGGGCTGAGAGTTCTAGAGGCCTGGGGCTGAGAGTTCTAGAGGCCTGGGGCTGAGAGTTCTAGAGGCCTGGGGCTGAGAGCTCTAGAGGCCTGGGGCTGAGAGCTCTAGAGGCCTGGGGCTGAGAGTTCTAGAGGCCTGGGGCTGAGAGCTCTAGAGGCCTGGGGCTGAGAGTTCTAGAGGCCTGGGGCTGAGAGTTCTAGAGGCCTGGGGCTGAGAGTTCTAGAGGCCTGGGGCTGAGAGCTCTAGAGGCCTGGGGCTGAGAGTTCTAGAGGCCTGGGGCTGAGAGTTCTAGAGGCCTGGGGCTGAGAGTTCTAGAGGCCTGGGGCTGAGAGCTCTAGAGGCCTGGGGCTGAGAGTTCTAGAGGCCTGGGGCTGAGAGTTCTAGAGGCCTGGGGCTGAGAGTTCTAGAGGCCTGGGGCTGAGAGTTCTAGAGGCCTGGGGCTGAGAGCTCTAGAGGCCTGGGGCTGAGAGTTCTAGAGGCCTGGGGCTGAGAGCTCTAGAGGCCTGGGGCTGAGAGTTCTAGAGGCCTGGGGCTGAGAGTTCTAGAGGCCTGGGGCTGAGAGTTCTAGAGGCCTGGGGCTGAGAGTTCATGGGTGTTCTCTTAGTTGATTGACAGCTCACCAACGTAGCAGAGCAAGGGCAATGACTCGAATCTGAACTGCCTGACATTTTTGCGACGTGACTGTTAGTTCCGACCTTTAAATGGCACACAAATGGCTTTATCTACTTATACTTACCTCCGCTTTCCCCGGCCAAATTCATATGGACCATGGCACATTTAGTGGTTTGTGTTTTTGTTCTCTTTCATTTGCTTTCAGATTGAATGTACCATCCATCAGAATGAGCCACACATATTTTCATGCAGTTAGTGCGGTTTGCAGTATTTTCCCATAAAACCCAAAAAAGTATTGGTGGGCTATTTTGATAACGACGTCCCCCCTGATGTGAGATAAATGTGGGAACCAAGGGTTTGGTCAGAGCAGAGAAAGCCTCTAGAAGTTCCACACATGTGTCTCGTGTGAATGGAGAGGGGTAAAGGTCAAACCCACGGACCAATGGACATGACAGATCAGTTCGTGCTACTGGCCAGTGTATGCCAGGACAACTGTCAGGGCTGTTCTGTGTTTGTCTCTCTATCACAAACACACACAGCAGCAAACAAGCCACAGGAGAGCTGTTACCATGATAACAAAATGGTCCATTCCACTACCACCATACACAACGAGAGGGGAGAGAGAGAGAGAGAGAGAGAGAGAGCCTTGCCACAACGTCGGAGAGGGAGAGAGGAGATGAGCGGAGACAGAATTACACATAATTATCTTGGCTAGCTAAACCTCGCCGTTGTTGGTGTAATTAATGCTATTCAAGTCGGCTGAGAGGGGGCTTGAAGAGGCTGAGATATCGAGGCACGTTTCACTGATTTCTCCAGATTCACAGAGCACATGCTTCCAAAGCACAGAGCTAAGGCTTGAGGACATGTTTGAGGATTGTCTGACAATTATGTTATATACAAATAACATATATATATACATATATATATCTAAAGATGTATTTCAGTAACAAGTATGTTCATCAAAAGTTTGAGGGTACTAATCATAGGCAATCATATCACCATTGACACTGAGGCAAGTAAGGCAACTAAGCATGATCAGATTTTCTAATCAGGATGTTTGTCTTACACATGTTGGTGTTAAGACTTCAGTCATTATGAGGTTAACGTTTTAATAAATTGCATTCATAGATTAGTCCATTGAAAACAGAAGTAATAATAATAATACATGCCTTTTAGGTGACGCTTTTAACCAAATCGCAGTGAGTGCATATTTTTCAGTATATATGGTCCCAGCGGGAATCAAACCCACAACCTAAGCGTGCTCTACCAACTGAGCCACAGAGGACCGGTAACAGGTAACAGGGAACAGGTAACAGGGAACAGGGAACAGGTAACAGGTACACCACATCTTTGCCAGCATGGAGACATGACTTTATACTTTGCGTCAATTCTTCTTAGACCATGAGAGGTAGTGAAACAGATGTCAAGCTGTTGCAAACAGCCTGGCAATTCGACTTGCTCCGAACGAGTCTCGAACTTGTGACCTCTGGCTCGCCGACACACGTGACCGTCTCCTCGAAAATCCCCGATGTCAACCAGCTCCGCTATCGAAAAGCTAACAATCCGACAGCGCGGGGAGGTGGGGGTGTTTGAAGTTGAGGAATGAGTTTTACCATCTCAACTCAGTTACACCGGCCCACAGAGAGCACACAGTCTGTCCAAACCAAGCAAAACAGAAAAGGAAAGAGAGAGAGAGAGAGAGAGAGAGAGAGAGAGAGAGAGAGAGAGAGAGAGAGGGGGAGAGAGAGAGAGAGAGAGAGAGAGAGAGGGAGAGAGAGAGAGACAACCTTGATAACGCTCCACGTTTGTAGAGACAGAACTGACAAAGCTCCTGACACTTGCTGTACATGCTTTTCTGAGGCGATACAAGCAAACACAACATGGGATGTGATGTGTGTGATGCAGCCGGTCTCTGTACATTTACTTCAAAAACCTTTGTGTGAAAGTTCCAGCCTCCTTCGGTTTGAGCTCTGCCGTTCCACGATGAGTCTCTCAACTGTGTATCATATTGAATAGCTTGCACAGACTTTTTTTTTTCTGTGTGTGAATAATGGTTGTTGTGAACACACTTCACTTTTGCTGGCAGATATGAGAAATGAAGGCCACCATTAAATAGAAAAAGAATTAATGACAAACTGATGGGCCAACCAACGCTTCCAGGCGTCTGCTCCACCCTATATCCTGGTCTGCTCCACCCTATATCCTGGTCTGCTCCACCCTATATCCTGGTCCTTGCCGCCCCACCCAGAAAGCTGCCCTTCTCTATGGACCCCTGAACTCCTGCACCACACCACATTCCACATTCCGCATTAGTTTACTGATCAGCCAGAGGAGGATGGGTCCCCCTGGAGTCTGGTGCCTCTCAAGGTTTCTTCCTCCCAGGGAGTTTTTCCTTGCCACTGTGCCCTATATTTTTCTCCCCTCTGGAGAGCTTTTTCCTTGGCTTACTTTCAGGGGTCTATGGTTTGGTGTTAGATCATATTGTTTGTATTGCATTTATTGTTTATATTGTTTAGTATTGTTTTTGCTGTGAAGCACTTTGTGACATGTGGTGGTAATATCCATGTAAAAAGTGCCATGCAAATACATTTGATTGATTGACTTGATTGATTGATTGATCATCAAACACAAAGTGCGGTAGAAGGATCCTCAGGATCTAATGGATTCACATGAGTATGGTGAGTATGGTGAGTATGGTGAGTACGGTGAGTACGGTGAGTGTGGTGAGTATGGTGAGTACGGTGAGTACGGTGAGTGCGGTGAGTGCGGTGAGTGCGGTGAGTGCGGTGAGTACGGTGAGTACGGTGAGTACGGTGAGTGCGGTGAGTGTGGTGAGTATGGTGAGTATGATGAGTGTGGTGAGTGTGGTGAGTATGGTGAGTATGGTGAGTATAGTATGGTGAGTCGTGAGCATCGGTTGTTGTGCACGGTGTTTGTTGTTTCCTGCTCCTCATCACCAGCAGCTACCTCTCACTCTCCTGTTCCACCGCCCCCACACTTCTGCTCCTTGATTGGTTAATGAGGTCCACTGTTCTGTTGTTGATGGAGGAGGTGATTGGCTCTCCTCCCACGCTGCCATTAGGGCTCAGTGACTGCCTGGTCGCAGGCGTGTGTTACCCTTCGTCATGGTAACTGACATATACAGTACATGATGTCATCCGCAGGGGACAAGATGTCCTGGAGAGCGCTAGCTACCTACACTGAACCCACTCATCTATGCAGACCAAAATCTCATCTATGCAGACCAAAATCTCATCTATGCAGACCAAAATCTCATCTATTCAGACCAAAATCTCATCTATTCAGACCAAAATCTCATCTATGCAGACCAAAATCTCATCTACGCAGACCAAAATCTCATCTATGCAGACCGAAATCTCATGAGTGCCACTTATTTGAAAATATAAAATACATGCACAACCGGTGAAAATGTACACGTACAAATATATACAGTATGCACATAATTGTAATGAGTGTGTGTATAGCTACTGTACACAAGGCAGGCAATTACTGTCATAAAACAAAGTAATAAAGATTGTCCTTAAAAAAGTGGAGGGTTGGTAGAGGAAGGGTTGGTTGAGGAAGGGTTGGTAGAGGAAGGGTTGGTAGAGGAAGGGTTGGTTGAGGAAGGGTTGGTAGAGGAAGGGTTGGTTGAGGAAGGGTTGGTTGAGGAAGGGTTGGTAGAGGAAGGGTTGGTTGAGGAAGGGTTGGTTGAGGAAGGGTTGGTAGAGGAAGGGTTGGTTGAGGAAGGGTTGGTAGAGGAAGGGTTGGTTGAGGAAGGGTTGGTAGAGGAAGGGTTGGTAGAGGAAGGGTTGGTTGAGGAAGGGTTGGTAGAGGAAGGGTTGGTTGTTGCTGCTTTGGGGGAAGCGATAAAACATCTAATCTAGTGTCAGCGATTTGTATGTGTTCTATTCTCAGCTCTCAGTGCCATGTGAAGATGAACTCGTAACAGGCCCAAGCTGAGGTACTTCATACTGAGCACAAAGTGAACAGAATATCCCACAAGACCTGCTTGAGCATCACTGACACTTAATAATATTTAAAAAATAAAATCTAATAATAATAATAATAGAATCAGAGGGAGAGAGACAGACAATTAAACAACCTGAGTGTTCATATGATGCCACCTAAATGGCCGACCTAATACATTTGAACATGTGCAATACAAATGACTTGATTATATACTGTGCATGTTATGTATATACAATTTTTTTTTATAAAACGTAGAAACCCAGGCTGCCAAAATGCAGTAAACTGTCAAATGTCAACCTGACATTGTTGTACATGACTTTATTAACTGACAGACTGGGACTACAAAACTGCCCTGGACTTTCAGCCGACGTACTGGGCTCTGTCGCTCATTTTGGGCTGCGTTGCTTACTGGCCCCCCAGCCCACAGATCCACCGGCCCCCCAGCCCACAGATCCACCGGCCCCCCAGCCCATAGATCCACTGGCCCCCCAGCCCACAGATCCACCGGCCCCACAGCCCACAGATCCACCAGCCCCCAGCCCACAGATCCACCGGCCCCCCAGCCCACAGATCCACCAGCCTCCCAGCCCACAGATCCCCGGCCCCCCAGCCCACAGATCCCCGGCCC
>NC_139663.1:22187970-22197970 GCF_951799395.1 Argentina silus
TCCGTCTGTTCCACCCCTCTGTCGCTCTGTTTTTCCTCTCTGTTCGTTCTCTCCATCGCTGTTTGTATCCATGTCCTTCTCTTCCTCCTTTGCTCTGCCTCTCTCGGCCCGTTACATCTGTGCTGCACTCTCCTCTCTTTCACTTCACCTGCCCTTCACCCTTCACTGTCACCCTCTCACTCCTTCTCTCACTCCTTCTCTCACTCCTTCTCTCACTCTTTCTCTCACTCCTTCTCTCACTCCTTCTCTCACTCTTTCTCTCACTCCTTCTCTCACTCCTTCTCTCATTCCTTCTCTCACTCCTTCTCTCACTCTTTCTCTCACTCTTTCTCTCACTCCTTCTCTCATTCCTTCTCTCATTCCTTCTCTCATTCCTTCTCTCACACCTTCTCTCACTCCTCCCATGTCGTCATCCATCGGTTGCTCCTCCGTTGAGCGTTTGTTTGAGCCTGCCTGGAGTGGCCAGACTAGTCCCTTGGCTCCATTGTGCCAGGCAAACTCAATCAAGCACAGCTGAGTGTTTGAAATTATTTCCATCGCTATTTAGACCCAGCAGGTCTGCTCTCTCCCTCTCTCTCTCTCTCTCTCTCTCTTACCCTCTCTCTCTCTCTCTTACCCTCTCTCTCTCTCTCTCTCTCTCTCTCTCTCTCTCTCTCTCCCTCTCTCTCTCTCTCTCTCCCTCTCTCTCCCTCTCTCTCTCTCTCTCTCTCTCTCTCTCTCTCTCTCTCCCTCCTTCCCCTTCACCTCTATGTCGTCCTACTCACAGCCACAGTATCAGGTGACATGAGAGAAACGCTACACGGGGAGCTGAGGTGATAACAGGGTGTGGGTTTCAGGGGTACTCTGGAGGCCGGCTCACGGCCACCGCTACACTGACTGACTGACTGACTGCTATTGAGAGTCCCGTTGAAGGCGTGTACAGTACAGCATTAATCTGCCTCTATTGTGCCGGGCCATTCAAACACGTTATCAAAAACATAGAATAACAAGGTCACTTAAGGCTAATCTGTTGATACTGACAGCGTTGTGGCAAGATGCCCTTATTTACAGGTATGTTGAAATATTGCAGTTTCAAGTTTAAACAGAACATGATTTTTAGGGTACTAGATGCTGTATATAGTTATTGTCAAAGAAGCATTTACATTTTACATTGATGGCATTTGGCAGACGCCTTTATCCAAAGCGACTTACAACAAATACATTTGTTTAAGTAAGTGAATCATCTATCCATCAGTCATCATAAGACAAAGTAATCATTGCTCGGACCAGGGTTAGGGGTTAGGGGTTAGATGTTAGGGCCATAGGCAGTCACAATGCTAGAAGTAGAATTTTTATTTTATTTTTTTTATTAACAGGAGAGAAGCTTGTACCGGGCGGTAGTGGGGGTGAAGAGGTCGTTGTGAAGAAGCGGATTGAGCAAACAATATTTAAACGTCGATTTAAATTTCGTTTGAGAATCTAGCCATTTTTAACATGTCACACTGTATAAAGCGCGGTCGTATTTCAGAGGCACAAACTTTATGCAGATCTGTGCAGATTATCAAGCGACATGGATGTGACATGACAATCTGATAATCTGCGCAGATCATCGTGTGCATCCGGAACGTACGCCCTATGGTTTAGTTTGATGTGATAGGAAGGAACTTGATGAGCCAGGGCCATGTTCAGATAGGCACGTTGTTGTGCATCGTTTTTAATTAAATGGAAACAGTGCTGTTTTGAACGACTAATTAAGGAACGATAGGGAAGATGGGAGCTGACAGGGCGCATACGGCACTGTGAATTTGGGCAGGCTGTCACACCGTGCCGCGCCTAACCGAACCGAACCGAACCGAAATCAAAACACGCCTCAAAGGAAAGTCGAAGAACATTGTTCGCCCTTGTGAGAGAATTTGTCCTTCAGAATGTGCTGTCACTAACCGTTTCAAAACATCTATCTGAACGCACACCAAGTCGTCGGATCCTCTATCAGATAAGAAATTCGCAATCTTCTGTCTGTGTGTTTTGGTCACTGATTTGGTTTGCTAACAGCTGTGTCTAATTGGCCTAATTAAGCCTAAAAGAGCCAAAGGGCCAACATAAGGACAGACCAGCTCTCTGTCTTTAGCAGGAACTTCTGCAGTCTGCCAGTGCCGCAGGGATTCCTCTGGGCTGCTGTTCTTGAGCTGATAACGATGGCTGCTGGACTCTGTTTCAGGTGAGTCGCATTGGCTTCAAGTTGTATTTTGTATTGTTGAAGGTAGCTAAGGTAGTCAGTTTATAACACTACCTTGTTTTGCAGGGTGTCTTCAATTTGTTTTCTGCTTTTTGGAGGCAGTACATGTTTCCCTGCCCAGAAAGGTAAGATTTATTTAACATGTGCTCTTTGAAAATGTAATTCATGCTGGTCTACTGTTGGGGTCTGTTGAATGTCATTTGAGGAAGTAAATTAATAATGTGCTTTCAATGATTGAGAATGGGGCATTTTTCAATCAACTAATAATGAGATGCTTTTTACATAACTTAAGAGATGGTTCTCTATTTTACCTCAGTCAGATGTTTCTATACCTTGACAATAGTCAATAAGACCTAACTTTAGCCACTGCTAACAGAGTAAACTATGGGAACAATTAGAAAGATAAACATTTTGTGGCCAAAGCACCTCAAAGTAACATCCAACCAAGTCAGTTAATTTGAGGTGATTTGGCCCCAAATGTTTAGGGGACCACTAAAAAGCTATCACTCCTGCTGTTTTCTTTGTTTGTTAGACTAAGTTATTCCTTAACTTGTAAATTCCAATGACTTTCTGAATTTAAAGTGAATTGACCCCAACCATGTTTACCAGGTCTAATTTAATATTTTCATGTACCTTTTAGGATCTTCTAGAGACTATAGTGTTGGACTTGCCCCTTATGAAGATGTGGCTGATGGGTATATCTCTTATGGAGATCCATCCAATCATTTAGACTCTGAAATGGCTTTTTCCAATGTCCCAGATATGCCTTACAAACCCAGTGTCCCTGTTGTGGAAAGCCATCAGAACCTGGTCCAGCCTGGTTCTGTAACTTCAGACAGTTTTGGTCCTTACTTCCCAAGTTTCTCCTCTGTTCTGGATGAACAAGCTGTTCCTTACAGCAATGGTGGCTTTCTGAGTGCAGAGAGGGTCAGCCCCCTGTCTTCCCAGTCAAGTGCCTACCAGCCAGCTCCTGGGATGAACACTCCATACAACCTGGACCAGCAGCAACTCCCCAGCAGCCAGGAGTATCAAGAGATGGCCTATTGGCCCAGTGTGTCTATGGAAGAAAGGCCTCAGAATGGCAACGCACAGGACTGGGCGTTCGCTAAGTCTGACCCACCCACTGCTTATCCCCAGTCTACCAGCTATCAGCCAGCTCCTGCGATGGACACTCCATACAACCTGGACCAGCAGCAACTCCCCAGCAGCCAGGAGTATCAAGAGATGGCCTATTGGCCCAGTGTGTCTATGGAAGAAAGGCCTCAGAATGGCAACGCACAGGACTGGGTGTTCGCTAAGTCTGACCCACCCACTGCTTATCCCCAGTCTACCAGCTATCAGCCAGCTCCTGGGATGAACACTCCATACAACCTGGACCAGCAGCAACTCCCCAGCAGCCAGGAGTATCAAGAGATGGCCTATTGGCCCAGTGTGTCTATGGAAGAAAGGCCTCAGAATGGCAACGCACAGGACTGGGTGTTCGCTAAGTCTGACCCACCCACTGCTTATCCCCAGTCTACCAGCTATCAGCCAGCTCCTGGGATGGACACTCCATACAACCTGGACCAGCGGCAACCTGGACCAGCAGACACTCCATCTCCCGCTGCTATTGTTCTTGCTAAAATTGGCCTGATGAGGCACAGACTAGTCCCCAGCAACCAGGCGTATCTAGGGATGACTTACAGACCCAGTGGCTTTGGTTCTACTCAGGGAGGTGGCGGCTACGTCGGCCCTGCCGTCATTCCTCAGACCAGCAATATGGTTCGATCTCGCAACCGTTATGAGCAAAGCAGAGTGACCGTCTCCCAGAGCCTTAAGTCCCCGGGAGACTCGTCTCAGCCCTCTGTCCATGTTGGTTCCAGGGGTGGTGCTAGTGTCAGTAGATCGGTGTCTACTCTCTCCATCCCAGGCTCTGGATCCCAGGGTGTGAAGCGCCCTCTGAGGTAATGGCATATTTCGACGATGTTAAAGTAGAATTTTACTCTTGATGTGTTTCTCATCAGCCCACTGTTATGGCCCCAAAATATAATTACATTGTGCATACAAACTTCAGATATCCTGCTTGTGAGCTCAGATTTAGTGTCCTTTTAAGTATTGGGACAGGGAAGCATTTTTTTTCTCCCTTTTTGCTGTATACTCGAAGTTTGGATTTGAACTTTTATTGGTTTTACCGTTTAGAAATTACCACACTTCTTATACACGGTGCCGCCTCATTTCATGGCACCAAAATAGTTATGGCAGATTAATATTATGCCCAAGTTAAGTACTGGTTAGCACCCAATAGCCGCTGGTTCTTCTCTGCTTATGCTTTGCCAGTCCTGTACTGCCGCCAGCTTCAGTTTGTTTTACGACTTTTGCCTAAAATCGTGTCTTCAGGAAATGAAATGCGTGTTCAGTTGGATTTAAATCTGAAGACTGATGTGGCCAGTGAACAACTTTCCACTTCTTGGCTCTGAAACTCCCTAGTTGCTGTGGCAGTATGTTTGGAGTCATTGTCTTACTGTATGACGAAGATCTGTCCAGAGCTTGGAGGCATTTGCTTGTACTCGAGCAGACAGTTTCTGTACAATGTCAGCAGTTGCATAACTAAAAGTTCTAGTGGCAGTCCTATACTCAAACCATAACACCCCCTCCACCAAACTTTCCTCTTGCAACCATTACAGTATTCTGGTAGATGATGTTTCTCTTCTGTCCATAGTTCTAGAACTCTGCAGGCTTCTTAGTGTGCTGTGCAGCCTCTGTAGTTTGGCTGGAGAAGTCTTCTGCGGATGGTAGTCTCTGAAACTTTCACCTCATGGAAAGTGTTCCTGATCTGTCAGACAAATTGTTTTTGGGATTTTTTCTTTTGCTGAGCATTTCAGTCATCTACTGTGAAGGCATAGCGCATATAATTCAAGCAGTCTTTGGCCTATCAGGCAGTTTGCGTTTACTGAGCCAGTGCTTTCTTTTTAATGATTTTCTAAACTGTGGATTTTGGGAAGCCTGAGGTTTTAGCTATGTTTCTTTATTTCTCAGCCTTTGGTCCTCATGTTGACCCCAATAGGCAAACACCTAGAATCAAGACTAGACATTGACAGCTCTTATGCCTGCACAAATGTGACGGAACATACCTGACTAACCAGACACATCTGTCATGTCAATTGTCCCAATACTTACGGTTGGTGTTTTCTTTTTTCTTTTTTTTTTAATCCAACTTTTGCAGTGTAGTCAAAAGAGGGGGGGAATGCTGTACTTCCTGGTAGTCTCATAGGGGTGTTTTGTCTCAAAACACATGGGACTATTCCAGGGAAGATCTAAGCTTGCTATTAGCAAATAATCTTAAATGTTTTGGGCCCATGTCAATGAGAAATGTACAAAGGCATCTACTGCTCTAACTGGTATGGTTTGTATGTGTCTTCTCTCAACAGAAGATGGTGATTGGACAGGACTATCTTGGTTTGGTTAAGAAGGCATGTCTTGAAACCAGAGCCGCACAGAATATTTTGCTGTTTGGCGCAAACTGATTTTTCTGCCTGCAATAAGATCCGGTCCTGCCTTTTTGCATAAGGATTGTCCCCTTGCCTGCAGCTGTATTCTGACACGACCGAAGCCTAATAAATTATTTTGATTCAATCAAGTGTTGACTTGTATTCCTGCCCTGTGTTCTGATGGAGGTCCACAGATTTACATTCCGTATGAAGTTGTGGGTTACACCTCGTTGGGATTTATATGCACTTCCGAGTCACTCAAACATGCAAGGATTTTAATTCGGAAATTTGAAATGGAGGTATTGCTGCCTTCTTTATTGAACAAGCGGGACAGTTCCAGATACATATTATTTGATGTTACGCAATGTAAAGTGGCACTTACATTAAATAAACATTCTTGATCCAAAGAGGTTTACACTGTACTTGTACTCTTCAGGTACCGAGTTTTTCTGAGGGTAGCGTTGCTGAGTGAGAATCCCACACGAAGTGTAAAACATGAGCTATGGGAGATGCCAACGACTCATAAGAAAGCTCAAGTCTCAACAACGTAATGAGATGGAAAATGATAATGACTGGCCTTGCTCTGGCTCATGTTCAGAACAGACGTTACATAAAATATTCAAGTAAGGGCGAATAAGTCGAGGGAGAACGGCGTCTCCCTCCACCCAGCGAGCAGACACTTGTCAGTGTCACCTCGCTGCTCTGCGGACACAAAGTCAACCGGTTTTAAACACCGAGCCTCTTGTGCTACACATACACATTGAGACTGAGCTCTGGGAAGCACTTCAACGCTTCAAGGGTTCAGAAGCTTTCACTTCGAGTGTGTATCCTTGCTCTGGAATAAATGGCCGTCACCTCACTCTGACGGAGCTTTGAGACGTGCAGCGATCGATATTCTCTTCACTCCTCATGAATCACACACACTGTCAGGTGAGCGTCTGAGGACAGCCGTCTTGACTTACGGAGGTAGGTGCGTCCTCATAGGCACTCTACAGCTGAAGGAGGGTCCTGAGCGGTTGTACAGTTTATTAAGAAGCGCTAAGCGGCCCGTACACATCTGGTGTGAGTTGTTTCTGCTGTTAGAGCTAGCCTGCTGCGCATAGCCTACTGTTGGAAACACATCACACAGTGAACATTGAACTCTGGTTCCCGAACCCACCGTTATGCAGCATCAAATGGAGATGGAAGAGAGAACTCCTCAGCAACATCCACAACTGCACACACACACACACACACACACACAGTTGTATTACCTTGGCACTGAAATCCTTGCTTTCCAAATCCCCTGTAAAAAAGGGTGAGAGGGAGTCAGTGACATTCGTGGCATAGATAGTGGCCATAGCTGTACTGTATAATGACCCCCCCACACACATCACCCCCCTCAAACCCTCTCCTGTCACTGCCTCCACAATTCCACAGTACATTTACATTTACATTTAGCAGACGCCTTTATTCAAAGCGACACACAGCAAATACATTTGTTTAAGTAAGTGAATCATCTATCCATCAGTCATCATAAGATAAAGTAATCAATGCTTGGACCAGGGGCCATAGGCAGTCACAATGCTAGAAGCATTTTTTTTTTTGATTGAATCAAAATACTAGGTATACCTCCATGCCAGCAAAAATGCCTGTTTACTGTTATGTTGAGAGAAACTGACATTCACATATTTTTTTAACTTCTAACACAATGAGGGATCTATTTTTTCCCCCCAAACAAATGGAAAAGGTCTCATATATATTTGGAATCTAATTTCCCTGGGGAGGAGGTAGCTCCAATACAGCACAGTAACAAAGTGTAACTTGATATTCAGCTGTTTCTAAAGCTACTAGTGCGCTTATTTTAACTGTATGTATTTAACCGACTGAATGTTTACTCCACTGTAAAATAGGCAACGTGTGACACATCACCACTATCATCTCAAATCATCTTAATTCGATTTAATTGTAAAGGTCAAATATTACGGTCTTTTATTGCTTAGAAAAACACAAATTCTCTATTTTTTCCTTTTTGTATATGTCTAGGACTAATTCCAAATAAACATAGGGCTTACAAAATGGATGTATTTACTTTAAGTCAAATACGAGAGAGAGAGAGATCGGGTAGGAGGGAGAGGGAGAGAGAGAGAGAGAGAGAGAGAGCGAGAGAGAGAGAGAGAGAGAGAGAGAGAGCGAGGGAGAGAGAGAGAGAGAGAGAGAGGGGGGGGGGGGGGGGGTAGACCGAGCTCTGAGTTTCCAATCTGCGCGCAGAACGTTGTTTGAGGCCGAGCGCGTTTCGTGAGAAAGACGAGGCTGTGAACTTCTAACCTGATTCTCACCCTCTGAATTAGCGATCAAGACGATTCTTTACACACGTCAACCACGTGTAATGCATGTAACACTAGCAACTACCAGGCCAAGCCTACAATCCAATGTCGAGCACACGCCTGAATTACTTTTATATTATTTATTCTGATGAACATAAATTATATAGGCGGCATTAGGCATTACCAAGGAATGATATCGTAAACAGAATCACTCCAGTGAATACATAACTGTGTATACACGCTATAGCTTATTACTACAGTGCATTTCTCAAACAATAACACTCTTGATAGGGTATTTATAGTATAGCACACGGGTATAAACGAATACACACAGAAACATTCAAACGAAGGCTGATCCAGGCAATGACAGACAACTTTTCTCTCTCCTCACATTACAGCAAGGTGCGCAAGTGATGCTTACCAAATAAAGTCTGTGCAATGACTGCAGAAGGTCGGTTGCTTGAAAAACCTGGCAGTAAATTTATGGTTCTTTATTTCATGGACGTTTTTCTGCCGCAAAGCACCTTTGCGGGCGAATCGGTTCCCGATCGCAGCTGAATCGTTATAATGTAAAAGATCAGCCATAGCAGAAAAAAGTGCAGGGTCCTATCTCTTTTAAATTCCAAGATGCGTTACTTCTGTTTCCTCACGTCCACGACCACTACGAATGCGAGAGAGCCACTGGACAGCGGGTTTCCCTTTAGCTGGTGACTCCCTCCCTCTCTCTCTCTCTCTCTCTCTCCCTCTCCCTCTCTCTCTCTCTCTCTCTCTCTCTCTCGTTCTAATTCAAAGTGACGTCAATGGTACCCCAGAGTTGAGAGCTGCATCCACGGTAACCTACTGTAGTTCATCCGTGGGAAACTGGAAGTCAGCTACGCCACCATGTGGATAAAATAGGCTACTTTAGAACCAATGTGATGTGATCTCCATGATTGTTCTGTTTTGCGTAATTGCATCTTGGATTTGGATATTTGGATATTGTATGTTTTTGACTGTGACTCATGACTGCAAGCCAAGTCTCTCGTTCAAACACAAATGATACACGTCTATTTGAATGAATAGGCATAATGGACGTTCCATAGGCCCACTGGCATGTGGGGCTCACAAACAAGCTCCCTGCCTTACACTGACTCTGGGACTTCCACCCCCCCCCCCCCCCACACACACACACACACACCATACCCTGTCACACACACTCACACACACAATGCACTGACAGTGTAATTTAGAATTATTTAAAATGTTTGTAATTTATAGTGTACATGCCCCATACCCATTTCACAACCTCTAGCCTCGCTGCCACTTAGCCTATAAAATGTATTGTTTTGTTGTTCTATTTTGTAAATGTGTTATTGCTTTTTTGTTCATATTTGCTTATATATTGTTGTTTTTTTATATTGTTTTTTTTTTTATGTCCGATGCACCAACTTCACCAAGTCAATTTCCTGTATGTGCAAATATACTTGGCCAAATAAAATAATTCTGATTCTGATTCTGATTCTGATTCTGATTCTCAAAGACCCTGATTGCTTAAGGAAGAATCAAATAAAGAACATACATTTCACATTCATCCAATCAAGCCTTTTTTTTGCCACAGAATGAACACTTGCTATTACCTATATTATATATTATGCAACTCCTGGTTGATCAGTGACTCCAGCGTCCTCACCGCGCCGCCACGTTTGATTGACGGTTTCTATGACAACGCCGACGCTCCGCTGTGTTTGCGGAGAACGGATGTGACGCGCCGTGTGAAGCCGAAGTTTGAACCGTTCAGAAGAGCTCAATCAGTGCAGTTTTCAGGTACTAACTCCTTAACTGTCCGTTAACCACCTCCGCATAGCTTGAATTAGGTGTGTCATGTCGTGTCTTGATATCTCTGGGTTTACTACGTTGGCTAGGTCATAAGAATTCCGTCAAATTAGCAACAAAAGTGTGATATTGCTAGTCAGCCACAGTCAGTTGGTGCTACTTCGTTAGACAGCGACGTGTTGGTGGCTAGCTGGCTGTGC
>NC_139663.1:22202970-22210577 GCF_951799395.1 Argentina silus
AAGGAAATGCAAGAAATTCCTCTGTTATTTCAAAGTTGACATTTTGTTTTACTCTTTCAATTTTCGGCCAATATATTTGACTGTATTTGGCTTTAACGTTACTCTGCCCCTGTGATTGTGGCCTGCTCCCTCTTTTTGAAAAATCCTATATGACCCTTGAGCCAAAAAGTCCACCCCTGTGACCACAGGCAGGGCTTAAGGGTCAGGTGTCAGGCGTCAGGGGTCAGGCCTCAGGCGTCAGGCCAGCCTCAGGTGAAGACTGATGAGCGGGGTGTGGTTGGGACCAGCCTAACGAGCCTCTGATTGGGATAAGACCATTAAAGAAGACCTTTAGATCACAGGGGCTGAAGCTCTGATGGAGAAAATTACCTCAGACCGAGCCCTTTCATGTGCCTCTGCCATTTAGATGAGATGAAACCGAGGGACGGCGTACCACCGTGTGATGTGGCCCCTTTTGATCTCTCGCCATTTCATCAGGTGATGGGAAGCTTCTTTTTTTCATTTTTTCCCCCCTCACACTCTCAAAGTCGTGATTCTACTCAAGTCGAGTCTTTATGTCGGTGCTTGAGTACATTGTGTACGCTGCCTCGGCCAATCGAATCTGGCCTCCAAAATAATAGTGTTTTCAAAAGGAAGGTTCCCAAATACAAAGATATGGATGTACATTCAATCAGATGCAGTAAGGGGTTAGCCTCGATCAGGTTAGCCTCTACTGTATCTCACACAGACAGACAATGCTGACAATATTACCACTCAGACACTGGATCAGACCACCTATGTTGTAGTCAAAAGTAGACCCATGTGTAGACCCCCAGTGTCCGGTTGATGTGGAGTTTCAAGATTTGTCCACAAGATGGCGCCACCTTCCCAGTTTGAGCACCCACAATCTCTGCCCTGAGAAGACGTGGACTTTTTCTGGGAAGAGAGAGAGTGCCTGCTAACCAGCCAGCCAGCCAGCCTGCTAACCAGCCTGCCAGTCAGCCTGGCAGCCAGCCAGCCTGCTAACCAGCCAGCCTACTAACCAGCCAGCCTACTAGCCAGCCAGCCAGCCTACTAACCAGCCAGCCTACTAGCCAGCCAGCCAGCCTACTAACCAGCCAGCCTGTCAGCCTGCTTGTTTAGCCTGCTTCTGCTTGGGGGTGGGGGTCCAGGGGAGGGGGTGTGTGGGGGGGGGGTGGGTGGGTGGTTGTGTAAGTTGAATCTTGACATGAACCTTGTGTTGACTCAGCGTTTTTGCAGAGTAGAGTTCAAACGTCATCGGTAGAGATTAGAGGGGGATTTCAGGCCTTTTCCCGCTCAGTGAAAAGGCGGGTGGATATTCTGTGGTTTGCACATTACATTTTTTTTTGACTCCCTCAATGTTCTTCTGTGAATCTTTCTCTCTTCTCTTCTCTCCCTTTTTCTCCCCTTCCCTCTCTGTTTATCACTCTCTGACTGCTGTCTACCATCTGTGTGTGTTTCATCCACACATGAGAACTCTTAACTACTACCACCCCCTCCCTCCCTCCCTCTCCAAGTGTGACAATAACATTGCCCTTGCAGCAGACATCAAACAACGTTTGTGAACTGCCTGTTTTCGCCGCAGATCGCAGATCTTTGACTCGGGGGCGCGGGCGTCTCCACTGACCTTGCCTCCAGGTGGTGTTGAGGTAGGGGGGCCAGGGGGCCGTCTGTGCCCCAGGGTCGGGCTGTCGTCGTTGGGGTGCCTGAGGGCGAGGCCTGGGCCCACTATCCCTGCACCTGGAGGTCATGGCGGTGTGTGGATGTCAGGCTGTTTTAATCAGGCCGGCTGCTGAAGCAGAGGCCTCGCTCCTCCTCCCTCTCCCTGTGTGTGAGTGTGCGTGTGTGTGTGTGTGTGTGAGCGTGCGTGCGTGCCTGTGTGTGTTGGTGTGCTCCCCTCCCTGTGTGTGTGTGTGTGTGAGCGTGCGTGCGTGCGTGCCTGTGTGTGTTGGTGTGCTCCCCTCCCTGTGTGTGTGTGTGTGTGTGTGTGTGTGAGCGTGCGTGCGTGCGTGCCTGTGTGTGTTGGTGTGCTCCCCTCCCTGTGTGTGTGTGTGTGTGTGAGTGTGCGTGCGTGCCTGTGTGTGTTGGTGTGCTCCCCTCCCTGTGTGTGTGTGTGTATATGTGTGTGTGTGTGTGAGTGTGCGTGCGTGCGTGCCTGTGTGTGTTGGTGTGCTCCCCTCCCTGTGTGTGTGTGTGTGTGTATGTGAGTGTGCGTGCGTGCGTGTGTGTGTGTGTGTGTGTTGGTGTGCTCCCCTCCCTGTGTGTGTGTGTGTATGTGAGTGTGCGTGCGTGCGCGTGTGTGTGTGTGTGTTGGTCTGCTCCCCTCCCTGTGTGTGTGTGTGTGTGTGTGTGTGAGTGTGCGTGCGTGCGTGTGTGTGTGTGTGTGTTGGTCTGTTCCCCTCCCTGTGTGTGTGTGTGTGTGTGTGTGTGTGTGTTGGTCTGTTCCCCTCCCTGTGTGTGTGTGTGTGTGTGTGTGTGTGTTGGTCTGCTCCCCTCCCTGTGTGTGTGTGTGTGTGTGTGTGTGTGTGTGTGTGTGTGTGTGTGTGTGTGTGTGTGTGTGTGTGTGTGTGTGTGTGTGTGAGTGTGTGTGAGTGTGCGTGCGTGCGTGTGTGTGTGTGTGTGTTGGTCTGCTCCCCTCCCTGTGTGTGTGTGTGTGTTGGTCTGCTCCCCTCCCTGGCTTGGCACAGCTTTGATCTCTGGGACTCAGACTCCAGACACATCTGATTCAATTATCCTCATCCACCTGTTGACTTTGAGGTCCAAGATTGCAAAGCTTGGCCCCCCAATCCCCCTTTCACGTGTGTGTGTGTGTGCTAGTGCGTGCGCACGTGTGTGTGTGTGTGTGTGTGCATGTGCGTGCGTGTGTGTGTGTGTGTGCATGTGCGTGCGTGTATGTGTGCACATGTGCGTGCGTGTGTGTGTATGTGCGCATGTGAGTGTGTGTGTGTGTGTGTGTGTGTGTGCATGTGCGTGCGTGTGTGTGTATGTGCGCATGTGAGTGTGTGTGTGTGTTCCAGTGCCGTGTTTGAGGGAAACAAGAAACGTCTGCTTGTGTTTATGTAGGCTGCTTAAAGACAGTTGCTCAAGAGACACACGAGATGTGAAATATGTACGCAGTGACTCTCATGACGGCTATACAGCGATTTATGACTCGCAGAATTGTTTGATCTGATCTGAACTGAACTGACTGAATGGCAACAGAGCCTATAGGCCTATGTTTTCATTAACTCACGTCATGTCCGTGGACGAGTCTAGAAAGCTCCCTCTTCTGGCGCAGATGAGTCACTGCAGTCTGCCCTCTCAATCGCTCTATGCCGTCTTGAACCTTTTTCGTCGTTGCAATCGTCTCCTCTGTCCAATGGTCTCCTCTGTCCAATGGTCTCCTCTGTCCAATGGTCTCCCCTGTCCAATGGTCTCCTCTGTCCAATGGTCTCCTCTGTCCAATGGTCTCCCCTGTCCAATGGTCTCCTCTGTCCAATGGTCTCCTCTGTCCAATGGTCTCCTCTGTCCAATGGTCTCCCCTGTCCAATGGTCTCCTCTGTCCAATGGTCTCCTCTGTCCAATGGTCTCCTATGTCCAATGGTCTCCCATGTCCAATGGTCTCCTCTGTCCAATGGTCTCCCCTGTCCAATGGTCTCCTCTGTCCAATGGTCTCCTCTGTCCAATGATCTTCTCTGTCCAATGGTCTCCTCTGTCCAATGGTCTCCTCTGTCCAATGGTCTTCTCTGTCCAATGGTCTCCTCTGTCCAATGGTCTTCTCTGTCCAATGGTCTCCTCTATCCAATGGTCTCCTCTGTCCAATGGTGTCCTCTGTCCAATGGTCTCCCCTGTCCAATGGCCTCCCCTGTCCAATGGTCTCCCCTGTCCAATGGTCTCCCCTGTCCAATGGTCTCCTCTGTCCAAGCTGCCATCGGGTCGGTTAGGGGTCGCTCCCCTGCGACAGTACGGTGAGTAGACTTTCTGAAAGGAGTGTGAAACTGTCAAGAAAAGCCCCATGCGACACCGCTTACTTGCACACATGGGTAGGTAGACCTTCTTCAGAGTGATGCTGGAGGACTTTACAGAGAGACAGTACCGGATGCAATGTGTGTTTGTTTACCAGGATCACCATTAGCTGCTGCACAGACAGCCACTACTCTTCCTGGGGTCCACATAGAACATAAAACATGAACCATGAAAGACATGAGTACAGAACAGTTATATAAACCCTAACCCTAACCCTAACCCTAACAACATAACATGAACAGTTATATACAAGAACAACATAACATGAACAGTTTTCTTTCTTTTTTTTAATACACACTATTCATATATGCATATTCATATTCGTCTACACAGTTCAGTTAAATTAAATCTTTAGAAAGGAGAGAGTTGTGATAGATGATGGGTTTTTTTTCATCTGTTTTCTAAAGCTGAACTTGCTGTTTGCCTGATAAACCTGTGGTAGCAGGGCATGGGTCTGTACATACATACATACATACATACATACATACATATACCAGACAGACATACATACATACATACATACATATACCAGACAGACATACATACATACATACATACATACATACATACATTCCTCTAGAAGGGATGTGATTTGGTGGATGGCTCCCACATCCTCCCCCCTCCCTCCCTCCCTCCAACGATACTGATTTATTCTATCAGTGTTAAGCTGATCTAATTGCCTCCAGTGGTTGCCCTTAATTAGCTAGCCACTGTAGACCAATTAGGACTCGTCACAATCTGTGGTGGTTCCTATTGTCATCTCTCTCTCTCTCTCTCTCTCTCTCTCTCTCTCTGTCTCTCCCTCTTTCTCTCTCTCTCTCTCTCTCTCTCCCTCTCTCTGTCTCTCTCTCTGTCTTTCTCCCTCCCTCTCTCTCTCTCTCTGTCTGCCTGCTGGTTTAAGTGTGAGGGTGAGGGAGAAGATGAATCAGGGTTTGTGGAAAGATTCCTCCTCGCTGAAGTCCTCCTTCATCTGTCGTCTGACGATCCAAGCCCAGAGTCTCTCCTAAACAAGCAGAGGAACCATCACAGAGCCAATGTTTTCAGCTCAATATTCTCCAACCCACTAAATTCTCTGAGGTCGAAACTTGAGATCTAACTTCGTGAGATCTGCGCTCGTAACTCTGAATGTTCGCGTAAATCACCAGTAAGGTCGATGACAGATTGGCGCTGAACGTCAAGTTCTGAGCGAGGATCTAAAGTCAGGGATTTTGGATTCAACAATTTCGTCGGGGTTACGAAGATTGATCTGAAAACATTGTTGTTGTTTTTTTTTTTTTTTTTTTTTTACAATTGTTACTTTCTAGTGGCTTTGTTTCTGGGTTGTCAGGAGAGAGTTAAGCCATGAATCTACTTGTTGAGCTATGAATCTATCTGTGAATCTTTGGGGAGACTGACCCCAGGTTTGTATTTATCTTGATGTATGTACACATCGTGTGGGCCTGTGGGCCCGGTCGGTGTGTGGAAACACACACACACACACACACACACACACACACGCACACACACATGCACACACACACACACACACTGACATAACAGGGACGTTTATCCTGTGGATCGGATGATAGCAGCCTGGAGTGAAATCTGTGCCAGATGTTGATCAGTGTAAACTGGGGAGTGCACACACACACGCACACACACCGTTGCACGTGCACACTTACATGCGCATGCACTGTTACATACGCACACTCACACATTATGGGTATATACACACATGCATGTGTGCACGCACACACACACACATATTCACACATTACGGGTACACATGCACACACACACAGACACACACACAGGAATACGTGCACACTCACAGGCACAGCAGAGGTTGTTTTCTTTTTTTTGTTTCGTTGTTTAGTTTTTTGCCTGCCAGGTTTATCTGTCTGAAGGCGAGGTGCAACTTTGTCAAATGTACAATAAACCTGTGTTAAAACTCAACACTCTCTCTCTCTCTCTCTCTCCCTCTCCCTCTCCCTCTCCCTCTCCCTCTCCCTCTCTCTCCCTCTCTCTCTCTCTCTCTCTCCCTCTCTCTTTCTATTTCTCTCTCTCTCTCTCCCTCTCTCTCTCTCTCCCTCCCTCTCTCTCCCTCTCTCTCTCTCTCCCCCTCTCCCTCTCCCAGGAGGAGGCCTGTGTATGAGGAGAAGAGTCCATCTCGACCCCTGGCCTCCAGTCCACTGAAGCGTTCCTCCAGGGAGGACAACAAAGCGGTCAGCCCTCAGCCCTCCTTCTGTCTGTTCATCCACCCCTCTCTTCCTCCCCTCTCTCTTTTCCTGTCCCCTCTTATTCTCAAAACCATTTCTTACGTGTACTTCCTCGACGGAGGGGGGTCTAAGTCTTCAATTTCAGGCGAGACGTATGTCTTCCATTACCTCAGGCCACCCCAGTCACAGCTCTCAGTGTTGGACACAGAGAGTTGAGTTGTTATGGAGAGTTTGACATTCCACACACTGTACCGGACATGCATACACGGCATACCGAGATACCGGTATCTATGACGACAAACACCCGGCCTGATATGGGATAGGTGAGGTGAGATATTTGGACTAATACCTTTTTTAATCAGCGAAGGTATTTCTGTGTTGATTTCTCTTCGGAACGTGAGGTGCCGGCAGTCTGCTTACGTCCGTTAAAGGCACGGCTCACCGTTAAAGGGACACTTCACTATTTGTGACACTTTTTCAAATTTTTGATTCCCATGTTGACAATTGACCCAGATTATGTCCAGCAGCTGCAATCGTTCATCTTGGAGGTAGAAGGGGTGTGAACTGGGGAAGTAGTTTCTTGCTCAATGAAGCACCAAAACGTTATTTTACAAATGACAAAGCTGCTTGTGTGACAACGTTATGCCCTTTGAGGGCTCTGAAGTGGGCATATTACCAAATACTTCTTGCAAAGTAATAGTTAGATCAAATGATTTGTCTTATTTATTTGTCTTCCTCAGTATGGTGTCTCAGGGCGCCCAAAAAACCCTCGCCAGAATCCCTGTCGGAACTCAAACTCTGTCAACAAAACTCTTTGATTTGCGAGACAACACTACAAAAGCAGTTGTATGAGCAACATCTAGACGGCTAACCTACACCGTTGGGAATTCTAAAAGGACATTTTGATGCTTAATTGAGCAAGAAATGACTTGCCTCCTTCGCTCCCGTTCTGTCTCCGCGCAGAGCGATCAATAACAACGCAAAGACCTTTAAAGACCTTCAGAACCATCCGGGTCGATCGTCACCATGGGAGACGTGTCTAAAACCTGATGTAAGGAGTCAAAAAATACCCCACCTTCCCTTTGAAGAGGGACGGCGAGGTCCCTGCTTCCCGCCTGTTTCCAATCAGGCTCGCCGTCGGCTCTCCTTTCTCTATCGCTGCTCGCCGTTATTAGACGTTTCCCTCCGTCGCCCCCGCCGACGTTGAATCACATCACGACCCGTGGAAACCCACCCTGAGTCACATCGCCCTGGAAACGTTCAAATTATATAACCTGTTTTAGGAGGAGGAGGGGGGGGGGGGGAGGGGGGGGAGGTGGGAGGAGGAGGAGGAGGAGGGGCCCCGTAACAAAAGACAGAGAAAAACAAAGTGCATGAAGGAAAGAAAAGGACAAATAGAAGAAG
>NC_139663.1:22210777-22238277 GCF_951799395.1 Argentina silus
TTGGCTGGCTGGGGCTGACTCACTGACTGGCTGGTTGGTTGGCTGGTTGGCTGGCTGGGCTGACTCACTGACTGGCTGGTTGGACTGGCTGGTTGGTTGGTTGGTTGGCTGGTTGGCTGGCTGGGCTGACTCACTGACTGGCTGGTTGGACTGGCTGGTTGGTTGGCTGGTTGGCTGGTTGGCTGGCTGGGCTGACTCACTGACTGGCTGGTTGGACTGGCTGGTTGTTGGTTGGCTGGCTGGCTGACTCACTGACTGGCTGGTTGGACTGGCTGGTTTGGCTGGGCTGACTCACTGACTGGCTGGCTGGCTCATTTGTTGCTCCACAGGTTTGTTCTGCTGAAATAAGGTCAAAAGAATGTCTGTTTGGAGGCTAGATTAGGATTTAGGAGTCAAACCAACCTGGCTGCCATTTATGAGACTGAAAACCACAGTAACGGTCTGTCATAGATTAGACTGCCTGCTGTCTGCTGCATTTTTTTAACTGGATGAACCTTTATATCTGGCGAACGAAGTCCAAGGTATCAAGTCCTCGGCCTGTTTCTGATGATTCATTGCGTTTACGTTACGATAGAGGGTGTGTGGAGTTCTTGTGATGTTAGCTAAACCTGTCAGAAGCTGTTTTAGCGCTGACCAATAGAACGTTCTGAGGGCTGTTCCTTATCTTTGATCTGTTCAGACTATTTATCATCGTCCCTGCTTCTTTGTTCTCCCTTGTGCTGACTGACTGGCTGGCTGGCTGGCTGGTTGGTTGGTTAGCAGGCTGGTTGGATGGCTGGTTGACTGGCTGTTGGATGGCTGGTTGGTTGGCTGGCTGACTGGCTGGTTGGTTGACAGTCTGTCTGCTGGCTGGTTGGTTAGCAGGCTGGTTGGATGGCTGGTTGACTGGCTGGTTGGTTGGTTAGCAGGCTGGTTGGATGGCTGGTTGGTTGGCTGGCTGGCTGGTGGTTGGCTGGCTGGCTGGTTGGTTGGCTGGTTGGCTGGATTGACTGGCTTGCTTGGTTGGCTGGTTGGTGGTTGGCTGGCTGGCTGGCTGGCTGGCTGGTTGGTTGGCTGTTGGCTGGTTGACTGGCTTGCTTGGTTGGCTGGTTGGTTGGCTGGCTGGCTGGTTGGTTGGCTGGTTGGTTGGTTGGCTGGTTGACTGGCTTGCTTGGTTGGCTGGTTGGTTGGCTGGCTGGCTGGTTGGTTGGTTGGCTGGTTGACTGGCTTGCTTGGTTGGCTGGTTGGTTGGCTGGCTGGCTGGCTGGCTAACTGACTGACTGGACTGGCAGCTGGCTGGCTTGCTGGCTGGCTCACAGACGGTGTTGCCCAACCTCAGGCAGGAACATTAGGAAGTAATGCATCACTCAGTGTTTGTTTGGCTGGGGCGGAGGGCCTTTGATGTGGAGTGGCCTTCCTCAACCCCGTCTGCGGCCGCAGAAAAACCCTTTTGTCTCTCCATCTGTCTACGTCAAGTGGAATGACACAGGACGCGGTGCCAGGCACACACACACACACACACACACACACACACACACACACACACACAGACACCAAGCTTAGTTTAGTCTAACACTGGCTAGCGTTTCACCCCAGTGTTTGGTCTCAGCAGGGTGTGCTGACGTGGATAGATGGGGTGTGTGTGTGGATGGGGTGTGTGTGTGTGTGTGTGTGTGTGTGTGTGTGTGTGTGTGTGTGTGGATGGGGTGTGTGTGTGTGTGTGTGGGCAGCATTGCCATTGTTCAATCAAAACCAGTTACCGGATTTATATTTCTTTATTTTTTTACCGTAAACATATTTTTTTTATTGATAACAAGAATCCAAACTGATTGCTTTGTTACCCCGTTGCTTTGTTACCCCGTTGCTTTGTTACCCCGTTGGACTCATTTTGATGGAAGACGGCTTATCAATATATGATATACGATGAACACCAAACAAACTCTCCTATTCAAAGCGACTTATACTTTATGAAGTGTGGTTATGAAGTGTGGTTATGAAGTGTGGTTATGAGGTGGTCTGTGCCGATGAAACAGACGTCGCCTCGCGATTCAAGTTGCTCCGACCGAGTCTTGAACTTGCGACCTCTGACTTGCTGACACACGTGACCGTCTCTTGCTCGCCTGTTTTATTTTATAGGTACTTTTAGTAGCTTTAGTAGTTGCTCACCTGTTTTAGGGACCTTTAGTAGGTTGGGACCTTAAGTAGATTGGGACCTTTAGTCAGTGCTATTGGTGGACTTCTCATTCCTCTCCATGATGGATTAGCGAAAAATGCTCACACTACAGTAACTTCAACCTCTACGCTAAAGAGACCATCTTCTTTTTCCTCAGACACACATGCACGAGCACACACACACACACACATGCACGCACGCACATGCACATGCACGCACGCACGCACGTGCAAGCATGCACACACACACACTCACTCGCGCGCACACACACACACCACACACATGCACACACACACACACACTCACTCGCGCGCACACACTGAAAGGATCAGCTGTAGAACTGTCATGTTCGAAGCGAGCTCATCTTATTTCAGAAGGCTGTGATCCCTGTTACTCTTAAGACTCAACCGTCACCACGAGTAGGAAGAGAAATGAAGTTTAACCATAAACCAGACGGTCCTTTTCCATACGCTGATTTCGAGTAGAACCTGATGAATGGATACCAGGGCGGGGGCGATATACAGGACCAGTCAAAGGTTTGACACACCTCGCCAAGAGTCTGCAAAGCTGTCATCAAAGCGAAAGGTAGCTACTTTGAAGAATCTAAAATATAAAACATATTCTGGTTTGTTGAACACTTTTTTGTTTACTACATAATTCCATATGTGTTCCTTCATAGTTTTGATGTCTTCAATATTAATCTACAATGTAGAAAATAATAAAAAATAAAGAAAAACCATTGAATGAGAAGGTGTGTGCAAACTTTTGACTGGTACTGTATACACCTTTTCTTATTCACGGTATTACTTTAGAAAATATCCCAGAATATGATGATGTTGTTTATTGCTGTTGTACGGTGGAGACAGGCCAGTGTGAGTATTAATGACCGAACTGCAGCGCCCACAATGCTTTGGCTGCTGTTGGAAATACTCTGGTGAAACAAAGACATGTTTTCACCGCCACTGTGACCCTAACCCTAACCCTTTGCCGTGCAAAAAGCAGAATACTGCAATTTATAGTTGCTGCCCCTGTGGAAGCAGAGAGAGGACAGGTCTTTTACCCTCTGTCCCTGTGGAAGCAGAGAGAGGACAGGTCTTTTACCCCCTGTCCCTGTGGAAGCAGAGAGAGGACAGGTCTTTTACCCCCTGTCCCTGTGGAAGCAGAGAGGACAGGTCTTTTACCCCCTGTCCCTGTGGAAGCAGAGAGAGGACAGGTCTTTTACCCCCTGTCCCTGTGGAAGCAGAGAGAGGACAGGTCTTTTACCCCCTGTCCCTGTGGAAGCAGAGAGAGGACAGGTCTTTTACCCCCTGTCCCTGTGGAAGCAGAGAGAGGACAGGTCTTTTACCCCCTGTCCCTGTGGAAGCAGAGAGAGGACAGGTCTTTTACCCCCTGTCCCTGTGGAAGCAGAGAGAGGACAGGTCTTTACCCCCTGTCCCTGTGGAAGCAGAGAGGACAGGTCTTTTACCCCCTGTCCCTGTGGAAGCAGAGAGAGGACAGGTCTTTTACCCCCTGCCCCTGTGGAAGCAGAGAGGACAGGTCTTTTACCCTCTGTCCCTGTGGAAGCAGAGAGAGGACAGGTCTTTTACCCCCTGCCCCTGTGGAAGCAGAGAGGACAGGTCTTTTACCCCCTGCCCCTGTGGAAGCAGAGAGGACAGGTCTTTTACCCTCTGTCCCTGTGGAAGCAGAGAGAGGACAGGTCTTTTACCCCCTGCCCCCTGTGGAAGCAGAGAGGACAGCGGTGGTGTGTTTGGGGAGGGAGGGGGGGAGGGAGGGAGGGTGTATATACACACATCTGTCGACCGCCGCCAATAAAAATGCGCCCGGGATTGTTTCCAGATTACTGTGGCCTTGTGTTGACAAAAGGCTGGGGGGGGGGGGGGGGAGGGATGGGGGGGGGGGAGAGAGGGAGGGAGGGAGGGATGGGGGGGGGTAGAGAGAGAGAGGGAGGGAGGGAGAGATGGGGGGGGTAGAGAGAGAGAGAGAGAGCAGGCGAGCTGAAGTGAGGTAGTGGCACCCACAGGACCTTGAAGTGGCCCGCGGTGTAAACAGTCCAGATTTCAGGGGAGAGACGGGTCAGCCGAGCCGAGCCTTTCCAGGTTCTCCCTCCGTGTTGTTTAGGACAAATGGAGGGCGGAGGTGGTGGGAGGGAGGGGGGAGGAGGGAGGCGGGACGGTAGGTGAGGGACAAAAGAAAGAATAGTTAGAGCTGAATGTGTTTTTTAGTTTTGTTTTGTGTTCTCTTGCAGATTGAGAACCCCAGGTACCTGCGGGAGAACCCTATCCCCCTGTCCCCGGTAAGTGTGAGGGTCCCCCCTGGTGGTGAAGGGCAGGTACTGCTGTGTGTGTGTGTGTTGCCCTTTCATCGCCTCCCCTGATCTCTCTCTCTCTGTCTCTCTCTCTCTCTCTCCTCTCTCTCCCTCTCCCTCTGTCTCTGTCTCTCTCTCTCTCATCTGTCTCTCTCTCCCTCTCTCTATCTCTCTCTCCTTCTCTCTCTCTCTCTCTATCTCTCCCTCTCTATCTCTCTCTCTCTATCTCCCTCTCTCTCTCTCTCTATCTCTCCCTCTCTATCTCTCTCTCTCTCCCTCTCTCTATCTCTCTCTCCTTCTCTCTCTCTCTCTCTCTCTCTCTCTATGTCTGTACTGTAGATTTTCCACAGGTCAAGCCTGGGGAAGGACAGCACTCTGGCTGATGAGACCCCAGTTTGCATACAGGACAAAGAGGTAGGCACCCAGTCAGTCACACATACACACACACCCGCACGCACGCACGCACACACACACCCCTACTGTCCAGAGGTAGGCCATGCCCCCACCCTCCTGGATCCAGGTCATCCAGAAGAGTATGCAGCGTTGATTTGAGCTTAATCACTGCTTCCTGTTCATGAGATCAAAGGTTCACCATGTCGTTCTCTGTGTCGCTGCCCCCTGTGGCGACACTGAAAATCAGAAAATCCTGCAATATGTTTTCTAATAGCGGCAGATTTGAGGAAAATGCCTTCTCTGGACCAAAAAGGGCTACCGATTTATCATGGGCATTATGGCACTGTTTAATAGCTCAAATCTACATACCGGACCTTTCACAGTAAGGTATTAACTCCCTAAATCCAGCTTCATCCTGGCCCTACTGACACATCCCTGCAGTCATTCTGGGTCTGGATCAGTAGAACACCCGGAGAGTAAACCCTGTGCCTGGAAGAGCCCCGGGCCGTGCCTGAATATGGTGTTATACTGTACACTGCACGGCTTTGTGTCTCAAGAAGGCCCTCTCCAACAACAGCCCCCTTTTAAGAGACAGAAAAGACCCAGAGTGATGACAGTTTTTCCTTATGTGGATTTAAAGCTGAAAATCCCATTCTGAAGCATGCTTTGATGTCCCTCTGCCCCCCCACCCCCACCACCCCCCCCCCCCCCCCCACACACACACACACACCCCCTCACCCTCCCCCACTACCCCCTCCCTCACCCCCCCCCCCCACTTGCTTCCCTTGCACTGTTAAATATAAACCTGAGCATGACTTGGCTTTATAGCCATGTCTTTTTAGGTCTCCCGGGGAAAACGCTGTACTCAATTAGATCGACTTCAGTGAGAGAGGGCAAAGGAGAAGAGAGAGAGAGAGAGAGGGATGAGAGAGAGAGAGAGAGAGGAGGATGAGAGAGAGAGAGAGGGGGGATGAGAGAGAGAGAGAGGGGGGTGAGAGAGATGAGAGAGAGAGGGGGGTGAGGAGGGGGGGGATGAGAGAGAGAGAGAGAGAGGGATGAGAGAGAGAGAGGGGGATGAAAAGGGGGATGAGAGAGAGAGGGATGAAAGGGGGATGAGAGAGAGATGAGAGAGAGAGGGGGGGGGGATGAGAGAGAGATGAGAGAGAGAGAGGGGGGGGGGGGGGGGCTTGCCCATCGGGGGCACACAGCCGTAACACAATGGTCCGGCTCATCAGGGCCGTCTAATGTGGTTGCGTTTGGGACCCGGGGAGGGAGGGAGGGACCACGCCGCTCACATGACCGCGTGTGACCACATGTTCCATCTCCAGCACCACAAGGCTCTGAGCGTCGCCATCAGACGCGCTGCCCTTCTGGTGACAGGGTGAACGGGGGATGAAAGGCCGGGGCCCAGAGAGCAGTAAATAGGGCCAATGTTCACAATGTTGTTTTGTGTGTGTGAGCGTGTCTGTGTGTTCTTTGGAGCATCTGCTTGTAGGAGGTTCATAGCAGTCAGCTGTATGCGTGTGTGTGTGAGTGTGTGTGTGTGTGTGTGTGTACGTGCGTGTGCGCTTGCACGCGCGTGTGTGTTGAGAAGCCAGGGACTAGGAGTACTGGCAGTGGCCACTGGCCCAGCCTCACAGCTTTATTGAGGCCGAAGAACTCCCCAGCGTATTGATACAGGACGAGTTAAAAGTCACTCAGAAGCACTGGGCTTTCAGGAGAGGAAATGGAGCAGAATCTCTGCTTTTATGGTCTGGGATGGGAATGCTAGTGTGTGTGTGTGTGTGTCAGCTTGTGTGTGTGTGTGTGTGTGTGTGTGTGTGTGTGTGGTGTGAGACTGTTTGTTTGTGTGTGTGTGTCTGTGTGTGTGCGTGTGTGTGCGTGTACGTGTGCGTTTGTGTGTGTGTGCGCACGCAGCTTGTGTATGTGTGTGCACGCGTGTGTGTCTGCGTGTGTGTGTGTGTGTGTGTGTGTGTGTGTGTGTGTGTGTGTGTGTGTGTGTGTGTGTGTGTGGTGTGTGTGTGTGTGTGTGGTGTGTTGTGTGTGTGTGTGTGTGTGTGTTGTGGTGTGTGTGTGTGTGTGTAAGCCCAGTGTTTCCTGCCCTCACCTCCAACCCCACCGGAGGAAGAGGAGTCCCTGCCAACAGACCTGCTTCTGGAGACACAGCCCAGGCTTATCTGGTTTCACAGTGCTTGTTTCTATGCTCTTTTTTTGGTCATGGTCTATTTCCTACCCTCCGTGTCCTCCAGCAGGCTGTGGTTTGACCCTGGGCCCTGAAGGAACAGGTTTTTTAGCTTGGCCCCTCAGCTCTAGGCTAATGCTAGCACACGAATCCTAAAGATAGCCACACACCCTCCACTTTGTTGATGAAACCACTGTCCTCATGTAACCGAGTTGAGATGGTAAAACTCACTCCTCAAGTTCAAACACCCCACCTCCCCCGCGCTTCCTGATAGCTAGCTTTTCAATAGCATAGCTGGTTTACATCGGGTATTTGAGGAGACTGGTCACGTGCGTTGGCGAGACAGTGGTCGCATGGTCGAGACTCGGTCGGAAGCAACCTGAATCGCGGGGCTGCTGTTTGCAGCCGCTTGACGTGTGTTTTCAGTCCCCGTACCGTGGGTGGCTCGTCCAGGGTCACGTTCACCTGAAGATCTATGGAATTGTCACTGTATGTGCTGTCCAATGCCGTGAAAATCACCCTGTCTCATTCCCTCTGATGTCCCGCCCACAGAACGGGGAAAACAGTGTCACTGTGGTTTGTACGTATTAGAGGGGGCCTCTGTTCCTCTGAACCTACGACACTTCAGATGTCTTCCTCTTCTGTCTCGGTCTGTGACGTTTGAGTCATGATGAACAATACAAGGGTGTTGGGTGGATTTCGGGAACTCAAAGCCCTGTAGGGTGGAGCTGTGACCGCACACATGCACATACGCTCGCATGCACACACACACACACACACACACGCACACACACAGACAACACACACACATCACACACACACACGCGCACACACATCACACGCACACACACACACAGACAACACACACACACACACACACACACACAGATAACACACACACACACACACACACACACGTCCCTGACTCACGTCTCGCCCGTCCCTGGACCACCTGAACTGTATCATCTCCTGCGGCCACATTGATCCCTCTGTGGAAGCCTCTCCCGGCCGCGCGTCAGCCCCCGGCCAGGAAATCACGGTGACATCACTTCCCCCTAAGCTCAAAGCTAGTGGGAAATGAGCCACGGCTGGCCTGATCCGGGCCACATGTGGTTAAGCCCCCGACAGATTACCCAGCTCGGAGTTCTCACACCAGGCTCATCCCCGGCTAAGCTACTGACTCAATTGATAAGAATGCTGACCTGCACTTTTCCTACGGAACAATGAGTTGAGTGGCAGCTGTGGACCATCCTGGCCACCGTAGCTGGGAGTCACTTTGGCTCTTGTGTGTTTTCTGTCCGGTGGTTGTGTGTTTTTAAAAAAAAAAAAAAAAAATTTTTAATTCAGTATCATGCCTCTGAGAGGGAAGTATAGTACTTGTAATACACACACATACACACACACACACACACACACACACACAATACTTATAAACACACACACACACACACACACAATACTTATAATACACACACACACACACACACACACACACCACACACACACACACACCCACACACCACTGTTGTGTTCACACACAGGTGTTAAAGGGATGTGTCCGTGGTTGAGAATTCAATTAAATGGTGACCAATGAACCGCTTCCCCGCCTCAGGTCCAGCTGATGTGTTGACTTGGCAGATATACAGTAGAGGGGCTGATGAACTGTTTTCTGTGTGTGTGTGTGTGTGTGTGTGTGTGTGTGTGTGTGTGTGTTTGCACATCAGCTTGTGTGTGTTTGTGTGTGCATGCATGTGTTTGTATGTCAGCTTGTGTGTGTGTGCATGTATGTGTCAGCGTATGTGTGTGTGTCAGCGTGTGTGTGTGTGTCTGTGTGTGTGTGTGTGTCAGGCGTGTGTGTGCGTGTGGTGTCAGCAGCTTCAAAGTGTTCTCCTGGTACTACGGGGGTTATCCACACAAGCGCAGCAGAAGGGATTTCTATGAAGTTTGGAGTCTTCACACACTAATAGCCACAGCTTGGCCAACGGGTCTACGGCTGAGACAATCAGTCCCCATGTTTTCTCAAGGACATCATGATGTCTTCCACTCACGGATCCTAGGGGAAGGCCTCTCTCTCCCTCTCTCTCTCTCTCTCTCTCTCTCTCTCCCTCTCTCTCTCTCTCTCTCTCCCCCCTCTCTCTCTCCCTCTCTCCCTCTCCTCTCTCTCTCTCTCCCCTCTCCTCTCTCTCTCTCTCTCTCTCTCTCTCTCTCCCCCCTCTCTCTCTCCCTCTCTCCCTCTCTCTCTCCCCTCTCCCTCTCCCTCTCTCTCTCTCTCTCTCTCTCTCTCTCTCTCTCCCCCCTCTCTCTCTCTCTCTCTCTCCCCCTCTCTCTCTCTCCCCCCTCTCTCTCTCTCTCTTTCTCTCTCCCTCTCTCTCTCTCTCTCTCTCTCTGTTCTTACCAGATCCTCTTATCTGATTGTTACACTGTGGTAAAGAAACAACAGCCAGTCTTTTGAAGTTCAAAGCAGCGCTCTCTCTCTCTCTCTCTCTCTCTCTCTCAGTAGATTGGCTTTCAGAAAGCAGCTCTCTCTCTCTCAGTAGATTGGCTTTCAGAATGGCGGAGTACAGACAGACATATGGGACTCCAAGATTTTGTATTTCTCGGATTGGAACTTTTTTTTTGTGTCATGTAATGGTAAAGTTTGACTTCTGGAGTTTCTGTACTGGAAAGACTCCTCTCGACTTGTTGAACAGAGGTTACATACTTTTATTTTGCGTTGTACATATTTGTCTCCTCTGAAGCCATGACATATTTTTGTGACATTTGAGCATTTTCGTGTTCATGTCTGATATAAAAAAATAAATAAAAAAAAAAGATTTTGTCTGCTGAATATAGATTACATTTTCCCCAAAGTATTTCTTTTATCAGGAGAAGGCACATTCACTTTTGTTCACATTGTGGAAACATCTGAGTGCATTAAGGAAGAAAGCTGGACCAAGATATTGAACTTCCAGGCAAGAAGAGGCTCAAACAACCTTGCTTTGTGGGCCCGAGCAGTTAGCAGACATTTTGCGACTGCGTTCCCCCGAGGAAAGGAAAAAAGGCCTCGACCCTCCGTCGCTTCTGAGGAAAGCGATAGCAGCTGCCTCCGTCTGCGTCTCTCCTTCCTCTCCCCATCCCTCCCTCACTCTGTCATCTCTTCTCCAGAGCTGGGTGTCAAAAAACATGGCGTCTTACAGCTCTGAGGAGGAAAAAAAGCTGTGTCACACCGTCTGCTGATTGAAGGTATCTCAGAACCTAAAGGTGTGCTGCCTTGTCTTCCTCCTCCTCCTCCTCCTCCTCCTCCTCCTTCTCCTCCTCCTCCTTCCGGACGCCTTTATAAACAAGTTTCAAACACCCCCCTGATGTAGTTTGACAAACTTTCTACAAAGCCCATTTGAAGAGGTGATGAGAAAGTGACACCCACACGTGTTTTTTCGACGCCGGCGGAGTTTGCTTGACTCCCCTTCACTTCAATCAGCGCCATCTCTCTCTCTCTCTCTCTCTGACTGTCTGTCTGTCTCTCTGCTCTTGACGTGTCTCCTGTGGTCTAGGAGATTGCACAAGAAGGAGAGAGAGACACAGAGAGAGAGCGAGTGAGTGAGAGAGAGAGAGAGATGGAACACTTCACAAGGCCTTGTAGAAGGAGGGTTATGTCTCTGTTGTTAAGTGCAGGTTCTTGTTGAAGGAGAGTAATGAGAAGAGTCTCGTTTAGGCTTTCTTGAGAGGGGCGATACAACTCAGGCTCTCCCCAGGACGTTGGAGTGAGGTATCAAAACCGACTCGTGTTTATTCATGTCAAAATAAGCACTTAAATTCTGCTAAGGCACTGAATTAACTGAGGAACACAATAACACTTTCGCTTTTAACAACGGTGTCATTGGTGATATCAATGGTAGATATGGTAGATGGTAGATCATTACTACATATCAGTTTAATTTGCTCTGAAATGTTTAGGTAAACATTTAGTTAACATTTAGGTAATTAACATTTAGGTTTTGGCGGAGCCAAGTTAACCAGGTGCACCCTCCAAGTACACTTAGGTAAAATTATGGATTTAACACCAAAGGCGTTTTCCCCACCTTAATAGATTTGATAATTAGAACAATGACACACTTCACAGGATGTTGCTGAAAAACATGGCCGTGCACGCATGCAGGCAGGCAGGCATTCACACACACACGCACACACACGCACGCACACACACACACACACACACACACACACACACACACACGTCTTCGCCTCAAAGAAGTTACTGTATTGTCACCTAGCTCCAGGGTTGAGAAATTACACCAAAAACACCCAGTGACTAACCTCTGTGAGTAAGCGCACCAGTCACAGCTCCAGACTTCAGAGTTCACCCTGGGTTCTTCCCCCTTGTGTTGTGACAACGTTACCAGACTGTTGTTTACCTCTCAACTGGCTGCTGTGTGCCCGACCCGACCGGCCTGCCTGCCTGCCAAGGCCTCAGGCTCTCACGTCAACTGGCTCATCATCAGGGGCACATGCCACGCCCGGAGGTGGCGGAGGCGGTTAATGCCCTCTAACCCTGTCTCCCACTCTTCTCTTGGGACGAGGGGTGGGGGTTGAGGGCGGGGGGGGGGGGGGGGGGGGGGATCAGATAAGAGAACGACACAGTGAGCCAACAACACTACAGTACACCCGACGGCGGCGGTTCAAAGCGTAGAGGAGACAAAGGGCAGCCCTGCGCCCAGGGGGAACGGAGCAGGGAAGCAACCCTGCAGAGGGATTCTGAAGCAGGCTGTATTCCATGTGGCCATGGGGAGAACTGCAGCCGGTGCCAAAAAAGCATGTTGAATCCCATGTTAAACACCGTACTCCATCTGGCAAAAGAAGACCTAATTCCTGTTATTTCCTAATATTATATGTAGTCTTCTCCCTGGGACCGATTATATTTTTTCATAGCCTACAAGCCACACAAGTAGCATATATTTTTTTTTAAATATGGGTTTTTACTGAAATGAAGGCGTACCGTACACAGTCCAAGGCATTTGTGTCTGTGGAAACAGGTTAACCGGATGCAGGTCAGACAAACAAGCAATTGACTGAGTAGGTAGCTGTATCTGGGTATGTACAGCCTGTCAGTAGGAAGGAGGCCCCATCTGTCTCTCCCCGTGTTGAGGAGACTGGCGTGTGCCTCGTTTGGCAGATGGAATGAGCCCACTCGCTGACTGCTGCTCCTGGAGCCGGTGGCCGTAGAGTGAATGACAGCTGGTGAAGGTGATGAGGGGTGGACCTCTGTGTAGCATGGAGGAGTGTCTGTGGTGTCTTTAGTTACAAATCCATTCTAATTGCCTGTGTGTGTGTGTGTGTCTTTGTCTCTTTGTGTGTGTGTGTGTCTTTGTGTGCGTGTCTATGTGTGTATACCTATTGGTCTAAAACTACATAAGCGATTATGGTTTTATACCATAGGCAATATGCATGTTAATTTTGTGTGTGTGTGTGTGTGTGTGTGTGTGTGTGTGTGTGTGTGTGTGTGTGTGCACCTGTGTGTGTGTGTGTGCGCTTCTGTGTGTGTGTGTGTGTGTGTGTGCGCCTGTGTGTGTGTGTGTGTGTGTGTGGGAGCGGGTGAACAAATGGCTCCAGGAGATCTGTTCTAACATGCAGGTAACAGCGGTTGAACTTTTGATCCCCCAGAATAATTGAGCTGAAATGAAAAGAAGCCGTGAGAGGAGAGGAGAGGAGAGGAGAGGAGGGGAGAGAGGAGAGGAGAGGGGAGGGGAGAGGAGAGGAGAGGAGAGGAGAGGAGAGGAGAGGAGAGGAGAGGTGGGGAGGGGAGAGGAGAGGTGGGGAGAGGAGGAGAGAGGAGAGGAGGGGAGGGGAGGGGAGAGGAGGGTACACGCGGGCTCTCTGGCCAGGCTGTGTGAGGCTGAGGGAGATTGCAGCACACTCACAGGGAGCATCTCAGCTTCACACACACTCCCCTTTGAAGCGCTGTGTCTGGATAAACATGCTTTTAAATGTTAATGAGGTGTGATTCATCAACGTGTGACTGTGGCTCTTTGTGTGTGTGTGTGTGTATCTACCTTGGTGTGTGTGTGTGTGTGTGTGTGTGTGTGTGTGTGTGTGTGTGTGTGTGTGTGTATCTACCTTAGTATCTTTGTAGTGTGTGTGTGTGTGTGTGTGTGTACCATAGTGTTTGTGTAGTGTGTGTGTGTGTCTCTGTGTCTACCTTAGTATCTTTATAGTGTGTGTGTGTGTGTGTGTGTCTACCGTAGTATCTTTGTAGTGTGTGTGTGTGTCTACCTTTAGTATCTTTGTAGCCAGTGTCAGTGTCTGTGTGTGTGTGTGTGTGTGTGTGTGTGTGTGTGTGTGTGTGTGTGTGTACCATAGTGTGTGTGTGCGTGTGCGTATTTCTTAACAGATGGCCTGCCCTCTTTCATCCTGCTTTAAGATGCCTCTCCGCTGCCAATGAGTTATCCACTATGTGCACATGCACCCCCGCCCTCTTCCTTTGGGTTTCTCTGTACAATACGTCATGTCAGGTGAAGCAGACAGCACGGCACCTACATTATGAGGTTATTACCATGATTTACCTTGTGTGGGGGCAGGTAGCCTAGAGGTTAGAGAGGCACACAACCACATTCCAAACAGGTTATTGACGGTTGATTGGCAAATAAAACATTGTTTGTTTGTGTGTTTGTGTGTTTGTGTGTGGGGGTGGGGGTGGGGGTGTGTGGGTGTGGGTGTGTGTGTGTGTGGGTGTGTGTGTGTGGGTGTGTGGGTGTGGGTGTGTGTGGGGGTGTGTGTGTGTGGGGGTGTGTGTGTTTCCAGATGGAGATGAGGACCAAGGTTCTGGAGGCCAGGCACCAGGAGGAGAAGCTGAAGATGCAGCAGAAGCATGATGCAGATGTCCAGAAGGTGAGGAGGGCACAAACGCGCTTCATTGATTGATGAAATTAATTATTATCATTATTTTTAACAATTCCATCAAACTCTAGTAGAACACCTCCTCCCTCCCCCTCCTCCATGCCATCCAACTCTAGTACAACACCTCCTCCTCCTCCTCCACCTCCTCCTCCTCCTCCATGCCATCCAACTCTAGTAAAACACCTCCTCCCTCCCCCTCCTCCATGCCATCCAACTCTAGTACAACACCTCCTCCTCCTCCTCCACCTCCTCCTCCTCCACCATGCCATCCAACTCTAGTAAAACACCTCCTCCCTCCTCCTCCCCCTCCTCCATGCCATCCAACTCTAGTAAAACACCTCCTCCTCCTCCTCCATGCCATCCAACTCTAGTACAACACCTCCTCCTCCTCCTCCACCTCCTCCTCCTCCACCATGCCATCCAACTCTAGTAAAACACCTCCTCCTCCTCCTCCATGCCATCCAACTCTAGTAAAACACCTCCTCCCTCCTCCTCCTCCATGCCATCCAACTCTAGTAAAACACCTCCTCCCTCCTCCTCCTCCATGCCATCCAACTCTAGTACAACACCTCCTCCTCCTCCTCCACCTCCTCCTCCTCCACCATGCCATCCAACTCTAGTAAAACACCTCCTCCTCCTCCTCCATGCCATCCAACTCTAGTAAAACACCTCCTCCCTCCTCCTCCTCCATGCCATCCAACTCTAGTAAAACACCTCCTCCCTCCTCCTCCTCCATGCCATCCAACTCTAGTAAAACACCTCCTCCCTCCTCCTCCTCCATGCCATCCAACTCTAGTACAACACCTCCTCCTCCTCCTCCACCTCCTCCTCCTCCACCATGCCATCCAACTCTAGTAAAACACCTCCTCCCTCCTCCTCCCCCTCCTCCTCCATGCCATCCAACTCTAGTAAAACACTTCCTCCTCCTCCTCCTCCTCCATGCCATCCAACTCTAGTACAACACCTCCTCCTCCTCCTCTTCTACCATGCCATCCAACTCTAGTACAACACCTCCTCCCTCCTCCTCCTCCTCCTCCTCCATGCCATCCAACTCTAGTAAAACACCTCCTCCCTCCTCCTCCTCCTCCTCCTCCATGCCATCCAACTCTAGTAAAACACTTCCTCCTCCTCCTCCATGCCATCCAACTCTAGTAAAACACTTCCTCCTCCTCCTCCTCCTCCATGCCATCCAACTCTAGTAAAACACCTCCTCCTCCTCCTCCACCACCTCCACCACTCTTCATTGTCCTCTTCAGACCCTCTTCAAAGCCTCTTGTAATCTTGTGGAAACGGCTCTGAAGAGCCCTCGAGTCGGTCTGATGTCACTGGGGCTAGCAGCAGTTAACCTGCCCAGATCAAGCACCTGGAATCTGTCACGTCCCTCCGTAAAAAAAGACTTTTGTTTTTCACCGTCGGCCACAGAAGCTTTGAATTAAAAACAGAAAAATACCCAAATGTTTCCCCTCTGTTTAAACTGTCGATTAGCTCTTTGTTTCTGACATGAGACATTGTGACAGCTTCTCTGTCTGCTCTCTCTCCCTCCCTCTCTCTCTCTCTCTCCCTCTCTCCCTCCCCCTCCCTCCCTCCCCCTCCCTCCCTCCCTCCCTCCCCCTCCCTCCCTCCCTCCCCCTCCCTCCCTCCCTCCCCCTCCCTCCCTCTCCCTCCCTCTCTCCCTCCCCCTCCCTCCCTCCCTCTCCCTCCCTCCCTCCCTCTCCCTCCCTCCCTCTCCCCCTCCCTCCCTCTCCCTCCCTCTCCCTCCCTCCCTCTCTCCCTCTCTCTCCCTCTCCCTCCCTCCCTCTCTCTCCCTCTCCCTCCCTCCCTCTCTCTCTGTCTCTCTCTCTCTCTCCCTCCCTCTCTCCCTCCCTCCCTCTCTCTCTAGTGGCCGTGTCATTGCAGGGAAATCACGCTAATTGCATACAGATTGTGAGCGATGTCCGATTCAATTTCCTCCCCGTTCTACCCACCGCTCTCCCTAATGGCTTCAAAGGGTCGAGCGGCGGGGAGACTCTGCAGAGCGCGTCAGGAAGGTGGTTGAAGCTATAGTTTTAATTAGACCTCCTATGAATAATGGATGAATGCGCGGCGTCGGTGAGAGACGTCTGGTCATTGTCTGCCAGATGAAATGGAGAGGATAATGAGAGGACAGGCCCGCACGTTGTATGGTAATGGCTGTGGATCAATAGCACTCATCTGTAGTGTGTGCACGTGCGTGTGTGTGCGTGTGTATACATACAGCGAGCAATTACCTCGGGCAATTTATTTTTATTTTTCCCTTCTTTTTTTCTTTTCTTTTTTTTTTTTAAAACACCGTGCAGTAGAGCCCTGCGCGGGACTCTTTTCTTCATCCCGCTCCCGCCCGCTCTCACTGAATTTCTGACCATTACCGGCCGCGACCGCAGGGTGCGTGTTACAGTCCCGCCCGCTCCCGCAGTGTGTATGTCCACTCCCGCCCGTGTCCGCAAAACTCTGAGAATTTCTGCCCGCACAATAATAGAGATGCATTGATTTTGTGTCTTCTCCCGTCCCGCAGGAGAAAACACGTAATTTTATAGGCTAGCCTAGACTACATCCCGATCCCGCAGTGTTTTTTTTAGCCGCCCGTTCCCGCCCGCAGCAAAGTTCAAACCGCCCGCTCCTGCGAGATTTGCGTTGGGTCCCGCGGGACCCGGCGGGACCCAATCCCAATGCAGCCCTCTACCGTGCAGTTATTGAGCACCTCAACAAGTAGGTTTTAATCTCCCTTTGTTTCACACGCGATGAGCTGCTGATCTGGAGGCACGCTCGCCACGGATCCGAGATGGTCCACGGAGTACCACGGGAAATATCACACACACACACACACACACACACACACACACACACACACTGGGTCACAGAGCGCCGCACACCTAAAGCACTGCGTCTCCCAGGGCGGTGTCAGAGACGGCCCTCACACACCATTCAGAACCGCAACTGTTACGCTCCTTTAACTCCTTCAGTGCCGAGGGTGAATAAAGTCGCCCAAATTGTCAACATCCCAGAGTGCCAAGGGTGACTTTATTCACCCAAAAATGCATAAATGATGATGCTTCATTTTGTAGCCAATCAGAGTGTTGTTGCTAGGTAAAACACCACATAGAACACTTGGAACACTCTGGGTGGTGAGGGTTCCGGAACTCTTTGGCAGTTGGTGATTTAAAATGCATGCTGTATGCCACTGTACAGTAGCTAGGCTAACTGTCATCAGATATGCAATAACATTTGAAAATAACATCTGCAATAACATTGAAATATTAGTATATATAGTTGTGATAGACCATTTGGAACATGACATATGGTTCCTCTATATGATATCCCCTGAGAGTTCTGTGTCTTTACCTGTAATGGCTCCTCTTCCACCAGTGTTAGTGTGAACCGACATAGGCTGTCAGTCTGGAGATTGTCTGCTTCAGAGCATGTTGTAAATATCTCAAATGGACGCCCCTAAAAGCTGTCCTCCCCCTGCTCCCAGCGCAGAGTCCCTCTGGACCCCATCTCTGACACCCTGTTACGACTGAACTCTGCATGCCCAAAAATGCACCCACTCTCTCTCTCTCTCTCTCTCTCTCTCTCATGAGGCGACATGGGAAAATTGGATGTCCCTAAATGTTCTCTGTGAACTTTCCTTTACCCCCCACCCCCGTCCCTCATCCACATCCTTTCATCTATCCCATCCCACTCGCTCTGTACATGACAGGCTTAGCAACAGAGTGCACTTCTGACAGACAAAAACCCCAGGAAAAAATATCCCTCTTACGGGCCTCGGGACTGTTTAAAAGGGAAAATAATAACTTTAAAAAAAAAAGGTCCTCTGTCCTGAACTTGTGCCCCCCCCCCCTTCTCATGTGAGCTAGCGCACCAACAGCCTCGACTAATGCGGCTCTGACTAACACAAAGTAGCTAGCCTAGCCTAGCGTAGCGTAGCCTAGCCTCCCTAGCATAGTTCTGCTGTTCTACTGCTGTTGCTAGGACGCGGTTTGGTGTGGGCACCTTGGTTACATCTGCTTTCACAGTTTCTTTAACGTTGCATATGATCGTGCAGTTGCACTCATTTGATATTCATGTTGACATTCATCGTGTTATGTGTTCGGAAATGTGAATGTTGATGTGAGCGCTTAGTATCTCTTACCAACACAGAGAATGTCAATATTTGCTCAGGTGCATCTGGCTGTGGTGGTGTTGCTGGTGGGGTGGGGGGTGGGGTGGGGGGGGGGGGGTCCTTTTCTTTCCTTTCCTTTATCCTTCTGCTATCCCACTCGTGTGTGTGTGTTTGTCTGTCCATCCTGCATCGCATAAATAAAAATAACTTTTAAATGAGTTCCCGAAATGTTCAGACTCTTTGTTACCTCTGAAAGTTACAGGATCAGTCCATCACACCATGGTACCAGAGGCTGGTTAGACAGGTCTACAGACACCGCTGGAGAAAAACAAGCAGAGTTAGAAACAGTCCTGAAAACCTTCAACAATACAACAACTTGAAGGCAATGCAACTTACCTGTAAGCGAGTCCAGCAGCCATAGCTGTCCGCTGAAGAGCAGCGACCGAAGGAATCCCCTGTAGCTGTTGTGTGTGTGAGACTGACAGCCTAGCAGAAATTCCTGCCAAAGCTTTCCTGCCTTAACTGTGAGAGAGCCTAACCCTGTCCTTATACTGGCACTTTGGCTCTTTTAGGCTTAATTAGGCCTATGAGACACAGTTGGTAGCAAGTCAAATCACTTACCTAATCACTAACCTTGTCATTCCTAGTTCGGAAAGCCTGGGGAAATCCTTTGCAGAAAGTAGCTACAAAGGGGTGGCAAAGGGTGATGCCTCGCCACACATCAAGCCAATCAAATACCTTGCTTGGGTAGAACCCGGAAGAACAGAATTACGTTATAGTTTTTGCATAGGCAGAAACTCTCCGCACAATAGTCGTACCCTGTCAGAAAAGACGGCACACAGAACAACAAGCATCTACAGGCATGTGGGGGGAGGGTTCTTGGAATGTAACCTCCAATGAAATTGCGAGCTCGGTCTCACAGCGCTACGTCCAGGTTCAATCCAAGCGATTGAGTGATTGATCGATTGATCTGAATCTAACATCCTCAGGACCTCCAAAGGAGGCTTGAGAACAACGGGATTTGGAGGTTATGGTTACGCGGGACGACCCGATCGCGACCTCAGGTGTAGCCGTTAGACAAGAATGCAGTTTTAAACTTTCATGGCGCTGGATTTCCAGGCACAGATTAAGATTAATCCCAGACTAAATGGAGATTTTTCCATTGAAAGTATGATTTAGTCCAGGACCAGGCTTAATCTGTGTCTGGGAAACCACCCCTCAAAGTTTTCGAAATTGAAATTGAAATTGAAATTTTAGAAATCCGGAAACACTAATGTTCTTTAGTTGCTTTAGCAGATTTGTTGAAAATGGGTTTGAATTCAGGATGTCTGTTCTACACCACAGATATTACACATCACCTTGCAACCGATTATTAATGTAGGTTAAAATGACTCCCTCCTCAGATTTTGGACCGCAAGAATGGTGAGATTGAGGAGCTGAAGACCTTGTACAGAGCCAAGCAGAAGGAGTCAGAAGAGGCCGGGCGTAGGCTGGAGAAGAAAGGTGAAAGGTCATGGGGTCTTAAGGGGATGTTTACACTGGTGTGTTTCTGAACACTCCCAGTAAAAGCCCAGTTTAAACGTTCCAGTTACAGAGGGGGTCCCACTGGTGTAGAGGGACATTATCCAGCTGTGCTGAGTCCAGGAGCATCAGTGGGAGACTGACACACATGTCATTCCCAGGTTCAACTGGGACTGTAGCTCGGGGAACAGTGTGCTTCTCCTCAGCACACAGAGATGTGTTCTACAGTGTGTCTCTGTGTTCTACAGTGTGTCTCTGTCTCCACTCTTGTTTAACCTCCAGAGAACATCTTGGAGATCGGCTGATCGATATATAAAACTACATTTTTACTGCTTTACATAATGTTGTTTTGTTAGTGCTGTTAGAGAAACAGTGTGTGTGTGTGTGTGTGTGTGTGTCTGTCTGTATGTATGTGTGTGCGTGCGTGCGTGTGTGTGTCTCTTTGTGTTTGTGTGTGTGTCTGTCTTTGTGTGTGTGTGTGTGTGTGTGTGTATGCCCTGAGGCACGGTCTGACTCTTCTTGTCTGTGTGTTTGTGTGTGTGTTCTCCATCCTCTCACCCACAGTTCAAAGCGTGGTGCGTGAGTCCCAGGTCATCCGAGAGAGCAAAGACAAGCAGATCGTGGAGCTGAAGAAGACGTCGGATCAGAGCGCCGACTCCCTGAACAATGAGTGGGAGAAGAAGGTACCAGAGGAGTGGAAGGGCTTACATTTCCAGCGGCGCGGCCCCTGAGCAGCCCTGAGCCAGTGGAAGACTGCTTTGAAAGAGAGGGGTGCTTTTTCTCAAGCCAGGCAGACTATCACAGAGCTTGAAAATCTCCGTTCTAGAGGCCTCTGTTTGCCTTGTGTGTTAGATAGATAGATACAGTAGATAGATAGATACAGTAGATAGATAGATAGATAGATAGATAGGTACTTTATTGATCCCTGAGGGGAAATGACAGTGTTGCAGCCACCAGTGACACATAATCACAACACAAAGGACAAGTACAAAAACGTCACAAAGTACAGGAACACAAAGTCTAAAAGTATGAAAGGCTGTGCAGAGGATGAATAACTGATCTACATGTATACAGGGTTATAAGTTAAAAACGTTGGAGTATTGAATGGTTGATGGTTGACATATTTACAGGGTTGAGTGCAGGTTCATGTAGTTGACAGATGATTGGGTGAATTGTGTGCAGGTTCTGGTGTGTGTGTGTGTGTGTGTGTGTGTGTGTGTGTGCAGGTTCTAGGGTACAGTGACTAACTACAGGACATAGGCCGTCCAATCCGGTTCCGGGTGGGGGTGGGGGTGGGGGGGGTGGGGGGTGTAAGGAAGGTGTTATTATCACTGAAACATGAATCATGTTCAGTATGCCGTCTCTAAATCGTCTTCCCAGTCCAGCTAACTCTAGTGAGCTGAGCCTTTGGCGCTCAAAAGGATCTTAATTAAATTTCCACTCATCTGTTCAGGGCCAGTGAGCATTAGGATAAGGAAACTCAAGGAAAGTTGTTCTTAGATGTAATGAGAAAAATTACCTCTCTTGCCCTTTAATTGAGGTTTCTCGCCCCTGAATAAGGGAGTCCTGATATGCTTAATGAAACAGATTATTTGACATCCCTTGAAGAGAGAGGGAGTGAGAGAAAGAGAGGGAGTGAAGGAACAGAAGGACCATAGCGGTCCTTCATAGCCGAAAAAAGCCTGACAGGAGTCTTTTCGGTAGCCACAGCAGAATGTCTCCTCCCTATTGGACACCGTAGGGCAGCGGAGGTACACATAGGAGCTGTGATTGGCTGTCTGACGCGGCGGTTGTTGCCGTTGTCCCTCCCCCCCAGCTGCACGCGGCGGTGGCCACCATGGAGCAGGAGAAGTTTGAGCTGCAGAAGAAACACACGGAGAACATCCAGCAGCTGCTGGAGGAGACCAACCAGAGACTGGCCCGGATGGAGGCTGAGTACGGAGCCCAGACACAGGCCACCGTGAGTGGCTCTCCCTCTCTCTCTGTCTCTCTCTCTCTCTGTCTCTCTCTCTTTCCCTTCTCTCTCTCTCTCTCTTTCCCCTCTCTCTCTCTCTCTCTCTGTCTCTCTCTCTTTCTTTTTTTTTCTCTCTCTCTCTGTCTCTCTCTCTCTCTCTCTCTCTCTCTCTCTCTCTGTCTCTCTCTCTCTCTCTCTTTTCTCTCTTTCCCCTCTCTCTCTCTCTGTCTCTCTCTCTTTCTTTTTTTTTCTCTCTCTCTCTTTCTCTCTCTCTCTTTCTCTCTCTCTCTCTCTCTCTCTCTCTTTTCTCTCTCTGTTGGTCTATATGTCCATCTCTCCTCTATGGAGGAGAAGATATCGTACAAGTTGTGTCCCCCGCCCCCCCCCCCCACAACATATTTTTATTTTCTGCACAATCAATGATATCACACACACACACACACATTTGGCCATTTCTGTATTGGGACAGAGACAGTAGAGACTGACAGGAAGGATGGGTGAGAGGTTGGAGGGATGACATGCAGGATGTCGACGGCCGGAATCGAACCAGGGACCTTGCGATGATGTGGTACGCCACCGAGCGCCCCCGCCCGCTGTACGTTCACTCACTTCATGTTGCCATGGCATCACTGAGATCCAAACGTTCTTCTTCTTTTTCTCCATTTCGGAGCGTTTATGTTTCATATCAATATTACAACACAAGTGGAAAAGCCCCGACAGCGTATTCCCTCCGTCTCCTTCTCCTCCTCCATGTCAAACGCTCGCCCTTACGTTAAATCCTCGTCCCGGCCGAAGCGTCGAAAGACGGGTCACTTCCCCCCCCCCCCCTCACCGATCCTTGAATGACTTTTCGTGTGTGTGTGTTATAGAAATAGTTTTGACGATCGTACAGGCGAAGGTGCTGGGCTCAGAGGTAGCCCTTTTTCTGATGTATAGCCCTGTATATGAGAGAGCAATCGGTCCCGGCGATTCAACGTGTGATTTCTCACCCTTAAAACGAATAATACTGAGTATTAGACCTGAATGAATGCTAACAAGGACATGGGTTGCTAGGTGAGCGTTGCTAACGCTGTCAGAGTGGTCTGGCTTATGTTGAAACAGGTTTATGGCCAGAGAACGCTGAGGGGAGACGTCCTGGAGACGTCCGGGAGACGTCCTGGAGCCGCTGGCTGAGATGTGCTCTCCTGTCTCTTACCTCCCACCTTATAAAAGTCTCTCTGCTTTTTAGTTTTTGTACGTGTCCTGGGACCCCCCCCCCCCCCCCCTGCTAGATGAAGGGTGTTCCTTTTGATCAGATCGGCGGGGGAGGGGTGCTGGGTGGGACATAGCACTAGTATGGTGCCCGGGGTGGGACAGGGAGGTGGGGGATTAAAGAAAGGATTATCTACCCCAGAGGCTGGGCAGACGCAGCACTTAATGAATAACTGAATTAATGAATTTAGCATTTTCATGGACATTAGCATTCAACAGCTGTCACAGGTGCTGAAACGCGCACCCACACACACACACACGCACCCACACACACACACACGCACACACACACGTGCAGCGAGGGACACTTGGTGGTGGTCTGTCAGCAGTCTCGCATTTACGAGGCATCAAAAGCGGATCTGCGCGGGCCCCGAGTAAGACCCCTTCTTTAATAATTAAACCCAGTCCATAGCCAGGCGGGGCCTCGGAGATGAAAGGACTCCTGTCACTGGAAATTAGGTTCTCTCCCTCTGTTGGTTTGGGCTGACCTCCACCTTCTCAACCCTTACAACACACACACACACACACACACACACACACACACACAGACACACACACACACACACACACCCCTTGTACAGGCTCTTCATACAAGGGTGTCAGCTGAGGTGAGGTGAGCTGCCTCCCCCCCTATACACACACATGCGCACACACACACACACACACGCACACTTTCCGTTTGATGTCTCAATATTGAAGCCTTTGTTTGAAATCTTGTATTTGTCTTTGTTCGATTGCTTTCATCACGAAACACTGTTTCAGTGTGCTGCCCGTGTCCCCAGCTCCTGAAACACTGTTTCAGTGTGCTGCCCGTGTCCCCAGCTCCTGAAACACTGTTTCAGTGTGCTGCCCGTGTCCCCAGCTCCTGCCAAAGTCAAGAGAGTAAAGCCCCTCACAGTAACTTTGTAAAAAAATAAAATAATAATCTTTCTTTCTTATTCATAGAGTTGAGCCTATTGATTATCTGGAGAAGCCTATCCAAATGGGCCCCAAGCCAGCTCCTTGGAAAAGGCTGCCTCCCTCCAACCCCATTGAAGGTCTTCCTGATCAAATGTTTACTTAGTCAGCGATTTGTTTGGCTTCACCTGTGTGTTCCTACCTTTCAAATAATCACCACAGGGATAGGTGCCAGTGTAGGAGTTCACGTCCAGGGCAAAACGTGGAAGAAAAAAAAAGAAAGAAAAGGGTCACATCAAGGAGCATTTGGCACGGTCAGACAAGAGAAGAGAAGAGGAGAAGAAAAAGAGAAGAGAAGGAGAAAGGGAAGAAAAGAGAAGAGAAGGAGAAAGAGAAGGAGAAAGGGAAAGAGAAGGAGAAAGAGAAGAGAAGGAGAAAGGGAAAGAGAAGGAGAAAGAGAAGAGAAGGAGAAAGGGAAAGAGAAGGAGAAAGAGAAGACAAGAGGAAGAGAAAGAGATAGATTGATGATGACTCCCCACTCATTCAAATGCAGCGTATCGTATCTCTGCTGCTTGACAAGACTCTGAGGTGAACAAGAGGTGGGTTCAGGGTGGTGTCAGCCATGGCTGCTCAGCCCCGTCACTCCCACATGTCCTTATCAGCGCAGCTCGGAGGTTTCACAAGACCCGGAGAGTAATGTGTCGTCAAAGATGTGGTATTGTTTGTTTTTGTGGGGGGATGCTTATCTCTGCCCAGAACGGTTCAGGTAGAGTAGTGGAGTCCACTGTCTATATCAAAATAAAGACAAGCTGATATCTGCCCTGCTCCTCTCGTGTGTGTGTGTGTGTGTGTGTGTGTGCGCACGTCCACTCCTCTGAGGAGCCCAGAGGCGCAGAGAGGAGAGCACGTCCCTGCCAGGCCTATCGCTGGTGTGTCTTAAGCTGCGTCACTCACACACACACACACACACCGGCATACAGGCCACAACAGTGTTCCCTATCGCTGGTGTGTCTTAAAATGTGTCACTCATGCAGACACACGCATGCACGTACGCACACACACACACACACACACACACTGGAATACAGGCCAACACGCACACACAAACACACACGCACACACACACACACTCTGGCATACAGGCCACAGTAGACGGACTAGGGTGCGCTAAGCTGTGTCACTCATGCACACACACACCCACACACACACACTCTAGGCTGCGGTGCCAACTTATTATTTTTTTTACATCTTGAAAGAACTCTGGTTTTAGCGTCGCTAACCCTCTCAGGTGAAGAGAAGCTAATAAGTAGCCTATCGGTAAACAACACCGCTCACTTTGTGCCTCTCCCTCTGAAGGACCAATCACTGCAGGCGACCCGTGCGCTTCAATGTCCCAGCGCCAGGTGCTCTGGCGAGCGAGAGCTCCTCCCGTCTCATCGCCTGCCAGCGAGCTAAGTGTCAGCACGCGTCTGCAAGCCGGGCCCTCTTCGTTTTCATAAGTCACTCTCGTCGGCCGCCCGTAGACAAAGGAGCCCTCTCATGGGACGGTGACGCAACCTCCCTCCCTCCCTCCGTCCTCATCCCCCTCTCCTGTCATCGCTCGCCTCTGTCATCGGTTAGAGAGGGCCGCACGCTCCCATCTTTAATCAGGGTTCTGTCATCGCCTGTATCAGCCTGCGGAGGCCGCATTCCAAACTGTCACACACACAAAGGAGGCGGGGCAGCGGGTTAGAAGAGAATCACCTCTTCATTAAGAAGCTACCGGACGTGTCGGTCTAAATCGGCTGGACTTTGATCACTCCTGTTGAGGGTTTGCGATTCATAATCTGACATTTTGAATTCAGTCAGAGGATGATCAACGACTACCTGATCTCGCCTCCTATTCCTGGTGGTGTTCTGATGAAAACAGGGTGTTAATCGGTAACGGTTGTCCTCGAAGCGGTTGGCTCGTTTTGATAAATGTGATAAAGGGATTTGCTCTGATTATAGGTTTTAAAAAAGTTGTGTGGTGCAGATCACATGGCTTCTACTCTTTCAACTTGCCTGCTTGGATTTACTTTGGATTCAAATTCAGGGCAGAGAGACTCAAACAGCAGGTTGTGGGCGTAAGAGAATTATTACAGGACGTTTTAAGAGGAAAAACGTTTCTAAACTCTCTAAATTCGCTGCAGTTCTTCCATGAACTTTTTTTCCACTGCTGTGGAACAAAGAACCCAAAGACAGAGGCATCAGATGGAGCTTCTTAACTCCTTCAGTGCCGAGGGTGAATAAAGTCGCCCAAATTGTCAACATTCTAGAGCGCCAAGGGTGACTTCATTCACCACACACACACACACACACACACACACACACACACACACACACACACACAATGCATCAATTGTGATGTTTCATGTTGTAGCCAATCAATCCTAGGTAAATACCACATAAAAGACTTCACTCTCAGGTAGACATTGGTGCTGAGATAGTGGGTCAGAGACACGGTACTTCCTACTTCTTAGGACACCCCTCGCGATCATGCAGCATGGGGCCGACCAAGCCTTTCCTTTTACTGACATTCTCAACAAACAGGCACACAAACCTCTACCAGGCAAACCCCAGCTGTGGTCCTATATTAGTTAATGGTTCATGATGGTACATCTGGTGCTGGTTCATGCCGGCGTCTGATGAGGGTAGTTGCTGAACCATGCTGGTTCAGACTGGTTCATGCTAATGGTTCATGCTGGTTCAGACTGGTTCATGCTCATGGTTCATACTGGTTCAGACTGGTTCATACTGGTTCATGCTAATGGTTCAGACTGGTTAATGCTCATGGTTCATAGTGGTCCAGACCGGTGCACGCTGATGCAGCGTCTCTCCTCCGCCCGTAGGACCAGACGGTGAGGGAGCTGGAGCTGCGGGTGAAGCAGCTGTCGGTGGAGGTGGAGAACAGCCAGGCCCTGAGGCAGAAGGTGACCCAGGAGAAGGCCCAGCTGGAGATCCACATCGCCACCATCAGCTCCGAGCTGCAGGAGGCCAACAGACGGTGAGCCGGTTCCAGCCATAGAGCATTCCATGAGCATTCCATGAGCATTCTATGAGCATTCTATGAGCATTCTATGAGCATTCTATGAGCATTCTATGAGCATTCTATGAGCATTCCATGAGCATTCCATGAGCATTCTATGAGCATTCTATGAGCATTCTATGAGCATTCTATGAGCATTCTAAGAGCACTACAGAGCTTCCCATCTGCATTCTATGAACACTTACATTCTATGAACATTCCATGAGCACCATAGAGCATTCCGTGAGCACCGTAGAGCATTCCGTGAGAACCGTAGAGCATTCCGGTAGCGTTCTGTGAGCGTTCTGTTACCTGTGTCACTGCTGTGCTCGTGTGTGGTCCCGTCTTTGTGCTAAGCTAACATGAGGACCTGTTTGTTTTGGGGGTTTCACAGCAACGTGTCTCTGCTGCGGGAGAAGGAGCTGCAGAGCGAACAGCACCAACTGACGCTGCACAAGCTGCATTCCAAACACGACACGGACCTGAGCCACTTCCAGCAGGAGCACGCGCTGTCTGCCACCAAGGTAAACAACCTCACACTACTACAGTCCCACAGCTACACTACTACTACTACTACAGTCCCACAGCTACACTACTACTACTACTACTACAGTCCCACAGCTACACTACTATACTACAGTACCACAGCTACACTGCTACTACTACAGTACCACAGCTACACTACTACTACTACTACTACAGTACCACAGCTACACTACTACTACTACTACTACTACTACAGTACCACAGCTACACTACTACTACTACTACTACTACTACTACTACAGTACCACAGCTACACTACTACTACT